>NC_064883.1:35460548-35767070 GCF_929443795.1 Astur gentilis | reverse complement strand
TCTCTGCCTCTTCTACACTGGAGGCTCCATTAGTTCTACTAAATAGCTGGTGCAGCACGAGAAAAAGAAAGTACATATGCATTTACCTCCCTTCTCCTTTGATCTCAGCAAGAAATTACAAGACAGCTCCCGTGCTCTGTTCTTTCACTTTAAAATGCAAAAGCAATCTGAAACTTTCTTTCCTCTGGCACAGGAGATCCTGGCGAGGAGAGGGCCCCTTTACTAGAAAATATACAGCTCACACTCTTCAAATGTATCTAACTCCATTAGTCATGTGAATTCGGTATCTTTTATTCCCTCTTATGAGCTGTCTTCCCTCTTTCCACAACAACAAAGAAAATCCTCTTTTCTGGTAAAGCAGGAGTTATTTGAACTGCACTGATTCAAAAGACCACAGTATCTGCCATAGCTAATGAGCTCCTAACAAACTAGGGATGCGCTGATAGGGCAACATGACTACAGTCCTCTCCTAAACCACAAGAACATAAAAGCTACCTCTTTACAGGACTTAAACTACTGCAGAAGTGGATATACTCACTGGCAGCAAAACCTGACTTTCTTGGTGCTATATACCATTTGTTTTGCCACTGGTGGCAAACTCTAATGAACAGGAGTTGAATTTTAGGATAAGATGACTCGTGCCTTAAACTCCATTGATTACAAAGGGAAACTTGTGTCACTGGTTCAGATATAGAGGTAAACATTTAGTCAGATGAAAACAACATCATATGTCTGGTCATCCACAGACCTCCCACACTTGCTTGTCCTCCTTGGCTTGCATCTAGGTTTTCGTCCTGCAGAAACTCAGGCACAAAGTGGCAGAAGAAGGGAAAATAATGGCACTAGAGTCTAAGCGCAACATAGTGTCAGAAGATGGCAGAGGCTCATACCTGTAGTTGGATGGTATAGAAATATAGGGAGAGGCACAACCTGTAACCCTGCACCAGAGCCGAAGACACTCACTTAGGTTTGGAGAGCATCAGACACCTCAAAAAGGGCCACACAGGTGACAGTTTGATCAAAGCAGTCAGTAACAAACACTGAAGATTAGAGTGTGTTCTGAATCCCATCCTTCCTCGGGGCTTGGGGAGCCTGCTTAGGGTCACTGGGAGGGACCCCTTCTGTTTGGGACTTCTTCCTGAGGACTGGCGCGCAGGCCATGTCTTTCAAACTGGGAGGAAATGGGAGGGATCGTGTCATTTAAGAGATGGGGTAGCTGGCGGATGACAGCGAAGGGAGGCTCTTTTACCCACTGTGACACAGTTACCGCATTTATCCAGGGCAGGGCTGGAGACTGGCACTCCTGGGGCTGGGACTGATGGATGAAACAGGGTCCTGGGCTGTGGGCAGGGTGGGGGGAGCCCATCAGTGCCCCCAGGGACCTGACAATCAGCAGACTTCGAACACAGTCTGGCGACCTGCACATACAGTTCCACTTCTATGTATATTTCAATGCTCTTCTGCATATATTTTAACCCTTAAATTAGACCAGTGAGTTTTCCATGTAGGAAAAATAATAATGAACATTTAACAATAATCCTGCTCTTCCCCACTGCCAATTACAGCAGGCACTAATCCCCCCAAAACACCAGTCCTTGCAGTAATCACACACTTAACGACCGCGCTCGCAGAGGCCTCGCTTGACTTCCAAGCCTGATGGATAAAATACGTCGGCTTCTGATGCGCAGCGAAGACACCGTGAAGCACCACCGTGTGAGTCCTCCCGTGACCACCTCGCAGGAGCCCCTGCGGCACAGGAACATGCCCACCCCCCTCATCAGCGCCGGGTCACCATCCCGATCACAGCCCCTTTGCTGACGGGTGACAGCGAAGGGGCACCGACGGAGCAGCCCGACGTCCTGCAGGGCGGGCGTTTTTTTTTGTTACGTTACCATCCATAGATGCTAGGTCAGTATAGCAGAACAACACTTAGAACCTCGGTTCTTCAGTATTAGAAATAGGCTGTGCTCCGATTTGTTCAGATTTGTAGTATTCGTGTTCAAATTCTGAATCCAGGACAGTGTGATGTATTTGGAGTTATGGGGGGCCACATCTGAAGTGCCATGGCTAAAGACCAAGACATTGCAACCGTACTTGTTAACTTTTCCAAGGCATTTGATTGTCCAGGACCATTCGGAGTGTCCAGGAGCATTCGTGCTAAGAAAATTGAAGCACTTTGGCCTTGGCTGAGCTTCAGCGGATGGATTTGCTTCATATTTGTTAACAAAAGAGAGAAAGAGTGAGAGAGGCAGAAAGAAAAGCTGGCAATTTGTCTCCAGAAGTAGCCACACTGTAAATCTCCAGTGAACAGAGTTTTATGGGAAAAAAGTGTTTCCACTAGTCCGCTTCCAGACTTTATAGATAGTCTTCAGGATAAATGCAATTGTCTAATGCTGATGATTTAAATGCAAACAATCCCATCGTTTGTTTCCTTGGCCCTGAGTGACAAAACTTCGGAGTTGCAGTGTGACCTCTGCCACTTCCACAAATGACTTACTAGCAAAAAATGAACTTGTTCAATTCAGAAAGAAATGGAGAAAACCAAAGCTATATCTTCCCCCCCAAAGGGACAAGAAGAACATAAAATCACGCTCCGTCTGGCCCTGATACTGTAAGGTGGTTCAGGCTGTAGATTGAGGTCTGTGTCATTGATAGGTGTAGGGCTCAGGATCTGTCTAGCTCATGCCTACTGCTCAGAAAGTGATTTGTACTTAATTTGCTCAGTGGTTTTAAGCTTTTTCTTCTGTTTGTATCAGACTTCTTTGATTTTTCCAGATATACTTGTCAGTAGAATTTGCTCAACTGCACTTTGTAAACACATTTTGGTCAATGCAAACTATTTGTTTTGACTGTTCACTACTCGTGCTGTGCAACCAGCCACCTAAGGCAAACTGCAGTTTTCCAGTGCTTTTGCAGATGACTGATCCCTGAAGCCCCCTGAACTGTTTTGCAAATCTCTACCGTAGTCTGTCTCCAGTCACCCAATAAGGTTACCAAAAGCTATTTCTCAGTCACATAACAAGGGTCACTATCTGTTGACTCTTAACAGATATGCTGAGTGTCTTGACAGAAATGAAAAAAATGATGGAGTGATTTGCTCACACACAAAATAAGTTGGAAAAGGAACGTTTTCATGATTCTTTTTAACCTAAACACGTTTAAAATGTAAAACTCACTTCAAAATCTCTTTATAAAACTGCTAATAAATACAAATGCTACCTTGCAGAATTCTTTGTAGAAAGTAAGCACGATAAAGCTTCTATTCTAATATGGGTGTATATTAGACCTTGACTTGGCACATCGCTAATCAGGCTGCTGATGAAGAGATCTGGAGGCCTGGACTGCATGACTACATCCCCAGTTTGAATCCATTGTGTAAGTTATGGCAATACTTTATGGATTTTACCGTGTAAAAAGAGAGGTGATTTCTGCTCCTGATGGATGGCAGTGGACTTTCTTTCCTAGCAAATAAAACCAGAGAACCTCTCAAGACTAAACCATAACAAATCCCTTGACTGCCCCAGAGTCTTTTGCCTGGTCAGCTTGATGCTTAGCACAGTAATGGCTAAGGTTAAATGAGATGAACCCCACTCCGACTGCCTTGACTTGTAACGACTGCCAGCACCAGGCTGTTAAAAGAAGACTATTGGATTAGTGCAGAAGTAAGACTGCCTTCATCTGCAGAGTCCTCTATGGAACAAAGATGTTGTGTTTACAGTTAGTTAGCATGGCTTTTAGGAATGAGCTGCAGAAGAAATCTGACTGCTAATGGCATATCTGCAGGCAAAGGTGTAACAGCGTTCAGAGCGCAACAGAACAGGGCGCCCAAATGTGCGTCATTTGCCATAGCTCCATCAGTGAAGTCCCAGGCACCTCCTGGGGCCATGCTTATTTCTGACAACCTTGTTAGAAACATATGTTACAGATCAGAATATTTTGCATTTTTTAATGTCCAGACTGGGGTTGCACCCAGAGGCTTCCAGCCTCTCATAAATGACAACGTCCGACTCAGAGTGCACATAACGCAAAATAACTTGTTATAACTCCTTGTGGTAACATCATTATGTGTGGCATAATTAAAAGAAAAGAAAGATATCTGACCTAAAATAGGCAGCATGTATTTTTAAGTGTAGAGGAAGGTCATTCGGCACTGTTATTTTGAGGACTCTGCTGACGGAGGCTTTTCCGTAACATTCTAATTTCAATGCTACTATCTATAGCCCTTTGTGTAGATTTGTCCTTTCAGTGTGCACTGTTGTCAATGAAAAGATACTGTAAGCTGGTTTCAAGGTGTGACTCAGAAAAATCTGGCAAAAGGATGCTCCGAAATTTTCAAAGCCACGCTGCATATCTTCGGTTTTAAGGGATATGCATGCAATACTCTACAGTTTGGTAAATCTCCTCCGTAAGCTGCCTCCCATCTACAAACAAGGGCCAAGGTCATCCAAAAGGATTTTAGCACATGACAACAAAGATTATCAACTCTTGTGGACACTCCTGGAGCTCTGTTATGGTCAACGTCTATGAGAGAGTGTACATATACATCACTTTTGTATGCATACACTTATATATTTAAAGGAACCTTTGTAGTTTTCCAAACACAGGCACCAAGTTTGTAAATCATAGTTTCCAAACACCTAAACACATATAGGAGCCACCTACACTCAGAGTTTTTGGCATCTAGCTAAGATACTCATGTTTAAAACAGGGTTCCCCATGTCCAAGACAAAATCCTTGTATTTATTTTAAAGAGTAAGGCTTGGCAGACTCATGGGTTTTTAAAGCCATTATGAATAGGCTTGTAGAAGAGAAACTAGGGCCATACAGAGATCTGGAGAGAGGTAGATCTGGATGAAGGGTGGCTTTATAAGGAGCAGCACAGAGTATGTGCTTAGGAAGCCATCCCATTTTGATTTAGGATGCACAACTATCCCTGATATTGCCTCTAAGCCCATCAGAAGAATAGGATTTCCTGGCTCACAAAGATGATTTTCTTTTTGAAGGTCTGCTCTAAAATATTATTGAAAAAGCAAAAAAATATCATAGCTTCTCCCCAAACAATTTAGAACCAGAAAAAGGAAGGCCTCCTTCCATTCTTTCCTCTTTCTTACATGCTGTCCTGTTCTGACAGGCTGCTCACCAGGATGACAGGGGTTTACAGTTTGCTCCATGGCACACAAAAAAAGGCATTAAAATAAAAAGTCCTTATGTAAATAATTACATCAATTTTGCAATCAACCAGAAAACAAACAAACAAAAACCAATGAGGTCAACACTAAATGTACTAATCTTGCCAATGCTCTGTATAATTAAAACAATTTCACCTTGAAATCTGGCATTAATTACAATATGGAGCACCTCCAGACCTTAGCATTTTAGGTTTTTTTAATGGACCTAGTTAGAAGAGAGGTTTGTACCTGGACTATTTTCTAGTCTTTTTCTTTATGATACATTTAACAATTATGTTACACAATCTATTTGCTGCATATTAGTTGTTTCTTTCTGTTGCCACACCTGTATGACTTGGGAAATGCCACAATGCATCTCACTTGGCAGCAAAATTCTTCACAAAGTCATTGAGACCTATGTACTGGCAAAACCCAGATAAATCCCAGATCTGTATTTGCATTTAATGCATACAGCATTGAAGAGATCTGCTGCTGTTGTCCTCTAGATAGGACAAAATTTTTAAAACAGTACTCAGTTTTCAACACTATCATTTCAAATTTCCCACCTTCACATAGGGGCTCAGTTTACAGGAGAAGTCTAAGAATATCCTGAAAAAGTTTTGATATTTTTCTGAAAATCTAGTTGCATAAACCAAAAAGGAGGCACAAAAACTTACACACAAACCCCTCAGCTTTGCCCTTAACTTTAACAGGGAAAATGGATCTCAACTTCAAACTTTAGGAAAATGCGGATCTTACTTTAAACTTCAGATCTTACATATTTTGATTGGTAATTCAGGCTTGTTGGTCAAAATCTAGTCTTATTCTAGCACCAGTCTGATTCCTGACTTAGATTTAAGTTTTGTGACTTGGGCCTAGCTATACTTTAGATACTGAAGATTCATTCAGTTGCCTTCCTTCTTCTAACATCAAGTGGTTTCAGTTAAAGAGATTTGTACTTGAAATGCATGCGTTTGCCATCGGTACTGTTAAATTAATAGTGATGTATATGTGTTTGTAGGCACAGTGACCTTTATTCGCTTCTCATTATGTTTGAAAATAGTTCTTGTTATCTGACTGAATGAATTATGTTGAGCATTGTTATGGCTCAGATAACCTATTGAAACTAGTTATTTTTCATCATATGTTAAATGTTAAAACTAACAAGCAGTTAGTTAAGCATTACACTGGAGACTATCATCATGTCTTACATCTTGAAACATGCACTTTTAAAACTGTTCAGATTAAAGATGAATCAAAGAGCTTCAGCTGCAGGAATAGAACTGGAGGTGCACATCCCTCCAGACGGAACTGGAGTACAAAATCCAACACAAATTGCTTTTAAAATTTAATAATTCACAAAATCTATGGTTAAGCACAGCCTGGCTGGGGTAGATAAGTAAAATAAATACTGTAAAGTCAATTTTTAATAATCTGTGGCATGAAATTTAAGCACAAGAGAAAACATTTCACAATCAAGTCAGAAGCTTTCTGTAAATGATCAAATGAGAATTTTAACCCCCCTCACCTACCAATGCAAAATACATCCAGTTTATCCTTTAGTCCACACAGCATATTCCTAGATTTCTTTGTTTAAATGCCTCTTACTTCTAATAGAGGCTTTTCTGTAACCCCTTTTTAGAACTCGAGTTATTTACAACATCAGAAGAAGACAGACGGATACTAGAGCCTCTTATTTGATGGTGAATTGGCACATTGCATGAAGTCACAGGAAATAATGCAATTAGTTCCTGTGCTAGTCTGGTAACAAGTGTTCTGGTATATTTATTTAATTATTGAGACAACACATTTACAACTGAAGGGATTTTGTTATAAGAGGTTTATAAAACTCTGATTTAGGCTGATCTTCAGTCTCTTAATGCCAAGTAAAAACTGGCCTTCAAGCAACATTTTTGTACGATGAAGAATAAAATCCCAGATGGATTATGACAAGTCTGTGTCGTCCTAAAAGAGAAATCAAATTGAAAAGCTGGGAAAATTAAATGGCAAGGATAATATATATATACACACACACTCGTTCAGGGGGAGAGGGAGAGAAAACATGAAGATTTGTACATATTTTATGCATCTGGAATCAGTATACTAACGTGCTGTTTATGCTAAGAGGTGCACCATCTGCAAGGAATAAAGAAAAGGAAGAGATTATACTGTATTATGGGGAAATCATATTTTGACTTTATTATTATGGCTGTGGCTATTTTATGAAAAGGAGGTGGATTAATAATTGTCTAACCAACCAAAACGGAAAGCGAAAGCAAAATGTTTTTTTTTTTCAGAGAGACAGATTATTTCTCATGCAATAATAAGGGGCTTGTGCAATAGAGCAGAAGGAAGCAGAGAGGGCAGTGACAAGAAAGGGAGACTGAGTCTCCTGATGGGGGGGAGGCAAGAGCTTGGACGTCTTGCAGGGCTGAAAGTGGCTGCAGAGAAAAGGGTGAGCACGTATCAGCAGCCACAGGCAAGGCAGCCAGGGAGAGAAGAGGTCCTCTGGTGTCCTGGGCGTACTGCAAAGAGGATGCCAATGAGCCACAAGACTCGGTTGCGTGTCTCCTCGGCACGGCTGCCTCCTGAGGTGCCCCGGACATGGAGGGGCAGGACGAGTGGTTGCTGCAGCGCAACCCTCGAGGCTGAGAGGAGATCCTGCAGTGGGGGGCTCATCTGGGGTGGGACGTGGGCTGGGGTGGCTACGTCCTCTCACATCCCCACGGGAGGTCCAGTGCTGACGCCGAGAGGGACCAGGGCCGGTCAGGGCACGGAGGGTGATGATGTTGGGAGCCAAAAGGGGGACCTCTAGTTGTAAGCTGTTAGGAAATCATTCTCTGGGAGGAAACGGTAGGGAAAACATTCAATCTAAGGGAAAACAGCTCAATGCGGGTAAAGCTTAACCCTACACAGAGGGTCTGGACCAGACCCCCTGCTCCTTTCGTTTGCACTCTCTCATCATGAATATTTGGCATATGTTATTGTAGCTCTCTCCTCCACCTCCTGCTCCTGCTCCGGCCCAGTGGCTTTTTGTTTTGAATGGAAGGACAACCCTCACAAAGGGCCTTTTTCCTGAGAGATATCGGTTTCATTTACAGTGGGCTAGAAATGCATGTGCTGCAGTGCCCTGGGCCTTTCAATCACGCGCCGAGAGCACTCACTTTTCATTGTTTCCATTTTAACGCTGTTTTTGCAGCTGCAATTGCAGCCTCTTTGAATTAAATCTGGGTTAACAGTCTGAGGACAGATAAGCCCCAAGAGAGAAAATGATGGAAATCCAAAGAGCAATTCTTTAACCTATTGCTTTTTTATGACAGGATGGAAGCCCTGCATGCGGTCGGAAGCAAAGTGCATTTTTGCAGTCTATTCTGATTTGCATAAACCTTTCTTTTGGTATTTGCATAATTTTTCAATTAATCACCAGGACAATACTCTAACTCCTGAACATCTCTCTCCCAGGCATTTAAGGTATTCTTGCTAATATAAAAGCTTTAGACACTGATGATGAGGCCAAGACCTGGGGTTTTCCATTTATTTTGCACGTAAAACCCAGTCCAAATGTTTACCGTACCTTATACTCCACAACGAGTGCATCAGTGATTACTGAAAAAGCACAGATGGGACGTAGACAGTTTTTCATTCCTTGTTCCATATGATAGAACTCAACACATCTGGTATGCTATGAAAAGCATCTTTGCACTAATTTGTTTGTCAGTATCTATTGAAAGGACTATCTGTCATCCTGTCGCATTTTGGTTGCCCTGAGATGTCTGAAGACAAGACTAGTCACAAATTGCGACTGCTGGCCACTTGGGACTAACTAGTAGAAACCACCAGCTGTTCCAAGGATCATCAGTGGTGGATTTCTTTCTTTTTTTGTATTTTTTTATAAGCGGAAATTTCAGTGTAATCTCTCCTCAGACATTTTGTATTTGCAGGAAGAAACCAAATCACTTGAGCAAGAGACAGTTTGTCTGTCCTCGCTGTTCATGTGCACATTTCCATCTGTTACTACAGCTGGGTGAGTTTTCTTTGACTGTACAGGAGTGATTCAGGGGGCAGAAAATGCACTTGCTGGTGGTGTGCATGTGGTGGTATTAACACTCGCCTTTGTATGCTAGGTCTTTTATGTTAGGAGCCTGACCATAAATAGATCGGTTTGTCAGGGAAAAGCAAAGATCCTAAAGGAACCTTGGTGTTTATATGGGTTGATCAATACAGGCTGTGAACGTTTTTTCCCATAATCCTTCACGCTGATCATCTTCTTGAAAGACAGCCCTGTGATTTATGATTTGTTATGTTTATTTTACCTCATCTCCTTACTAATGAATCAAAGTGTTGGATGTCATTTCTTTTCCAGTCTGGTGCGGGTGTTTTTTTTGTTTTCTTATTATAAATGTTTTATTGCATTAAATTCTGATTGTGTGACTAATTTAAGCCATTTCTCTTCAGTCTAAAAAGCCATTTCTATTTTGATATGAGAGTGCAGGTCTGATTGAAGGTGTGAATTTCAGGTTCTATTAATGGTTAGGCAATATATACATAAATAGCTTTCAAAAATATGAGAAAGCTTATGAAAAACAGTAGAAGCATTCCCACACCCATTCAATGGGCATGTAACTTCCGAAAATACTGGCTTGAACTGTCTGTAGTTAATTAAGTACTAATGCATTTTTATAATTGATCTGAATGATCAGCAATATACTAGCGTAACTTGCACTTAATGCCAGCCATTTCAAAATAATGAAAAGATTTTTCTACTTAATGGCACATAATCCTTTGAAACTACTGACCTGAGTGACAGGCCACACCTTGTTTCTCTAGTATTACTGAAGGAAGAACCAGCACCTTATCTGTACGGGAACAATAAGCACATAGTGTATGTTTACCAACTTTTCACAAGATTACTCCAAGTGTCCACGTTGTGCTCCTAAGATTTGAACATGAGTCCTACATGAGTTCTGCCTAAAATTAATGGTGTGTGTTGATCCAGAGTACTCCATACGTGTGAAGAGAAAGAAAAGTGTTCACACGTTCTCTCAGCTAATAATTGAATTACGTATGAAAGATTTAAACCAAAACCAACCTAGTAATTTGAATACCTTCAAACAAGTTTTATCCTCTCCAATATATGCAGCTATTGAATAGTTAAGGGTTCTGACAAAAAGATGAGGAGACCTTCCTTATTTTCTGGGAACCTGTGATATTTACTGCCATTTTGGGCCAGATTTTTCAGATGGTCTGAGCCAACATATGCCAGTTAGCATCTTCTAAAAAACTAGCCGTCTTAGTTCCTACTGTCTCATGTGAATTGTCCCCTAACCACTAGATAACAACACTCCTTTTATCCGAACATAATGTCTAGGCGGTACCAATTTACAATATTCGGAAGCTGTGGTTATTTAAAGACTTGGATTTTTTAGGTTGCCTCTGGTTTGTGAATATCTAATTTGCAGAGGTAAGAAACATAGCAACCAATTTTATTAAAAGCAAAATTCAGCTCAGTTTAACTGATGCAATACTAGTAAGCCTGAGAAGGAAAAGCAAAACTGAGGTTGGCTCAGTGTCAGAGACTCACCCTCAGACAGATGTCTCAGGAGGGTATTGAGTGACAGCCAACAAAACCCAAGATTCACCATGATCCTGACCAGGATTATTTGCAAGAAGGGCCCCCTCTGCGAGTGAACACTGCAAGAATTGGGCCCAGAATTGGCAATCGGGTGTGATGGAAGACCATGTTCCTTACTCCTGCCAATACCTAAATTACAGTGTATGAGAATGCTGCCAGTGTGTCTTGCTTTCTTAAATCCATCCAGTGGGGTAAACCTTGCTGAAGTTGTGTATGACAGACTTCTAGTTCGCTTTGGGGGAAAAAAAAAAAAATAAAATCAAGCAGCCTAGTAAACCAGAATAGATATGCTGAGGGAATCCTTAAAAATTAAGAGAGCCTTCCATGACTGGAAAGCACATTTTGAGCTGAATAATTTGAGGATTAAACAGCCCATAATGTAGCTGGTTTCACAGAAAGTCTAATTTGATAATGAAGTGTTCTCACACCATTTAGGCTTTTCAGGTGGCTGCTAAACACAGAGGTGTGGTGTGCGCTAAATGAGATTATGTTCTAAAAATGGTCGCAGCGAACATGTAGCTGTTGTGGAGAGAGCAGCAGTATGATGCTGGACCCTGCATTTATATCAAAATGATATCCTTGTAAGTCTCAAAACAAAACAACTGCTTTACTATTTCCTCTTTTACCATAAGATTAACACTGAGCCTCTCACTTCTTGGTCTTGGCTTGAACATCAGCTTTGTGTTTACGGGATTCATTACAGAACGGTTGATGTCGGCAGGGACCTCTGGAGATTGCCTAGTCCAATCCCTCTGCTCAAGCAGGGGCAGCCACAGCAGGTTGCCCAGGACCACGTCCAGTCGGATTTTGAATACCTCCATGGACAAAGACTCCACAACTAAAGCTGGTCCGAGCAGTGGCAGCTGAAGGTGCCCAGGAAAAACATTGCGGGTCTGAGGCAGAGGTGTTAGCAGGCAGCTGATGGAGGAAGACGGCATAAAGGCAGAAACATCTGGGCCAAAGTATTTTGCCTTGGCTTTCCAATTCCTACCCACTAGTTTAAGAGACACCTTCACATAGGAAGATAATCTTTTCCCAGGTTTTCAGCAGGTGGTTATATATACACCAGAAATAAATTCTTATCTTGTCTGAGAATCCCAGTGGAGCAGCTGGGACTCCAGGAACTCAGAGACTTCACTTTCCTTAGCCTGTAGGTCTTTCTATTACACAGCCCATTCCTTGTAGAACTGCAAAGGC
This sequence comes from Astur gentilis, assembly GCF_929443795.1. Lineage (NCBI taxonomy): Eukaryota > Metazoa > Chordata > Aves > Accipitriformes > Accipitridae > Astur > Astur gentilis. Next base: position 35,755,073 of record NC_064883.1, on the reverse strand, counting down.
TTGGAGGAAATCTGATGAGAAGAGCTTTTACCAGGAGACTTTCTGTATATTTTACATTCAGTGGAACAGAAAATCAGGGTCAATTTAGAAAGAATTTTATTGATACTGCTTACAATCAAAGCCAAAGCTAGACAGCACAAGCCGGGCACCTGAGAGGCAACCCAATTTTAGCATCATTTGATTTAAACTTCATAGGACGTTGCAAGTCTGGGCACATTTTTTTCCTGGTGTCGTACACTGACTCGATCAGGGTCAAACAAATAAAACTTTATTTGAAAATTCCTTACTTGTCTACTTCTGTTTGCCTTAGTGCAAAATTGATGTGACAGAGATTTCTGAAAACCCTTTCTTCCTGCAGGGATTAATTCTGGTGGGACTCTGTGTGTTAGGGTTTTTTATAATCTCTGCTGGTTGTGAAAAAGGACTATGAGAAAGGACTATAGCACCTATGGAAATGATTATGCTGTTTGCTTCTGTAGTTGCTGTTAGTTTTCAGTGAATATAGAAAGACAAAACTACCATAGGCTGAAACTAGTGCATGATGGGAGAGCTTAGGGTTGGATATTTATTTTCTTTAGCCCCCCCCCCCCCCCCCCCCCCCCAATTTCTACAGTTTCCTGCTTCTCTGCCACCTTCATTCTTTTAGGCCAAGCAAGAGGTGGGATACCTGGGAGTTGAATGGAGAGTGTACAATAACAAGAATTGATCCGTAACTCTTGAGTCTGACCTATGAAGGGATTATATCCTGAATGTCACTCCCAGTGGTACCCCAAAGTGGCACCTGAATGCATGTCGCAAGAGGCAGCCATATACATCAACGAGGAGGGATGGAGAGGTTGGCTCTGCCTGCCTGGATTGGCATGGCCATTCAGAAAGGCTCTCGGCAGTGGTTATAGCATGTTTTCACTCTGCTGCAGAGTCCCCTTTCTTGTCTGGGTGCACGTGTCCTGTTGACCAAGCAAATGTTAGCTGAATTGTCTGCAATGATTTAGTAACCATGGAAAGGCAGGAAGAAATTTTAGGCTCACTGCAGCAATCAGAATCCCTTTTAATGTAACATCAGTTTATTGCAGATATAAATCTTTAAAAACGCTCAGCATCTTTTATGAACAGAATGAATACTTCTATGCAAATATGAGCTGTTCTTCCGAAGTCACTTATGTTTATGAAACACCCACAAATTTCCTGAAGGTTTGCAGCACCAGGACACAATGAGCCACCAGCAGTTTTCATAGCAGCAATCACTATTTTTGAGACAGGCATGAGACAGGCATGAGACCTATTTTGGAAGATGCTTTATGCCTTCCTGTAGTTCAAGACTTTTATTCCTGCTTCAGAGATCACCTATGAGCTACCTAGGACTGGTATTTGAAATCCCATTTGCCGTTTGGTAAATGCAGAAGAAAAATAAGCAACAGTTAAGTAACACTTGGCTGCTTCTATTAACCAGCGTAACATGGAGGACAGCCTTCAGTGTAAGTAGTGATATTGCATTAACTAATTCAGTGGAAAGTAAGTAGTGATATTGCATTAACTAAGTGATATCTTTAAACCTGAGGACTGATCTTGTGATTCCTTATGTGGAATGTAATACACGGGCACTTAAACTTCCTCTGCTCCTATGACTTCCATGGACTTCTTCTGGACTGCCGCATCCCCGCCCCTGTGATTTTGCTACGATCTTTATGGAAATGATTAAATTGTTAAGACTTAAGGTTCTTATGGGAACAACTACTAGGAAACATTGGCCATATTAGAGCTGACAGAAAATTTGCTATTGACAGCAGTGAGGACAGGCTTTTACCATCTCTCAAGACAAATATGCTGGTGGGGAGTAACACTTCATTTGAGACTTCCAAGAGTGTATCTTAAATTGCAATGGCTTTGAGGGGGTAAAAAATTAGTGCTGGAACTCTTAATGCATCCAGGTACATCTAAATTTCCCCTGGGGATGGGATGACTTAACTGTCATTTCAAGTTTTACATTCTTCCTTTAGATCAGCTATTTCATTTAAATAAAAAGGTTTTATATTCTGGGATGGAAATGCAGCTGCTTCAAGTAACCCTGCAGCATGTTGATTTATTACTGACTATATACTCCTTCAAGGAGAGGATTCCTTAAGAAGACATTCTACACCCAGCTTCATATTTCTTGCTACATGGCACTTTATATTAATCTCACCATATCTGCATCCATGAAATTTGGGAGGAAAAAATGGAAAATAAGGTAATTACATATTTGGATAAATACATCTGCAGGATTTAATGCTTTGTATTCACATGAATAAACTACTCTGCTGTCTGTTATTAAAAATGTTAAGAGAAAAGTTATCTATCTGAAAAGCATCTTTTCTGCATAAATTGAGAAATAAAAAGATTTTCAAGTTTCCACTTCTACTTTTCTGAAACTGTATCTAACTGTCAGTAAAACTAGGCTTAGGAGGCACCTTAAAAAAAAAAAAAAGAAAAAAAAAAGAAAAAAAAAAAAAAGAACAGAATTCTGAAGGGAAAAACATCTCTTTTTGCTGAGTCTTTACATTTGCTTTTTAAGTGATGAAAAAAACCCTTCCAGTTGCACTTTTTCTATTAATTTAAAAATGAAGTCTATAATGTTATATATACCTTTGTATGATCATGGCTTTAAAAGGATTATTATGCAGTAAAATTGGATGAACTCTCCCGAGGTTGGTTAGCATAGCTTTTCACTAACTTTAACACTGGCTTTGTACACACACAGGCTGCACTCTGTAAATTCCATCAGGCATTTGCACACACAGGAAAACCTGCCTTTGTATTGGAGCAAGTGTAAGTGCCATACTAAGGAAGTGCCAGACCTAACAGTTCCGGTGTAATTAATGTGCAGTCAAAATCTTACTGAACTGAGCTCTAATAGTAAATCAGAAATGGATCTTGGTGGTGGAGTATGGCTCTCTAAGAAAAGAAAGAAAAAGGTAGTTTTCTAAGAGTACATACTTACACAATTAATGTTGCTATGATGGAAACAAGGTTGATGCTTTTTTCTTTCAAATCATAAGTGTATTTTGCTCAAAAAGATCCAGCTATGCTGAAGCAAAGGTTGCAGAGACTCATAAGCTCCTACAAGGTTTGGCCATCAGGGAAGGACCATGAACCACAGGATCTCAAGTATGAGTTAGATACGGATTGTTGGGACCGATAGGCATCTCAATAAATACCTGGAACTGAACAATGTTAATACCCCCTAATGCCTAATGATGTTCCTCAACAGACTGTACTACCCAAAATCAAGTTATGGGTTGGGCTACTAACCAACTGATTGCTAGTTTGTGCAGGACACGGCTGGTGTGACTCCTAGTACTGCTGAGAACCAGGAGAAAGAGACCAAATTTGGAGGAAAATCCACTTGTCCTTCTTGGACACCACTTCTTTCCTTGTCTCTGGTTTTGAAGGAAACACTTTGTGCAGGAGAAATGGGGAGGGATAGCTGACGACCGGGTGTGATTTCTCACGCTGGGTGGGCACATAATTCATTGCTGGATCCCATTTTTCCCCTGGGAGGAGAATTCATGTGGTTAAACAAATGACCTGAGGTCTTTCTCCAACAGGGCAGTTTGAAATTCATGAAATTCATGCTCATATATAATAAGACAAGGTAAAATGGGATACAGGCCATTAACACCATCAGCTCAGTGAAATCAGGGAGCCATCCTCACTACCACCACACATGAGCACAATGTGGTCTACTTCCAACAGCGACCTTAGAGAAGAGCTAATTATTTAACTAAATAGCAAGACTTTTTCAGTACTATATAGTTGCTAGGCCTCACTTGGGTTGTGCATATGTCTATACAGTATAATGGTCTGGGATGTACTAATTGTTACCACAGGATCAATGTTAAAAAAAGAATTCATTCCCTGCTCACAGCAACATCTATTTTGGCCTAAAAGCAGCTGAATGGTGGGAAAGAAACAAAACTTAAACACACCTTAGATTCCTAGCTGCTCTTAAATGACACTTTAAGCAGCCATTGCAAATTAACAGTTTCAGTAAATCAGTCTTTTCACTACTTTCACCTGGAGACCTGAATTTAAAATCGTAAAATCTCCCTGCAAAAGTGTGTTGTGGGAATATGGTCAGGCCATTTCTAAGATAAAATGTTGTTATACCAGTGTGCTAAGATGCAATTTTCTCCTTTTATTGCCTGAATAGAAAAAAAAAGAAAAAAAGAAAAAAAGAAAAAAAAAATTTTAAAAAGATAAATGACATACAGATTCCAAACAAAATCTGTCTCTAATCGGATATTTCTGTAATAAAATGTATTCTAGCACAGTATATATTGAATAAGGGTATTTTAGGATAAATACTGGAAATATTTTATACATAGTGTTAATAAAATATGATGCACTGAAATAAAAAGGTTTTTTACTGCTGTGAAGCCAAGCCAAATACTGCCAGTCAAACATGTTGAATAGGGCAGACTGGTTACAAATGCTCCTTCTATACAGCTCTTTAATGAATAAAACTTCTCCCTACATCGTGTGACAGCCTAGTTTTTGAGCTTACTTCACAGTGTCAGTTGAATCACTGCTAAGTACGAACTGTCAAGTCTAGCAGACAAGCTTAAGACTCTGTATAGGTGTTACCTGGTTTCATTTATTATAGACTAGCTAATAATATCAGTCCCATACACCACTTTTTCCAAATGCGTAGGGGAGGGAATCCCTGTGTTTACAGAAATTCAGAAGAATGTAAAATGACATTCCTCCCCTTTTGTACACAGCTTATGTTATTTGCTTTTCATGGTATGGATCCTATTATATCCCTTACAATAAAGTATTTTAATGGGTAGACTTTTTTCCAGTTACTTAAAAGGGCACATGCAAAGCAAGTTAATACTTTTGTAAAACGAGATGGGTAATTTTAGAAGAGGCTGCTGCTTGCAATTTATTGTTATTATACAATTCTTATTTTTAGAAGACATCTCAGATAATAAATCCTCATTTACATTCACATCCTCTGTCTCTGGACTTGAAGAAGCATCTTAATCTCAACAACAGTTGAGGTGATGACGAGTGTCTGTCACAGACCTCTCCGTTACACTCGCTTGCCCTCAAGTTGTGATTGGTGTAATTTTGCCACAGCTGAGGAAAGTGCTTTGCCTTCCCTCCCATCGCTAAGTAGGGCGAATGGCAGGAGGTGTTCATCGCGTTACGGGTCAGAAGTCAGCTGGGTCACTAGCAGGACGTTTTGATGCACTCTGGCAAAACCTGTGGAGCAGAAACTCCAGTAGGAAGGCTTCCAGGTGCCCTAGATTGCAAATGGGGATTGGGCTTTTTTTCAATAAACACTATATAATTCAGAAAAGAAACGTGGAGGACATGGACCACAGAGAGGCAGACAGTGAAAATTTAATTTGCCTTCCACGTGCAGCAGAGAGAACTCGTTATTTGTATGATTAAGAAGGTGGACAGGTTATTAATTAACTGGATACTTAACTCTAACGAGATCTTACATGACGTCATCATACAGAGTAGTGACAGGAACCCCCCAGAGCCCTGCATGCTGTGTCCTGCAAGTTTATTCAGCTTCATTTGATTTCTGTGGCCATTTCCTTTCATACTGAGAGAAAAACCACAGGAAGTGTTGAGATGGCTCAGTGGCCTGACTTAATATCAGAGCAGTTCTTTTTATGCAGGGCATCATTCTCTCTGCTTCCAGAGGAAATACTGGACCATGTCCTCCAGACAGGGAGCGGCAGCTCCTCTGGGCACGGCACCGACACGAGCTGTGCTTAGACAAAGAGATGGTCCCGCTGATTTCACAGGCATCTTCCATCCACAGCTTTCTGCCCCATCTGGGCCTTGATATTTATTGTATCATTGCCAGAACCTTAACAGAAAGAGAAGCAGCTCCACTGACGCAGCCGATGAGAAGATCCTCCCGAAATGTTTTAGCACAGCTACTCATGTCGAAAAGAGCTAGGAGTGGTGGATGCACTTTTCTGACCACAAACACACATTTCCTGATAGACTAGGGATGCACTGCTGCACAGATTGTAGAAAAATGCTCGTGCTGAAACACTAGCTTTCCAGCAGCTGCTACAAACCCTCAACTGCAGTCAGAGGAAAGAACATAATACCAAATACAATCATACAAGGCACTGATGAGGTTTGGTAGCAGTCTGAAGACTCGGACTAGAAGATTGGGTAAAAGAATTGCCCAGGGATGGTCCACTGCTCAGCTTTTGACATGTGTGAAGCTGCAAAATGTAGGTACCGTGAACTCATCAACCTCTGTGAGCAGGTTTTATAATGCAAACGCTCAGAGGCCCTTAGCTAAAGCAGTGCTCCCTGGCAAGGCCACAGTAAGACTAGGTAGGGTATGAGGGACGTAGCCTTACTAGCCTTGCCCAAATTCTGAGCCAGGCCAGGGGATGAAGGGCAACAGCAGTTACCTATGCTACCTACAGCAAGAAAATTATCATGGCATGAAGCCGGGTAGCTGATTATCTCCCAAATCGGCAAAGAAGTAATCTATAGCAGACAAGAGCTTTGAAAGGGTCATGAATTTGTTCAAAAGAGTTGAAATGACATGTACTGATTTCTATATCATCTTCTGGAACACTGGGTGAATAAAAATTGACTACATCAACAGCACTCCTGTATATCATAAACAGGACCATCTCCTTAAACGAAACTCTACTGAAGTTCCTTGGGGTAAACTCCTGATAATCACAAGGACTTATAAAATATTTTGTTCCTCTGTTCATGTCTTTCCAAGTCTTACTCAGACAGGCAGATTTAAAAACAGAAATATAAATCATTATAATCAAAGTAGGGAGCAATATTATATTTTAATGTTAAAATAATATCAAGACTGCAATAAATTATACAAAAAAGCATTAGAAAACCCATCTAAGATGTTGAATTATTATTTGAGGTGAAGTTATAGAGTTATAAGTTCATAAATAATACTGAAGCTTCTGTTGGCAACATAAGTAACGTTAGACTGTAGAGTTTAAACTCAGTTTTTACTGTACAAGAGCTCAGAAAGAGGAAAGACAAAGTGGAGAGGGCACAGCCTCAGATAAAGCAGCTGTTATCATCCGCGGGCTGTGTGGCTAATGGCAGAGTCCACTACAATTGAAATATAAGTTAACAGGCAAGTGGTGTAAGCCCCGAGTCATCGATAATACCATCTCTAAACAAATCGACCTACGGATGCCTCTGAATCCTGGAATATCTGGTAAAACAAAAACCAAAGTGAACTTGCATTTGAAAACAAGCTCTCATTTCTCTCTGCCTGTGACCCCAAAGAATCTGACCTGTCATGGATATGTTAATTCACCCTTGCTAAGGTGCAAATAGCACCTCCTCAGAGCGGTTTGATGAAAATTTAATGGTACCTCTGAAGCTCTAACCATGAGAAAAGGCCAGGCATGACCTGAGCGATGCACTCTTGTAAGCTGATGTTGCTGGGTCAAAAGAGCATGTGCTGCAAATGCTAGCTGGTCTCTGAGGTCTCCCGCTACACCTGAGAGGGTGATCCATCACCTCGGTAGTTCCCTAACATTGAAACACCAGTGGGAAAACCCTGGCCCTGCACGCCTTAGGCTGATAATGCCACCTTTAGCTCATGCGACTTTGAACTGATGTTCCGACCTGTCCCAAGGGACACTGCAAACTGCCAAAGGGAAGGACTCTGCTTTCCCCGCACCGCCCCCAGCTGCTGCCGAAGGAAGGCTCTCCTCTCCTCCCTCCTGTACGGCTTTGATGACTCTGAGACAAATACCCTTAGGAGAGCTAAAAAAATCCCCTGGAAGTCTTATCGGGGTATCAGCACTGGGCTTATGTTTTACCAATAAGCTTCAGGTAAACTATGCCTATAGCTTGCTGACCTTCTTGAGCTGATAAGTGGTTGCAAATGAAAATCTGAAGAAAAAATATTCAGTACTACTGAACACAGATCTGTTTATAATGAAAAACAAAGCTAGAAGAGGGCTCAGATAAAGCATACAGGCTTCCCTCTGGCTGGAGAATGGAGACTTAGCTCAAACGGGTGCCTCCACAAAACAGCAAACCTCACATCTACAAACACTCTTGTGACTTCATTTCCACAATAGTTTCAACAAGGGGTTTCAAAACATGATCGGTGAAAATTTTGCCCTGATGAAGCCACAGCAAAACAACTGCCTGGGTTCCCATGTATGGAGTTACATACAAGATGCTCTGTGTGTCTCTGCGTGTTTATTTATTGATCCATATCGATATATAGTATTTTTGAATACAAGTGAATTAAATCTTGTCATGTGCTGCACAGGTAAGTAGGATTAAACCCATAGTACTTACAGCCCATGTAAGTACAAGAGAAATTATAGGACTTGTTGAGGGCTGTGCTTCCCACTTTTGGTAGAAAACAGTTTGAAATTGACAGTGTCTGTTTTTTTCAGGTTGATGGAGTTTGTGCAAGGGTCATCAGTCTATTCAAAACCTCTTCTAATTCTCCACCATTCTTTACCTGAATTTTGAATATTCAACCACGCATTCATGGATGCAGACTAGAGAAGTTTTTATTTTGCAAGCAAAAATCTACACTTTCCAGCTTCTCAAACTCAATTGATTTCCCCTCTAAAAGGGAAATAATTTTTAGGGAATCTTTGGTTCAGGTTAGATTTAGAAAAGGACAGACTTTGAATCACATTGTTAAAAGTTAGCGACCTTGATATGTGCCTTCAGATGCTGTGAAAGAGGAGAGAGAGTTCATGCTCCTGATAAGCGGTCTTTTTAAAAATAAACACCAAGCAGTGAGGAAGTTACTGTTGCATTTAAATTACCTATTTATTTAAAGTAACCTTCAAGACCTGATATTTACTTTTGCTTGAATATAATTTATCATGAGAAAGAAAGTTGCATGGTTAGTGAGAATACACAGACATTTAGCCGTTTTTCCTATTTATTAGTGTAAATATTTTTATTATCATCTGCTTTGTTGACTAGCAGCTTTCCATGAAGGAAGAAGCCACAGAGTATTTTATTATGCAAAAAGACAAGAAAGCTTACACTAGATTTCTGACCTCAAATCTGTCTTTGTCAATAACACTGACAGCATTTTATTTTTTCAGAGCTGAACACTATCTGCCGAAAGAAAAGCTCCTTAAAAAAACCCTCAACTGAATATAACCATTTCTCCCTCAGCCAGCTATGAGCTGTTGCAACGATCCTCACAATTAACGATTCATATTTTCCTAAGTTGCAATGGAAGTGCCCTGTGCTTAGGCAGAAAACTTCCCACCAGAGCACCACTGGGTGATGGCAACATTTTGTCCTGGTTTTTAAGCATGACTTTATTTATAGGGTATCTGGAATGATGGTACAAAAATGAGATGGGCTGAAGGAGGCGGAGGGTGAGGGTGCCAAGGATGGAAGCGGAGGCAACAGCCGTACGGAGAGCACAGCCAGATTTTTCCAGTCCTTCTTTATCACACTTGAAAATTACTTGGGAATCTGCTTGGTGGTCCAATTACTTTTTCTCTTCTATTTTGTTCTTGGTTTTTACATGTTCAAAACTGCTTCTCCGTGACACAGGATGTGTTAGTTCAACAGCTTTATGCTATCTCCTGTGTCCGAAAGCACGCCGTGAGAGGTGTGGGAGCCCTGAGACTGCTGGCATCTCTGAAAAAATGTGATGTTTGTCCTTGGGGCACCAGTGGGGTATGACCTGAGTGCTCTGCAGCCAGAGCAAGGCTTGCTCCCTGCAGCCTTTGGTGAGAACTTCCCCAGGCAGGTTGATGCTGATGGTGAGTGACTGCATGTCGGCCCTTTGGGCTGAAGGGTGGAGAAGGAGAATTTACATGAAGTGGATGCTGTTGCAGTCAATCAGTAACAGCTGCTCCCGCTTTTTATCTCAGGTGCACCCATGATGTACACATTGGCAGTCGATGTTCCCCAGATTTTGGCTGGGTAAAGAAAAGCAGAAAGGACTTGAAACTTTCCCCCTGTGGACATTATCTAAGTTTCTGGGTTCTGTCCTGAATTTAGGCCTTCCTAAATACAAACAAAGCCTTTGGGGGCAGTAAGCACCGGCCTTGCTCCAGTAAATTTCTTTTGTGCCTTCAAAATGTACAGAATTCTGAGGACTAAAGGCAGCATCCAAACCAGTTTCTAGGAGTACACTCGATTGCCCCAACTAATCTAGCAGCCACCTTCAGAAGGCAAAGATCACTGTGAGCTGCCTCTTATCAGAGGCTACCAGGACAGGGAGAGGAGAAGCTTGGTGACTATACTGGCACTGACAGCAGATGACCGAGTTTGGGCCACAGTGACCCTATGACAGGAACTAGGACTTAAACGTGGAGCCTCAGATCATTTCTGGAAAATTTCAAATCCATTTAAAAGCCAGCAAAAATCTTTTAAAATGTGCAGGCTGGAATAAGCTTTGAGATGGTCTCCATGAAGGATCAAATCCATTTTCTTCTACATAAGGTGTTTGCCTTTGCAATGAATAAAAGCACTCCCCTTTCTACTTCTGCAACTTCTGCCTTACCTCCCCTCAAAAAATCATGGTATCTGTGTTTTCCCCTTTTCCCTTTTTCTAAGTTCTCCAATGCCCTCTGTCCTTTAAAGCCTTTGACACGAAAGGTGTCCATTTATTAGAGGGGCTGTAGAAGATCTAGGTTAGGAGGACTTTAGTTTACATCAGACTTGAAACACTTCTTGAAAGAGTTTCCTGAAGGGGTCCCTCCCCTTCTTTTTTGTCCTGTAGAGGGAAGAGCTGCACCACCCGATTCTCACAGGTACAATTTATTTACAAGCAAAATCCACGTCCTGCTTATCCATACAGCCAGCTGACAGATGCTTGTTAGCAGGTGAAAAGAAGGCTACTTGTTAAAGTGCAGCTGCTTCAATATTTTTTTGCCAGCTGCATATCAGACACCACCTGGCAGGAATTTATTCATTAGATATTACTTTAAAAAACCAGCAATGTGATGAATTTAAAATGTTAATTTGGAATGTTTTAAGGACTAGGTAATTGATGAGGAAATACAATGTTAATTTGCTGTGACTGGTATCGCTAGTGGCTATAATATTTGATTACTTTTCTAGGTTTGCAAATGAAACAGCCATTGTCATTCTGAAACAGTAAAATTGCAACAATCCCTTCCCATATTTATTAGTAAATAAAGGACATGGTGGATTCTAGGTCACAGAGATTCAGCTGAACTTAGGCTCTTGATGGAGAGTTAAGCTCCTGTTAATAGCTGGAGAAAGCGTCTGTATTCTTTGTATTAACATTTTATCTCACCATAATGTGACAATCTGAAAATCTCTTAAGGGAATTGTTCACCATGCCTTCATTTTACCTTCCCGGGGTTGTATTTTTAATGAGGCTACTTGTCCTTTCCTCAGTTTATTATAAGTAAAAAAAAGGTATTGTAGGAGTGAATGCATATCTCTAAGCATAAGTACATTTCATCCAAGTTATAAAACCCAGCCATGGAGAATTATCCAAAATAGAAAATTTGGGTTTAAGTGAAATTTATCTTGTATGAGGTATTCGAACTGGAATAAATGAACATACTTCATTTATGGTGTAAGTTTTCTTTTCCTTTGCCTCTTAAAAATATAACAATCCTCTCTCCCACAGGACTGATCTGAATCCATATATCAGTAACAGTGAAAAAAATAGAATTTCCAGGAAAAGAGTTCATTTATAAGGCTGGGATTCAGCTCCCAAAGAGCATAATTCATTTCTGATTATTATATTACTGGATCTCTTCTTGGATAATTAATAGATGGGATAATCTGTAATATATAATTACAAGAATTTATTGACTTAGTATTTTATGAAATGAAAGTTCATTATAAAAAAGAGGAAGTCCTTTTTGGTTTGACCTTCTCTTTGTCTAATTGATACTCCACAGATACTTTCATGTCCATTTATTTTCTAACCATGTCATATGTGCTCTGTAAAAGTGGGTAAAGTCACATAGTGACACATTTCTGTTGTCACTTATTTACACTAGCAGTGTAGCTCCAGGGTTTCAACCCATGAGAAGTCTTAAATATAACGGTCCTTTCTCCTTCCTCTTTAATCTGAGCCCTGAAGGTGAAGCAACACCGTCTGTAGGTTAGAGAGATGTGGCTTTAGAAGTGCCCTTGCATCGTGGCAAAGCAAGCAGGCACCTGGGTATGATGTAAAGTCAAGGGAAAAAACTTGAGGGACAGCAAAAAGGAAAGGTTTGCCTGAGGTTTTCAAGAGACACTGAACCTTCCCCTCTTAAACCTTTCCTGGTGCAAGGGAAAACACAATCTTTTCAGTTTCACCACAAAGAGGGTAAGGCACCACCTCTTGCAGGTTTCAGGAGCATGGGACACAGTAAATGGCATTATGTTGGTTGGATTTCCAGGCATGATGTTTTCCTGGAAATCATGTCACACCAACCAGATTCTTCCTTTCAAAATTCTTATAGTCATTATGTATTCTGAAAATAACAATAATAATAAAATATCTTACATCCACAGAAAAAGTGGGGCCAGGCCAAGATTTCTGATGAAATTCAGGTCTTTTGCTTGAGGAAAGCTGAGGCTGTAAAACCCAGAAAGGCTGTGGATGTAGATCCAGTCTGGAGAGGAGGATGTGACCGTGCAATGCGTGGCTGTATGGAGGCTGGCCAGTGCTGACAGGGGTGGAGGAGAAGACCTGCTCTGCCTTCGGTCTTCTCCAGCCTGTGGGCACTTGCTATAGCAGCAAATATGAGAACCAGTGACTCCCAGTTCCCGTGCCAGGAGGAAGCTGCCCATGAGCCTGTCCAAAGCTAGGTGTCGACAGAAGACATTAAGAGTTTACAACTGAGGCTAAAGGGAAGCACCAAGTCTTGTGCTGCTTGATGGCTTGCTTTGCTCAAAACTGGGGTCCACGAGGCAGCACATTTGGGGGATTACTGCCATAAACAGTCGTAGAGGCAAAGCTGAAGCCAGAGCATTTCTAATGTGGCAACCAGGAACATGCTTAGCGTAATGAAGACTTTTTAAGGTCAGTTTTCTTTTTCTACTTTCTTTCTTTCACATGCTACCATTACAAAACACCTCAGCTGGCCTTAGGATGAAAGACACAGTAACATATCACTGCTTTTTGAGATTCCCCGTTATGTCCTTAATAGGTATCCGTGATCCTTTGCAACTCTCCATAACAAGAGCAGAGTGCACCTACACTCAAGCTTTCCTGCAAATAAATCCCATGTGCAAAGCGAGGACTTTGTACTAACACGCTGCTAGATATAAACCTTCTAGCAGCAGTAAAACGTTAAGCATGTTAAGTGAAAATTCCACTAAAGTATGCCGCTTTGCATAGTTTCATCTGTCTCCTTTTCTCTAATTTCATACTTTTTCAGGAGAAATAGTTGGTTTTTTCCAGTTTTCAAGTATTTTCTGTAAGCTGTACCAATATATTTCAGATTGGTAAACATGTATGATTAAGGAATGAAGAGCTACCATTGTCCTCATAAAATCAGATCATAGTTACACTTAGTTTTATTTCAGTTTAGATTTGTTTCTCACATACATATTTATTAAAAATTTCCTTGTATAGTCATCACTTCTGTGTATTTACAGGTGTCAGTTCTGCTACCACTGAAGTCACTAGTAGGAGCAAATCAGTAGGAAAAGCAGGACTAGTCTTCATAGGGAATAATAGATGAGATTGTCTATACAGTAAATTAATTACTGGAAGGAATTTCTTTCAAGTATTTGGAATTGAAAGAGAACAAGAGAAACTTTGGTGTTTATGACAAAATTAAACCAGGAAAAGGCATTTTCTTTCTATATGTTCATTCAAATATTGTCATGCTCATTCTATATGCTGCTTAATTACAGAGATCTAATTAAGTAAACGGAAAGAAATGTGCAGATCTGAAGAATGATAACAAAAGATTAACTTCGTTTCTCCAAAATTAGAAGACCTTGAATAAAAGTAATGTTATTTCCCCCCCCACTATTTTTTTGACTTAAAATTGGAAAATGAACTAAATAGCTGCTTAGCTAAAGGTCATTTTAAAAAAAGAGAACAGAGAAAGATTATGGTATATTTTCGGATCAGTTGTTTCAGCATCTTATCAGCCCAAGCTGCTCACAGGACAGTAAGTGTCGGTATGAAACTGATAGCTATCTCATCAGATTCGTACTGCTGGGGCATACAGGGAAGCTGTACAGAAGCTCTCCAGCACAACAACTGTTTATCTTTACCTTCAGCAATGTGACATAGCAACACTTTTCAATCCCATACGTGCTTAGAAAGCTGTCTGTGTAGTTGTATGTGCACCTAGATATCTGCACACAAAAATGTGATTCATTCAACCAATTAAGACGTCTAATTTATACAGAGATGGACTGCAGCCTGAAATTATTAATTTCTCTCCACCAACTGCAAATGGAGTTTAGGTCATTTGTGGATAACCACAGTTGTTCTGATGAAGCTGTTCAAATGTAACATGGAGAAATGAGGAGGGCCAACTCTGCCAACAGGATAGCGGATTCTGTCCTAAGAAACAGTGAGTCAAGAAAACATTTGGTGTAAACCATCAGTATGAGCTTCTAGCTAGTAAGTTAAAGAATTACTAGGGATACAGAAGCACTGAATACAAAGCTGTAGTACATGGTATTTGATGTAGTACAAACAGTGCCAGAGAGCTCCAGTAAGTTCTGGTGTCTCAGAGATGGTATCTTCAGCAGGTTCAGAGAAGAATTACGAAAACAGTTCTGAGACTGGATAGAATGCTATATTGTATATTACTTAAGGGATGGAAAGTATTTGATTAAGTAAAGAGAAGATTATAGGATGATTTTATCACGCTCTCTAAGAATCCAAATGAGGAACAGAAATTTGACTTCAGATGGCTCTTCAACCTTGCAGACAAAGATATATAAACAAATTCAAGTCTAGAAGTTGAAACTAAAATCAAAATAGAACTAAACCACACTTTCAAAACAGTCAGCTGGAATAAATTAATAAAGATAAAGGGGATTTGCTGGTGATTTCAAACCAAGGTTCATACTTGTGCTGTAATGTAAATGGCACCTAAAGCTAGAATTAATGCAGGAAATTCTTGTCATCTGTTTCCAGGGTTTCAAACCAGACAGCCAAAGTGGCCCTCACTATCCTCAAAATTAAGACAATCTAACGTTTCATTCTTCATTTTGACTGAAGTCTTGAGTTATCTCCATTAAAGGACTTTTTCCTATACAAGCAGGAAAGTGCTGGGGCAGAAGGATTTGCTGAAAGACTTTCCTTAGCAAGACCACAATTAGCAGGTCAAGAGAGGTTGTTATTCCATCTCTGAGAAACTTGTGAAGCTGCATCTGAAATATGCAGCTGGTGTATTCATGCATTGAGTTGGCACACGTGGTGGATGAATGCAAAGGGGTGGGCAACACAAGGGGAAGGGATTTGCTGTCCCTGTTCCCTCATGGGGAGTTTTGGAGAAGGAAGAGCCAGAATCTCCTGGGAGGGGTGGAGGCAAAGCATGGTCAGATAGACAGCAAAGCTTGCAAATTACAGCAAGGGAAATTCTGACTCCATACAAAGAAGAAAATAAAACACAACCAGGGTGGAAAGTTCTGGATTAGGTAACCCAGAGAGGCTGTGGAAACAGTGTCTTTGGAGATTTTCAAAACTTGACAGGATGAGGCTCTGAGCAACATAAGCAGGAAGTTGCACAAGATGACCTCCAGAAGTCCCTTCCAACCTAAATTATTCTGTGCTAAGATTCTATTAATTTGGGGTATGTGTTGTAAATAGAAACTCAAGCTTAGCCATATGGGATGATTAACTTTTGCTCTTTATCATCAAAAGTAGGTACTTTCAATACATAAAAAGTCATTCATCTCATGGGCAGATGTCATTATTTTCATCTCACTCACTCACTCCATAAAACACGCTGCAGTAAAGTGGATTTTTCTGCCTGTAATAATAACGAAATAAAATACTCACCTATTTCCTTTCCCTTCTCCAGCAAACTCTTACTTACAAATCCAAAGCAAACTCAGAAACACAGACTTCCGAGTCATGATTATTCCATTTACCTGAGCAGTAAGAATTTTTCTCAGACTTGAAAACATATGTGTAAAGAAATTTCTACAGCCTGGAATTTAATCAAATATCTGTGGCTTCAGAATGTTATGGCATCACTATAGATTTCCTGTGTCTTCCTTTAGCACTTTTACATACATCCTGATCTAGAGAAAAGCAGCAATGCTTTCTACTGCAAATGTAGTTTTTCTATATAAGAAGGCAGCCGCTTTCTCTCTGTTGCTATTAAGTACAGGCTTCCAACAAGGCCAGATTAAGAGAACAATGAGGTCAGGAGCACACTGCAAAAAATGAGTCAATCTAACAGCAAAAGAGATAAGCTCCCAAGCCTATTTTAATATGTTGAAAAACAATGGGTATTTACTTTAAAAGGATTAGGTTTTTTTGGTTTATTTCCTATTTAACTTTTTATAGTTAAAAAGAGGTGTTTCAAACTGTAAGCAGTCACCTTCATCTAGAATAATGCTCTGATCCTTTAACTTTACCAGATAACTATCAAAAGACTTTTCACGTGAAAGGTCATCCAGATGAGCAATATTTTTTCATTTCTACATACCACAGCCAATGCTTGCATAAAGAGAACTAAGAGCAAAATAAGAGTTGAATTAATCTTTCAGTGAGTATTGTTACCGTACTTTCTTCTTGCGAAATATGCAACCTTCTCTGTTAAAGCAATTAACAAAAAAAATAACTCGTCAAGCCCTGTTTTCACCACTGTGACTGTGTGCAAACATGTACCTTGGTCATACAAATGCTGATTATCATCTCTTTTGGTGTGACATTTGTCCACAAGCATCTGAACATGAAGACTAAAGAGGCAAGTTTCTGTGTATATTTACATGGATGTTTTTGACACAGCTGCCTATCTGGTCTCAGCTGTGGAGTGAAGAGTGTACAGCGTACACTACAAAGTTATTCTTCACAGGATCTGAACTGACACCTAGCTTCTTCATGGCTGAAATAATCTCATGACAGATTGCCCATCTTGATATTCCAGTTTTGCTGTTCAAAACAGTCTCTTCTCGTTCCTGTTAAAAGGCGTCATCCTGTGAATTTAATATTGTACCTAAAATCTCTTCAGTTTTAGAACTGAGTTTTTCATCTTTCAAGATCATGTTCTGCATTATCCCTACAGTCATGTATTATTTTTTTAATAATTCCGGTGAAAAATTCAAGATATTAACTGATCTGAGACAGTAACTACTGCTTCTTGCACTTAAGCTTTGTATTAGTACAGGAGAGTGAAAAAATACCAGGCATTCTGAAAAGTGTGTGTCCTTAGCTGAGCTTTTATTTAACCTAATCTGATAGATTTTTTCATAAAGTAGATGTCTGACTACTTAAGTATTGGTATATTTTCCAAAAATTCCTTCTAACTTTCATAGGCAAGCTCCACTGGCACTTAGATTTTCCTCTGTCCTTTAAGAATTTTTGAACATGTTTCCTCACAGCACTGTGCAAATATATTTCAGCACCAACTTAGTTACTGTTTCTGAAAGAAATTTCATCTCATTGCCCAGTTAATTCTTGACCTTTCTGCTGAGACTGAATCATGATTAGAACAAGGTGGAAATACTTTTTTCAGCAAATATATCCAGAGCACATTTGCCTTCCATGATCTTTTCAAGTCTGTGTGTCCTCAAGGCTGAAGAGCACAGGCTTGTGCTGGTGACGCAGCAATCGCCTCTCCAAAAGCTACAGCCAGAGCATCCAACCTCAACGATGGAAGTCAGGCTCGAATTACCTGCGTCCTCTGGCTTTTGAAGTGCTGCTGATCTCAAACTCACGCTGTTGTGAAAATCAGGACCATCTTACACTGTGAGCCAGGACATTCAATGGGAAGTTGCCCATTGAATTTACTCAGTTTTGGATTAGGTGGCTACTTACACACCTAAATATGGGTTTGAGAGAATACAATTTTGGATCAATGCACCAATCTGTCTTGCTTAAGTGGACACAGTGCATATACGACTCTTCTCAATCTGTAGTTACATTATTGTCAGACATTGCCCTAGACATAGGCAAAAAGATTTCATTCAGAGTATTGTGCAGTGCTTTAAAAGGGTGAAATTAACCTCCAGGACTGATACCTATTTTTATTTTATGTTTCAGAAACAATCCTTAGAAGATAATAATTTGTCAGAAGACTAAACTTAGAATGAGAATTCACTGTGGTGTTTGCTAGGTTGGGGTTTTTTTTGTGCTTATCAGGATTCCTACTGGCAGAATGACATGTCAAATGTCCGTCAACAGGTTCAAAAGGCCCAGCATGTTACCTTCATGCAAGAGTTAAACCCATTATTGATACAGCATCCGTTGAAACAAATAAAAACAATCTATTAGTCAGTACATTTTGTTCCTGGAGATGTGTAAAACGAAAATCAATATGAACAATGTGAACATTTTGAGGCAACACTGGTGCTGCTTGTTCTTCAAAATAAGAATTGTTGCTTATGTCTGTACATTGTAAAATATTCTAGTATTTCCTTTAGTTCACCTACTAGTTTTAAATAGAAGACAATAAGCTTGCTGGGCAATCTGCCTCTGGCACAACACTGAATTTCTCTTTATGAACTGAAAGTAATCTGTCTGACTAGGAGGACCAGTAATTTACTACATAAGCTCTAATTTTAAGTGCTCACCCAATGCCGAGATTGAAGCTTTCATTCTATAATTATAGAGGAATCAAAGACTAGCACACTAATGTATTGAGCTACAATGCCAGCTATTTATAATCATCACTTCTCAGGCAATATGTTTTTAACATGTTAGGATGGTATGTTTGTCAGAAACAATCCTTTTTCTTTCTTTTTTTTTTTTTTTTTTTTAAAAATAGCCTTCCTAAAATGGCTGAAAAATGCAAATTATTTTTAAAACTCACAGTGTTTTTAAAGGAAGAAAAACATCCCGTGAAATTTATCAGGATTAGAAATGATTAGCCCTTCCTCTGTAATAAGGTACAAGGAACATCAAAATAAGATATCTACATTAAAAAAAACCCACAAAACCTAAACTACCATGATATGTAACAAGGTTAAGACAGGAGGTTTGGGTTCAAGATCAGTCTACCAAGCCAAAGCACTTCATATACTCCATGAGTCCAGTTACCTCATTGAAAATCGCTCTTTAAACTCTCTTCTTCAAATACAATATTTTGGCTACAATTTTAGAGTAGTCATCTAATAATGAGCCTCAGGGATGGGTTTGTTGCTTTTTCTGATCTGATCACCTGTGAGCTACCCAGATCACCAGTCTTTCCTATCACTAGCTGAAATATGTGTTACAAATGACATTCGTTACACCCTTAGCTGTAGAGAAAGCCATGTATATTATTTTTTTTAAGTTTGGTTGTAGGAATGCATGACCTGGATAAAACCATCACCTGGATAAAATCAAAGCTTTCTGGGGGGATATAAGAGTTTAGATAACACTAAACTTTCCATCAGGAAAGTTTTCTTGGGTCCAGTGCAGAGTTTATGTCCAAAGAGTGAAAAAAAATTCCTACGGAAGAAAAGCAAGATATCACTAGTCACAGTAATGTCTCTCTTACAAAAGATCTCCTGTATATTGCAGTCTGACCTTCCTGGTCTGTTTGGAGGCATGATCCCACGCCTGACTGCTTAGGGATTCCATGTCTCCAGATTTACCAGAAGCTGCCCTTCCCCCTCACTGTAGTGTCATGTCATCCTGTCCCTGCCCCTCTTTTCGATATTTCTGGGAGCTTGAAGAGGCCTATGGTTCCTCTGGAAATAGGGTCAAGACACTTCTGTACTCTCAGACAGTTCTGTGGGAAACACAAGGAACATTTTACTACAGCTAAGTCCTTTTACGTACGAGAGTCTTTGCAGGCAATGCTGATCAATTCCTTCAGCCCACTAATAAGACTTACCAGGTTGTCCCTTATTATGTTGTTTGTAGAGTGTCCAGCACAATGAAGCCTTACATTTATTGGGGCTTTTGATGTCATATTATTGTACAAATAATTATTAATAATGGAAAACCAGGTTGAAATTATTCATGAATAACCTGTTATGAAGTTGATTTAGTGTCCGGAAAATCCTGACTTGCATGCCCAATTAATTAATACACTAGCTCAAAATTCAAATGATACAATTTTCATCAAAAGCTCTCTGCACCGTTCGCTTGCTCTGGCTCGGCTGAGCCTAATGCTCATTCAGCAGGCAAGAGGGTTTTCTGTGCTGTTCCAGCTCAGTGATCTGACGACACTCACCTTAACTAGTTTCTTGTATCAAAGATTGACTCAACTGAGCATTTCCAGGGAGAAAGCTGAAACGCAGGGAAGGGTCTCCGGGGCAGACTGACGACGCATCCTGGCAGTCCATCATGCTTACCCAGAAACATTGAGGATGGTTTATCCTCATCCGCAGCCAGCTAACGGACACTTGCAGACTCTGACCCATACCTATTTTTGTGACTGCCTCCATTTATTCTTGGACCTATAAAGGACTGAGGCGTAGGGGAAGCCTCTTGCGTACTTACATACTCAGCGCTGCGGAGGCGAACCGTTTACCTGGCAAGAATAGATGGGCCCATGACTACTTGTCTCTCTTCTTGCTTTGCACCAAGTAGATCCCTGGCACATGAGGATACCCACAGTCACTATCCTTCCTCTCAAAACTTGCATCCAAAAAGTCCATTCCCTTGGCTGGTTGCAAACTTAACATGGTTTAAGCATCAGCCCCTTACATTCACTTCTCTTACCTTGTTCATTTGGTCACATCTCTGATATTACTGACTGACGTGGGATTGTCTGCACATTCAGTGCTGACAGCCAGGTTACTTTTTGACACCCAGGAGGAATTTAATTGCTTTTTTATACACTGATTGCAGTGTAGAGTGTGCCCTTGATAGCAATATGAGTTTCAGGATAAAATAAAAAGCCAAGGTATAAAAATCCCTGCCAGCCAGCATGAAAGCAAGGACAAAGCCTCATCTTTCCTTTTTTTTTTTTTCTTTTCCCCAAAATCAGTTTATTTTTGTCATGGAAAAGGCATTTTGCTGTGTTATTCAGGAATAGGAAATCTTCTGTGTGGACAGATCTAGAAAAATATGTTTGTTTTGACATAAAAGGATATGA
Organism: Astur gentilis; assembly: GCF_929443795.1. Classification (NCBI taxonomy): domain Eukaryota; kingdom Metazoa; phylum Chordata; class Aves; order Accipitriformes; family Accipitridae; genus Astur; species Astur gentilis. Next base: position 35,733,912 of record NC_064883.1, on the reverse strand, counting down.
GAAGGGTAAATATGAGATGCAGCTAATGTGAGACATTACATTTATGAAGGCAAGCTCTGGTATTTAACATTGGTTCCAATTTAGAGATATTTGTAAGGAGGATTTTCCAATGTACATGCCATCTCTATCCATTTCTTTTATGTACTGTACAGTGTCTATTTCTGAAATCCTACCCTACTATTTTATCTGGCCTTACCCACCTGAAAGGTCGAGGTTTAAGCTAATTGCCTTGAATACCTCTGGCTCAGGACAGGGCAGACTCCCTCTGGAAGTGTCTGTCTCCCTTATCATTTTACTGCAGAAAGAAGTTCTTCGGACCCTTTGCCTAACATTAGCTGAGACACAGCCCATCACAAACCCATAAAATATCATACACTATTAGCTCTAGTAATCCGTTTCTTGGCGTGATATGTTTTCCAGTCTATTTTCCAGTGGTGACATGGGCCGCTTTCTCAATACTATATCCTCAAATTGCTGAGTAGCAGGTAGAATTCGTTTTCTTCAGGCCCCTTAGAAATATGCCACTTTTCCACGGAAGGAAGGAAGAACAACCACAGATTGAACTTAACTGATGATGCAGCTGGGAAGTAGTCCTTATAACTGCCCTACATGGTACAACGACCCTGGTCTGGAGTAATTTGTTTACTTCCAATGTCAAAGTAATTTGTCTCAACTGCTGAGCAGTCAAAACTACACAAGCACTATTATAACTTGGGGTGGCTGGTGTTACTCATGTTGCATTCTATCACATTTCTTATTGTGGTTCTAAAGCTGAAGATAGATATGTAAAGAAGAAAAAACATCTGAAGTTGAGTTAAGGTTGTCTCTGATAAATGCCACATAAACTTTGGAGAGACGTCTCATCATATACATATATATGTGTGTGTGTGTATACCCACATATTGGTGGTGATATGTAAATAACAGAAATAGAATGTTTGCTTTCTTTTCTATGAAAATGGACAGCATAAAGAGGAAAATAAGTTGAACATTTTAAAATAATTAAGAAAAAAATATCCCCTAACCTTTTCTTCTGTTATCTGACCTTGGTTTCCATGGAAACAGGATCAGACTCGTCAGTAGCAGGAAGAACTCTCACTGAAAGGTGTCACCTACAGAGAGGAGCTTGTACCCAACACAGACACACACTCCAGCACGAACACTCTGAGAGCTCAAAGTGCTAATGCAGATCTGCTGTTAGTAGTTTGAAGCAAAATATTAAACTTTCAAAGGAAGAACAGGAGGACCAGACCCTCTGCCCTCTGTAAGTCAAGCCTCTTAGACATAGTTCCTGCTAGGCAGGAAAAAATGTAGGTGCCCAGCATCATTAGTTACTTTGGGTTGCCTTGGCTTCATATCATTTTTTTTTAATATATATATATATATAAATATATATATATATATATAAAAATATATATATAAAATTTACACCCAAAGGGCATGGTCAGTTTTTGTAAACAGGAGGGGCTTCAATCACGTGCTGCAAAGCCCACTTGCTGTTGAATAAGCTGACAAAATCCTGGGAAGGCCCCTGCACAGAGGCAGGAGGTGGCTATGGAAAAAACTTCCCCAGTTGCAGCAGCGACTAAATCTGGGGTCCCATCAATAGTATGTTCTAGCAGTAAGGAATGAACACCATCAGAGCTTCACCGAAAGCAAGCAAAAAAGGAGCCATTTGCCATCAAATCCTGGCCACATATAAGTGGCTGACCCTGGGTACATAACTTACTTCAACTTCTTATTGATCCCGTCCCTCTGGGGTCTGACTCACTCGGGCCCTTGTGCCCCAACGTCCCTGACTCAGACCTGTCTCTCATGCTCAGAGTTTTCCCATCCCAAAGGTAAATCTGGCTCAAGAGTAACTGCATTACAGATTGTTACTTAATTAAGGTATAGAACTAGTTGTCTATAATGATGTCATCAAAAGGCTGTTTGCTAGACTATAGTGCTGGAATAATTTACATAGAAAAGCTTAGAGATGGACCATAAATAACTCACAAACCCACAGTCGTCTTTGTTTCATTATAAAACAAGAATGAAGGGAGTCAGTCATTGGCATCAGGGTTATTGACAAAGCAGATACACATCAAGCCTATTATAGAACCTGACATTCCCGGTTTATTTTCCCTTTTGATTTTTTTTAACACCCTATATTTCTTGTTTAACAAATTGTTCTCAATATGACGTATTCACAATAAGCCCATAAGCACAAACTGAAACACAATTTCCTTCTAGCTACTGTAGAAATACATTAATCCACTGGATATTTCCCAGGACAATATTATCTCTCATGTGCAGGCTATATTTCTCTCATTTGACTGCAAAGGGGAGAAAAAATCCTTGAAAATCTGTTTGAAAAGTGACATGCAAGAAAGTCATAGGTAAACTGCCTCTTGCTCATGTGAAGACTTTTCTATCTATTTATCTATCTACCCATCTATCATCCATCTTTCTTGCAGCACATCATTTACTAAAACCCTCCCTGGACATGACAGTAAAGTTAAATAATGAAAGAAAGGCAAGAAAGTAGTTAGGCTGCTGTACTCCTGATTGCTTGGAAATGCTACTGTCTGTTTCTAACTGCTTGGTATCACAAGAGCATTTTGCATATCAGGAAAGGAAGAATACTCTCTGTTTTGTATTTAAAGACAAGCATCTTTTAAATACCGACTGCTGTTATTCACCCTCACTTTTTCAAGGCCACATATGCTGCCATGCCTTATAAAGATGCAATATTAAATGCTACCAGGAGTCTAGGGGTGGTTGATTACTGGCCTCTTATGACCCACAAGGCTAAAACACTAACTTGTTCTTCACTGTCTTGTCAGCTGGTAATGAGAAATGGTTTCCTCCAAAATGATTAAAAAGGAAAACTACCTTAGAGTTAAGTTCTAGTTTTAAAGATTAAGCAGATTTTTTTGCTTTTTCCCTTTTTCTTTTCCTTTTCATTTTTGTTTTCCTTTTCCATTTCCTTTTCCAAATCCTCACATGATGCAGAGCAAGTAGTAATCTCTCTGCAACTCAGAGAAGGGACAGAGCTTGCGCTTGGGATATAGCTCCATACAGATGTCATTCTGTATGAATACACATTCCTCCTTGCCTTTCCTGGGATTTTCAACAATATCAGATGTTTCAGAGGACCTGCTGGTGAGCTCCTGACAAATTCAGATTGTGTTGACCTTCCAGAATATTGTGTTTCTGGTGTATACCAAGCCAAATCTAGCAGGTCTGAAACCATGATCTCCCTAGGGAAGGGTGGGATCTGTGAGAGACGGCTGTCTATCCCCGTGGCCAGTGGATATCTGCCGTGTATTTTCTAGTGGCATTCTGAGGAAGTGCCCCGTGAATCTTCTTGCAAGAGCCAACTCCCTGTAATTGCAGCTGTTACGGTGGAGACAGAGAGCCCAAACCACTGCAGCCATGCAGTAGAGGAAAGAGGAAGGACAGATAGTTGAGAAATACTAATCTTTGGGCAAAGGTATTACTGGGGTAACGTGGGACTACTCAGTGGGAAGCTTCCCCAGAAAAAGATTCTTCAGCGAAATTTCTGGCTAGGAAGGAAAATCTGCAAGAAAAGCTTTTTCCTTTAGTTCTTAGTTGTTTCTGCTTTGTGACAGAGCTGGACATCAGCAGTGCTGAGAACAAACATGAGAGCAGAAGGGAACAGATCACGGCTACCAAAGGCTTCGATTTCACTCCTCCTCCCCCTTGAGAGTTGCTTGCTTTCAAAATGGGGAGATGGAGATTGTCCTGTCTTGCCGATAGCTAATTCCAGCTGAAAATAAACTCCACGATCAGCCTACCACAGGGGCTTGGTTTGACTCTACCTTGTCATTTGTGTACGGGAAAGAGGATCAGCAGTTGTATGAATTTTTTTAGTCCCTTGCCCCTGATTCAAGCGCCCCTAATGAAGTCAACCTTTGACACTTCAGAGCAATGGCTGGGTTTAGTCCATGTTTAATTAAACCACTCACCCATTCCACTAATAAGCACCTCTGTCTTCCTCACTCCTTGTGATAGGATGGAGGTTTCACAGGTACCACCATCGGCAACAGGTGAGTGCTTTTGGTTTTCCAACTAATGAGTATTCCTGAGTATATCTGAACAGAAAATACTTTATTCTTGGGAAGTAAGAGCCATCCAAGATAAGATCCTTTACACTATGGAAATAATTTCTCTAGGACAGGAACTAAAATATTTATTTGGCTAACAGTGCACGGACAGGAATATCCCAAGCAAAAATGGGAGATTTGCTGCTGAAGAGAAATGGAAATCAGAAAACTTGAAAGGGATGACTTTTATGGCACTGATCTTGCAGCTATCTCTGAAGGAGTGGCTTTTGCTTGTATGTGCAACCTTAGAATGGACAGGGGCTCTCCCATAAAGATCTGCAGGGGAAGGTTTGGAAGTGAGAGTGGAAGGGGTTAAAGAGATGGACATAGCAATGCGGTACTGCATAGGTGCTTTTGCCTTTGACCGCAGCTAGAGCTTTGGGTGTTTTGGAAAAAAGGGCTTAAAAGTTCTGATTTGGAAATGCATCCAAACTGAACTTTCAGGCTTGGCAGGCAGAGAGGATTTGTCCTTGGTTTGGGAAGAATAGCCCTTGGAGCTCCAGAGGGAAAGAGCAGAAAAACAGATGGAAGGAAATTAATTCAATAAAAATAAATTAGACCTTTTAAAGAGTATTGTTTTTAATATTTATGATGCAAAGAAGATTTGCATTTTTCTGTCAGTAAAGTATATGTCTCCATTTGACCTTCACTCCCTAAGTGAACGCTTTATTTAGCCTGAATGGCAGACATTTTTCTGTCTTTTCATGGACATTTAAGAAAACCTGCATGCTGCTATTTTTTTGTTCACATTGTAAAATGATCCTTGATGATAAGAAAATGGTAATATTTGCTCATACCACATGACTGGATCAAGGTAACCAATGATCTGTATCTGGGTTGCTACAGCGTGATGTATTATACTTCATATGATTTGCTGCAGGCAGAAATCTTAATTAAGGCCCTTCCTAAAGAGTGACCTTCAGGGACTGCATTTTTGAATTGGTGTGAAAATAGACAAATGCCCTAACAGCATTAGGGGAATTGTGGAAGAGTGTTAAATGTACATTTCCCCATCTCGTCTACACAAACAATGATTATTTGCTACTATCATCAAATGAGTTGTGAGGCGTTTTCAGCAAACAATCAGCCTTAATGTGTACAGAAAGAGATTTCAACTTGACATGCAGAGCTCAGTTACTCAGCTTCTCTTCCACTTCCAATGCAAGTTGCACATCGAATTTGAGAATATACTCCCCTGGGCTCTATTCATCCATATTTTACCATGCTCATGGATATTCACTGTTTTGGGATCCCTCTAATTAGCTCACCACATGGGGTGTCTTGCTCATCTTTCATCAATAATCCCTGTACCCAGCACGCAGTGGCATCTGGGTGGGTTTGGCTGGGCAAGAAGGGGATTGTAGGCAGCACTGAGGAAGCAGATTAACCCTACTCACAATAAAGAGTTTCTAACAGTAGCTACAGCCATGCAGGATGCTAGCGGGATGTGTACAACTATCTCCGGGCTGTTTTGCTATGAATTTTCAGCTGAAACATTCTTACGATGCCAGGTATGGGCTTTTCTTATTTCTTTCACCCAAAACAAACTGCCAAACCTCCTGGCAGTTTCGTGCTGTGGTCGCACAGAGGCTGAGATGAGGCCACCAGCTTCACCTCCCGCTGCAGATCCAGGCTTGGGTTTGATCTCCAGAGACATAGGAGAAGGCATGCAGTGCCGGCACCCCTATGCCCTCCATGGGGCTGTGGCACATCACAACACGCGTGTTCTCAGTGGCGTCGGCTCCGGGCTGGCTCTTCTGATGTCCCCAAAAGTGCTGCCTCAGCTGAACAGTTTTGGTGACTGGCTGAGGGACACCAAACACCAAGATAAGGAAAGCCGATTTCACTTGCCACAAGTTGGATAAGCCACTTAAATTTTGAAGATGAAATATGCTTTCAAAGTAACTTTTAAAAAGCTTTTGACATGAGTTATCCCCACCCTGCTCTACAATACAGCTTTCTTCATGGGCAAAGATGAAATGAAATAGCTGCTGGAGCTTATAGAGAGCTCTTGTCAGAGACAGAGCTTTTGTCTGCTTTTTTTGACAAGCAGAAAAACCCTGGCTTTTTAAACCTAAAGCCTATTGTGAGAGATACAAACCAGACTCCTGGCTAGACTCACCCGGCCTATTTCCACTGAAATAAGACTGCACTATCAGTTTACAGGAGCCAAGGGACTGGCCGTACCGAGGAGGACAATGTGCTTTCAGGGAGCGCAGCAGCCCAGGAGGTGAGGGCACGGCACGTGTGGAGGAGCCTGAGCTGCCCGACCAGCCGAGCCCCGCTCCAGCCCTCCACGGGGACGCACTGGGCACCAGTGGCACCAGTGGCACCGGTGGCACCAGCCCACGGGTGGCCCTTGACGCACCGCACAGCGCGACACGGGCACCGCTCAGAGCACCAGCTCCTGTCCAGGCGATTTGCCTGAAACGCTTCTAACATCTCGTGCTCATAGTTCCTACCACCGTGCTCTTCTGTAAATCAATATTCACCTGCAGGTCCCAGAGTCTCCAGCCTGACAGGGTCCATCCCTGGGGCGGCTGGGACACTGCGGCAGGTGGGACAATTTCTCTTGCTATTCCCAGTTCTGCTACCGCTCTTCAAACACGACCTGAGGAAAATGACCTCATCTCGCTGCTACACTTTCCCGACCTACAAAACAGAGCTAATTTTGCTTATCTGAGGGGAGCAGGGAAAGGCCTCGTACTTGCCAAGGAGCTTAAACTTGCTCAGATGCAAGATGCAACAGATGCACAGGATGATGACAGCGGACCTTCCCTCCGTTAGCGAAGCCTGTTAACGGCCCCAGTAAAAGCCACAGCAGAAAAAACAGACGGCAAGTCATCCCTGCTTCCCAGCGGGACGTCCTGCAACATCCCTGCCCTCTTGCCACCGCAGAGGGACGGGGTCAGGGCTCCAGCACGAGCGGAGAGGCCGCCAGCGCCGGGATCTCACACCGCCTCCTCCACGCGCCGTGCCGTACCCGAAACGGCTTCTCGGGCTCTGTTCCAGGCTGCTCGGCTGGCAGAACCCCAAGCTAAGGAAAAATAAATAATGAACCAAAGAGACAGCTCACTCTCAGCCTCACACGTCGTCGAGGAGATAACAGGCCAATGCGTATAATGATCTGCACTGAATCATTTGCCACATTGGTATCAGCAGCTCTCAGCTTCATTCAGGGGCTCTCTCATCCAAACTGATGCAAGATGACAGTGTTAATACATCAACGCCTGCAAAGGCGGCTGTAATGAAATCTGTCAGTGTTGCCCTGCACCAAGTACTACTTGAAAAAGCAGATGTGTAGCTCAGATTCATTTTATTACTGTCTGAATCTTCCTCACTTACAAAACCAGAGGGTGATTAAGGGGGAAAATCCCTGGCTACTGAAAGTTGCAGTAGCTGTTGCATGCAGCTCGGAGCACAGCGGGAACGCTGTCTGGAGCCTGCTGCTGTATTACTATTAGTATTATTAAATTATATTATTATTATTATTACATTTATTTATTTATTTATTATTTCTATCTTATCAAATTTCAAAGACCACCAAAATATTTCAAGGTGTTCAAAAGAAACCTTATCAAATCCAAATAGCCAGACTTTCTGCTTTTACAGCATTTAGACAGTGTGGTACCCCTTGGAGAGCAAAGCCAGGCTGGCTGTTAAAGCAGTGTGCTGTGGCTCAGAGCTGTGCCTGTTTTACCGTGTGACCAGGGCAAGTCATTTTCATAAGTCTGCAGTGCTTTCAAAGCCGAAATGCCATTTTCAGAACCTAAATCCTACTGACTGCTAATAACATATAGGCTTATATGTGCTTAAGTTGTTTCTGAAAAGGAGAAAAAGTCTCCTAAATAATTTTAGCACTTCCAGAATGAATGAATGAACTCATCTGAGCTAGTTACTCTGTGTTTCCTTTACAGTTAGTGGACAGAAACGGGGCACGGGTATAACACGACTCATCTGTCTTCCCTGAGATCCTTCTTTGCATCCTCTCCTGCGTGAGGAAGAGCCAACACAGGCACTAGAAACGCCAGATTGTCCTCGTTGACTCTAGACAGCTGCAGTGGGAAGTCTACACCGTAGGCATCTAATATTAAGCTAAACGCACTCATGCACCTTGTGTCCTGTGCAACAAAGATACCAACACATCCCATCTCAGCATCACTTCTCTCTGCTAAGACCTGTCCAACCCTATAACTTTGCCCCAGGAACACAGTGTGTTCCATTCTGGTTTCAGGTTCCCCAGGATGTGACACTCAAAAGTAGCACGAGCAAGTCCTACGAAGACAACCGTCAGCCACTGAGGACGACCAGACATTTTGCCATCCCAGCCTACGCTCTATCACTTTTTCCATGGGAGAGGCACAACTGCAAGCAAAGGAACCTGCCAGACTCCAGAAATTCTTTTCCCTTCTCCTGCCCTTACAAGGCAAAACGAAGTCTCCAGCAGCTCCCCTGTGCCGCTGAACGTGGAGAAAACCATCCTGTTGGGCCATCTGCCTGTCCTCTGCAGCATGTGAGGAAAGCCTGGCTCGCCATCCTGAGCAGAGCTGATGAGCAGAAAGCTATAAAAGTTTTTCTTCTCATGCCTTGTGTATTCTGGTAATTACAGCGAGTCAAATGGATGCTAGTAGAGGGTTATTTTGGTAATTGCCTATCTCTAAGGTATAAAACAGTATATTATGTACTATCTACAAATTAGGATTCAAAAGCAAAAACATGTGTTTAATTTTGATTTTAATTGCATTTTTACTTCAAACATCTATTTTTCTCCCCGGTGCAAACAGACCTGAGCAATCTTGCAGAGATCAACAAAATCTTCCACAAATGCCTGCATTTCTTTCTTGGTGGTGCTTGGCTCTGTGAGCATTTAATCTGCTAACTTTGACAGAAAGAGCTGTCTAATTTCTACAGCCTGCTTATTTTTAAATCGACAAATATTTACTGCGCACTGCATTTTAAAGGATACAATTATTAGTGTACCTCTGTTTGATTACCAATGACACAGTAATAATACCAGCAGCTGCTGAATTGTAAGTGAAAATAACCCTTTGTTCTCATTTTTCTTATCTGTAGACTATAACAGCACTCATGGGGACAATAACCTATGAAATAGATTAAAAGCCTGTTAAATGCTATTTTCAGCTTGGCAGATCACCAAACCCTAGCTTACCCTTAAGCTCTGTTTCCTTTTAAATATTCCTTTTAGTATAGCCATGTGACAACAGTAATGTGCAGTTTTACAGTGATTAAGCAACTGCACAAACAAGAGGTTTAAGGTTTATAAACTGAGTAGTGCTGCTCTCACAGGTGAAAAGGACTGTGCTCCACCAAAGACATCAAGTCTTCTGGAAAAGGCTATAAAGGTCTAATTTGCAGATTTTCCCCTCTTGTCCAGTGACTTTAAACTAAAGAAGGGGACACTGTTGGTTTCCTTTCTCTGGCTGGCAGTGCTGAACCCCCTCTTTTGTCTCCATCTCCCTTTTACCACACTAGATTCAGATTAGCAGGAAAATAATTCGTATTTATTCACTGAATAATTCTGAGGAAGTTTCCAACATGATGAGTGCTGAAGGGGGGGCATCAGTGGGAATGATGCAGCCCGGGGCCATCCTTGGTGTGCCAATCTGCTTTTCTGAACCTCTGCTGACTTGGGACTGCTTTAGCCATCTGAACAGGAGAACAAAAGAAAAGGAAAAGAACCTCCAAACTAGACGGACTAAAAGGAACCAGTAAACTGCAAAGAGCTTCTAATACTTTAGGAGGGCTTTTTTTGAAAGAAACAGATGGGGAAGACAGGGAAAACACAGGTCTAGGGGAAAATGGGAAAAGGAAGCTTTAGCATCGGTGGAGGAAGAAGGGCAAAGGCTGGTACCGCTCTGCTGGAAATCTGCTGTTTCCGCAGGGTAGGTTGTTTCTATTCAGACATGGGACAAAAAAGATCTCGTCAAGAACAACACAACAGGATCTGGATCTTCTGCTTCCTGCACTATTTTAGCACCTTTGGTTTTGACCATTAAGAGCTCGTGAAATTTTATGCTGCAAGATATAACACTGCTCCACTTGAACTTCAGCTTGCTAAAGGCACAAAGACCTCTTGCACACCTGCACGTATCAAAAAACAGAAATTTGCCCAAGACTAAGAAATTCCTGTTTATCCAGGCAAAAGTGCTGCCTTGAAAAGATCAACACATGGGAAGAGGACCAGTGTCCATGAGCCTTTAAGGCACTCTGTCCTCCACAGCAACAACCCACCCCATAGTTCCTCAACCCCAGGTGGTTCCTGGAGGTGGTGGCTCAGGCTCCTGTGTTGGAAAAGGAGCTTTTTGCTTTTGGAACAAGGCCATTATGTTCTTTAACAGAACACACATAAAACATTATTCTCTAAAGCTCTTTGTATTTTTCTTTGCTTGCCGCTGAACTGTGATACTCCCCCACAGACTTTGTTCTCCCTTCCCTTTATCTCTACATCCATATTTAATGTGATATGATTTTTACCACGTGGCTGGACATCATGTTCAAATACGCTTCTCGTGTAACTAGTATCATGATACACCAAAAAAAAAAAAATATTCAGGCCTTCATGTCTGTATATCATGTGTATTGCTACTGGAAAACACTTTTTTTGAGCAGATGACAGGTATATTAGATTTATTGAGTTTCCTGCTCTAACTTCAATGTGCATAAGACACATCTGCAGTAGAAAAGGAAGGAGACAGTCCTGCACCCTCACAGCTGCCTGGTACTGGACAGGATGCTTAAGGCTGGAATTTCAAAGAAGTCTTTGGAGGTCAAATATCGAAACTCCATTGTCATTTTAAAAGGGATGGTGCCTTAAGACCCCAACTGGAATATTTCTGCACGTGACATTTTAATGCACATCTTCAGGTTTTTGCTCATTTCCCCAAATCCTGGAGTTTCACTTTGAGCTGTGGGTTGAAATGAACATGAAACATAAAGCAAAACTCAAATGAAAGCTCTAACTTTTTCCTGCTTTCAGAAGAAAACTTCAACTCCCACTAGACCCTTCTGTGAAGAATATTTTTGAAGCAAAAGCTTAGTTCTCTTCCCCGATGTGTGCTATTATCTTTGCACCTTAATTTCACCCATTTGCTTGTATCCCATAAGGAAGAGAGCACATTTCTGTACGCTCACATGACCTGGTTAGGGAGACAGTGTTTGCAGTTAAAGCAATAATATCACAACTCTGAAAATGAGTCCTATTTTAAGTGTATTCCTGTTACTTTTGGAGTAGATTGAAGCTATAGTATTTAATCTTCCCCTGGTTCTTCTGTACTTTGTGATACCAGCATTCTGGGTTTATAAACATAAGGGTGCTGGGGAGTTACTGGAGATTGCTGAACACACCAAGGTTCCTGCAACGGAGGCAGGAAAACCATGCAAAGGTTCATAGTAAGCAGTGACCTGGGTACTGGTACAGGAACATATCAGCTATATTCTGAGCATTACTTTTTTTTTTTGTGATTCACTATCATTTTTTATTCGGAGCCACAGGAAGACTTTCCGGTTAAAGCTGAAGGAGCCCTGAGTCTGAACTCTAGCTATTGTATAACCACAGAGCTGGAGAGATGGACCTCAAGATGTCACCTAGTGCGTTTCTCTGCCATTTACTATCCCAGAAGAAATTATTTTTTTCTTAAATTATGTTAAAAAGACTGATCCAAAAAGCCAGTGCACATTGCCAGTGTAGGTTTTTTCTCATAATGCCACACAGATCATAATTATTTTAACAGGACTTGGGTACCTGCGTGATGCTGATCGCTGGAATGTGAACATTGTAGTCAAACTGTGAACATCTATAATTTGATCCAAAACAGTGGGTTATCTAGCCACTCATTCTTAAAAACATAAACCAGCAAGGAAACCCCAGCCCCACATGACTGTGATCAGTTTGCAGCTTCCATTCCTGTGAAAAGATAAGCTTTCCTTGCCTGAAATGGGACAGATGGCAGCCCTATAGGTTGCCACTCCAAAGTGCCTCCGAGCAGAGCTCTCTGTACTGTAGCCGTTGTTACAGCAGCATATGCTTGAGAGATGCAAGCTGGTTTCCCTGAATCTAGCACTCGAACGTTGCATGCTGGGCTCCCTCGCATCCACAATTCATTGCTTGCCTTCCAAACCTCTCCATGTTTCCTTTTTTTTTTTTTTTTTTTGGTTTAAAGTGAACCTTTGCTTACCAGAGATAGAACAGCACAAAGATCAAATTTGTGTAGAGATAGATGTTCTTATTCTTTGTCTATTCTGTAATATGTGTAGTTGAACAGAGAATTTTACAGGTGAGGTTTTCAAAGCCAAGTCTCCAAAAAGATGAAGGGAGGCACAGCTACTAGGCCCTGACAGCAGTGCTATGCTAGAGGTCATTTGCTGGAAATCTATGATCTTCAAGGACATCAGAGTGGCCATTGCAGTACCAGGGAGCACCCTGTATTGGGTCTGGCTGAGATGGAGTTAGTACTCCCTATAGCAGCCCTCATAGCACTGTGCTCTGCAGCTCTGTAGCTAGAAAGGTGTTGATAACACACCAGTGTTTTGGCTACTGCTGAGCAGCGCTGGCACAGCATCAAGGCTGTCTCTCCAACATTTTTGCCCTCCCCTCAATGGCAGGCTGGGGCAGGGCAAGATCTTGGGACGGGACATAACCAGGAGAGCTGACCTAAACTAACCAAACAGATATTCCATACCATATGACGTCAGCTCAGATATAAAAGCTAAGTGAAGGGAGACGGAGGTGGGGGCATTTTTGTCTTCCGGAGCAAGCACTACGCGTACTGGAGCCCTGCTTCCCAGGAAGTGGCCAGACATCGCCTGCTGATGGGAAGTAGAGAGTAACATCATTTGTTTTTTTTTCTTTGCCTTTGCGCGCAACCTTTGCTATTGTTTTATTAAACTGCCCTTATCTTGACCCACGAGCCTTTCGTTATATTTTTCTCTCCCCCGTCCAGCTGAGGAGGGGGAGTGATAGAGCGGCTTTGGTGGGCACCTGGTATCCAGCCAGGGTCAACCCACCACAGTCCTTTTTGGCGCCCAACGTGGGGCACTCTCCTATTCATTCCTGCATGAATAAAGCAGACCTCTGCTTAGTTGCATGACCAGGAGAACAGTCCTAGCTCCCAGAGGCAGCTGTGGTCCCTTAGGATCCAGTGCTCAGTCTTTGGGAAAAACATTAGTACTTACAGCTAATGACTTACATTTGTCAAAGGACAGACACTGTACAAGGTAAGGTGACACTTTTTACACCTTGCATAGTTAGGCTGTGGAAATTCTTGCAGTAGGATACTGTGCATAGTAAATGGTTTCCAAAACCAATTAAATGAATTACTGGAAGAAAACTCTAACAGGAGTGACTGAGGTCATAAAGATACTCATGTTCCTGCAGACCACAGGAAGCTGAGAATGTATACTGGGAAAGTGTTGCTATATCCATTCCCTATTCTTACATTCTTCCTTAGACATCCAATAGGGCCATCATCAGAGACGACTTACCGAAGAATATGAAGAATATGAGTGATTGGTCTGAAGGAGTGTGGTTGCTACTTGGCTGCTCATGGGAGGCTGACACCAGTGCTGGTGTTCTCACCAGTAAGTCCTGACAAAGAGCAATGCTATTATGCGGTCAGAGGTGAGACTGGGTGGGATTCGGTGTCCTAAACTGAGGTGTCCAGTGTCAATGTGGGCACTGCAGTGTTTCCTGCCTCATCTCCGGCTTAATCCCTGCAGATGAATTGAGCACCCTGGGCTCAACTCACCAAAGAGTCAATATACTCAAAACAGAGTTGAGAATTATTTTTCTTCTCTCAAAGAAGTCAATTGAAATAGATAAGATGAATGCCACATGAAAAGTGACTATTTCTTTTCATTGACCACAGAAGGAAGGGCTGGTGACTAGCTGTCACCCAACACTAAGGGGACACTAGCTCAGCTCTGGACGTTCCTAGTGTGGATGTCTAAAATTAGATAAAACACTGAGTGTTCACGTTATGCAATAGCACATGGATACCAGCCCAGATTTCTTCCGGCTACACAAAGTGATTTTCACCCAATGTTATCTCAAGGCAGCTGGGAGTGACCACTGGGATCTACCTTCACTAACTGGGACCAGAACAAGCATCGCTGAAACATGTCCCCCAGGACTTACAGTCCTGGGTTTAGTACAGGTGACACTTGCTCAAGCATCCCTTGAGAAAGTCTAAGCTGGGAAGAAATATTACGGCGTCTCAGCCACCCTGAGCAATAAAATGCTGACATACTGTACTCCCCTGCGACTGCAAGTCTCCCCAGTGCTAACTTCTGACAGTGTGACAGCAAAGCTAAGGCCCAGCACCTTTAGCTGACAGATGACCTTTAGCTGGCTAAAGCTCTGGTCGGTTTATTCCTGAGCCCCAGAAAACAAAAGTAGGCTTATAAAGATTTGTAAAGGCCATGAACATACTGTTCCCATAGATTTTTTAAGCAGGGCTTTTTTACTCACAAATAGTAGCAAAGCTATTCTGGTAATACTCTGTGAAAAACAGGGCAATAAATTGGTGTCATTTGAGTGGATTAGTACTGTCACATCAGCTGCCACAGTTTTCCGCCTATGTCATCAACTGTGCTGCTGCCATTCTCTGCCCCCATCACATTGCAATAGTTGCAGACATTACAGTTAAAGGCGGAGTCAAAGGCAAGGCATGTTCTGAATGGATCTGGAAAAATAAAAGGGGAAATGCTGGTATTAGAACTATAAAAAGGAGGGATGATCTTCTGGTAAACTCATGGGGTTCGGGTGGTATCAATGCTACTACGCGTTAGAACATTTTTTCTTAAATATATTTATTTGCATCAAGACAAAGAGGATTCTGTATACTCTGATTGCTAAATATAAGATGAGACTAATTTAGCTTTCTTGAAACCACAAGAAGGATGACTGTGATGAACTGTCTGATGGTTTCTAGGTAGGAGAATATGAACCAATTCCTATGCCACATATGACTAATATCTTCTAAGTTTGGTCCTGTATCCTGCCAGGGGACTCATTGTGCAACCTTGGGCATGTTGTTTATCCATCAGTTGTCAAAAGATGCGAATGATTCATAGAGGACTTTCAGGTGCTCAGAAGGACTAGATAACCACCTGAAATTCCCCCAAAGTGTTTTGACTCTCCTAGTATCAACAAGAGTCCTTCTTAACTACCTTTTAAGACCCCAGAGTACGAGGGACTAAGTGAGTGCAAAGCATTATTTCTATAGCATGATAAAATGCAGGGAAATTATATATAAGAAGGAGATATAAACCCTACACATATTTTTGATGTCTTAAAATAAAACAAAATTATTTGGAGTTCACATTTGAGCAAAATATATAATCCACAACTGAAATGGACTAGAAATACTATTTGGGCTGGAAGGAAAAGGCCCCTTGAAGACTGAATCCAGGCCTTTCCACTGTGCAGCGAGCTGGAATAGAGAGCAGTCTGTTATTGGAACAAGCCTTTAGCTGCAGAACAGATGTGGGAATATCCCATTTCACATAGGGCTCAGAAACTTGTTGAAAGGGTGACTCTTTTGACGTGAGTATTTTCCTTCTAAACTTTTATGATACAGAAACAGGAACCTGGCTGGAACACTTTTGATGAAGGCTTCATTTAGATACAACCTATACTTCTCAGCAACTTCCTCCACGTTGTTTCAGGACAAATTGAGATAAAGGCATAGATTTTGGCATCTTAGCCTTGAGGCCAGGAGCATGGGAGTTCTTGGCTTCCAGACCATTGAAACAAACAGCACCACTGCTTCCAGGAAAATCCAGCAAAAGCCTGTAATGCTAGGGAAAAGTGCATTTCAAATGGGTGCAGAAGCACTCCTCACCTTGGTTCAACCAGAGCTGTCATACCAGGACTCCACAACCTAATGGCACAATATACCAATTCTTCATCAGTCATCACATTCATTCTGTCTTATTGAGGACAGTAAAGTTCATTCCACCTCACGCAATTTGAATCAGGCACTAAACTGGTCTTCATCCACTAATTTTTTAGCTTTTAAGACAATCAGTCTTCTTTTTCCTGAATCTTCAAAAGGAATCTTCTATTCCATTTCACTCAAATTTGTCTCCTTATTTCCACTTCTTTATTTCTTTTTTTTGCCACTCAAAGTCCCCAGAGGACAAGCCTGGATGTTTTAGTTCCCTGCTCAGCCCTGCCCACATGGCTCCAACTGGTTTTAAACTCTGTAGCCTGAGACACAAGATTAAGTGACTTGCCCAAAGTCCTAGCTAAATGCGTATTCAGAGAGACTTCTTTATTTAGTTTTAGAGCTGCAGATTCCACAGCATCCAAATCCCCCTGAAATGATTTTGAATTTGGATATATAACCCCTTTTGTTTCTTGGAGTATGTCTGCTTAATATTTGTTTTTCCTCATTTCTCGTAAACCCTAAACATAACAGTCACTTTCAGTTAAATAGAGGAAATGATTTCTGTGATTTCTGGTCATTTTTTGCTGAGGTATGGGGTGAGGAAAGGGTTTAAGATCTGATTTATTGAGTTACATTAAATCTTAAACAGCTTTGCCCTTATCTTGTCTCCTGTTGCTCTCTTCTGATTGAAAAAGTCCTACCAAAATGATTAATTTACTTTCCAGTTCTGATGTAATTTCGTGTTTGGTTTTGGTTCAGCCAAAAAACATTCAGCACTAGGAGGTTCTTGCCACACAGACCTACTCACATTGACCTTTGTCTTGCAGGCATTGTGATGGACTCAGATAAAACTGCAGGTCAAAGATGGATATTCACCTCTGATGTCTGAAATAGTAGTCAGCTATGGATCTGTATTCCAGTGCCTGAACATAGCAGGGCCAATATTATTGTCAGGCAGGCACTTAATGAAGCTTTTGAATACATTGTGAAAATTGTCTTTGATAATGACACTTGTCTAGCCAACAACCTCTTGCCTTGCAAATGATGAAATGCTTTTCACAGTACAACACTGTGCTGCAATAATAAAGTGCTAAAGCAAAAGCCTCATGACATTCTTTGGGAAACTTCTATTTAAAAATGCTTTAAAGTCTTATGTTTTCTATATTTCCTAATTCTCTTTATTAAGGTATATGAACCAAATTCTCCCCTACCCAGCCACTGTTACAAAGGGTGACTGTTTCACTACTTGAGCCTTAAGTCTGCTTATATTAGAAGGCAGCAGATGCTCTTATGTCCCCCTAAAAACTTTTTTGGGGAAGAACTTGAATTTTGCTTGTTTTTCTGTACCTGTTTTTTCTCACTAATATTCTCTTTTCTTCTTTCATTTACCTTCAGACTGCGAGTTTTGGAAGTCACATCTTGAAACAAGTATTTTATATGGTTCTATACCTCATTCTAGATGTTACCAGGAGCATGGCTGATTGACTTTGGTTCCAGGTCCACTCAGAAGGTCCTGTCATCTTTGCTGAAGTCTTGTTCTGGTATCTGTCAGCTGTTGTTCCAGAGAACTTCTTGTCATAGGTGATTATTGCCATAGGTGATCAGCACAGTGAGAAATGGGGTCAAGGAAAGAGTTGAGATCCAGACAGTTGAAAGCAGTGAAAATAAGGGTCTTAAAAATAAAGCACAGTACCGAACAAGAAGCCAAGGGTGGTCTGTGATGAACTGAACTGATCAACTCTTATCAATCTGTGTTGCTGATGTGACAGGTCACCATGTGTTGGACCATCTGGATCCTTTTCATCATGTTCTCCATCAACCCCTTGTACAGGAACGCTCAGTAATTCAATGCAAAGGTAACAAACATGAGGCTGGTTGATCCTCCTGCCACACGGCAGGAAAAGATGCAGCCTCTTGATTAGCTAGAAGAAGGCATTTCTACCTCAGACATGTCTTGAGCACTCAGGAGCAACAAAGTGTATGGGACCTGGCTGAAATGGCAAAACCTTAATGGATCCATTACACCAAGGAAAACTGTTGTCTTAGTCAGTTCTTGAAAGTATTTTCTTCTTCCCATCTGCACCGATGTGGTTGATATTTAATATCTTATTCATTTCAGCCAGGCAATGATTCAGCTGGACCTTAACAAGAAATAGGGATGATGACACAGAAGTGAGTGACTAACCAAGAGCTGTGATCATTTTGACTTTTAAGACAGTCAGTAAGCTAACAGAAAGAGGAGGCTTTAAAAATGTTCCACATGTTGAACCTTTTCCTCCACACACACCAATTCTGAGAGCTGACTCCTGACCCCTCCCCAGTCCTGCCAAGATCCGCCAGACACACGTCATCCCATCTTGTTTCCACGGCCGAGCCTCATACTGTCCTGCTCCGAAGACAGCCCCCCAAACCCATCCTTCTCCCTGTCCTGCAGGCAGCCCGGGCTGCCGCTCTCCCCTGCTCGCCCCACAGCACATGTCCACACGGCCGGGCTGAGCGGATGCTGAAGGTTTCTCCATGGGGGAAGAGGAGGGCTCGAGGAAATCAAGGAAGAGAGCTTTACGGCAGTAATATTTCCACTCTGTGTGGCTAATCATTGAGCAATTATTATTTGTGAAAAATATATTTACACTAAGAAGCCCCTCTTGCAGCCATGCCTGCCACACTGTGTAAGGAGGCACAGGGTGAGAAAGGGGGTGGGAAAGCACGAGGTTCTGGTTTATGCTCAGAGGCACTGTGAAACGCTCCAGGTGATGTCTGACTTCTTACATATTTAGATGGGAGATGAGCTGATGGCTAAAAATGTTCAGAAATGCATAGATTTCTTTTTTTTTTTTTTGCTTCATTTTACAGAAAATATAAATGGGAGTGAATGAAAGCAGGGCAGTTTCTGAGCAAGACCAATCCATTCCTAATAGAGCACTGGTCCATTGTTTGAGAGGTGAGCTGTTAAAATAGAAAGAATGCAATTTGCACTGTCATGTATGCAATACAAAAAATGCCATTTTCGTCCAAATAATAAATGAAGCAACTGGAGAAAGAAGAAGAAATATAGCAGACGGAGTGACAGACTAAAAAAGATTTAAAATGAGAAAAACTGCAACAGATGCAAGTGCGGAAAACAATCAGTGTGTCACTAGGGCTTGGGATTTCGAATATGAGAGTTTGAACATGTAGAAAATATCCCAAAGATCACATTTGAAAACCCCAGCAGTGACTGCTAAGGAAAGGTTGCCCAGCATGGTCTCACGGCGCTAGAAGAGGGATTCTTTCCTGGCCTTGCTATGACCTTGAGAAAGTCTCTTCCTTAACTGTTGCCCTTTCTTTTCTCATTCTTCTTGTCTCTCTCACCTACTTATCCTGCAAACACTTCAGGCAGAAATGATACCTATATGAAGCCCAGCACAACACCACCTGGAGTCTTGGCTATGACCTTTTGGCTCTCTTTCATAGCGCTAGCAGCATTACTGGCATAACAAGGGAGTTGAGGCTCGGAGCAGAAAAGATTCCCAAGTTTCCTTGAAAAGCTGAGCAGGACTTGATAATTGCATCCCCTTTCACACATTTCCTTCTTGTCATGCATTAGCCGATCAGTATGCTTCTGCGACTAGCAGTAACAGTGCATAGAAGGAAAACGCCACTTTGCAGATAGAATGATCAATCTCTTTGACTTTGCCTGTAAACATGTTTCATCAGGGGGTCACTAATATGCTTTTATTGCCTCACTGTCAGAGATGATGCCATTACCAAGCCTGATAAAGTATTCTATAGAGGGTTCCTTTTAATTTTATTTTTTATGCGATCATGAGAGACCGTAACCGATAAATTTAGTTCAATGCTTTCTCACTATTAACTAATTCTGAGTAAATCCGTTGGGGCAGTCTGGATACAAACACTTCAAAGAATTTTTACAGGATATTGAAAATGATATTCACCGTGGGACAGAGGTTTAAGTACTGAGCTGCTAGTGTTTTCTTTACCATTAAAGCTACAACACTGCTAAATGTCATTTAGTCAAAACATTGTATTGAGAAGGATTTGTAGCACAAGATGGCTATTTGCTTTTAATAAATTTGTTGCATCAGGGTGGTTATGTTAGCTTATTTCTGGGGGGAAAGGGAATTTGAGGAAAGATGATGCTTATTTCCCTCAGTTTCTTTCTTGGGGCCCAATCCAGCTCCCACCAAAGGCAATGAGTGTTTTGCTATTGTCTACAGTGGGAACAGTCCCATGATCTCTGAGGGCTTTGAAGTGTTCAAATCCAAATTAAAATATGGGGCTTTTTCAGAGACAGAGGGAGGGGAAAAAACAAAACAAAACAAAACCCAATCAAACCAAAAAAGCCCAGCTCTAGCAGCTGGAAAAAAACCAAAACAAAACAAAAAAGAACTGAAATAAAGGTTTTTCTCATGGAGGTTTTTTTCTCCAGGCTGCTTTCATATCCTGTATAGCACCCTAAAAACTGGAACACAGGATGTGAAACCATGGAAACAGCTGGATGCTACAGGATTTTTGAACTACTTTTGTCAAGGTTTAGACTTTGGGGATTTGATTTTTTTTTTAAGTTTAATTGATTTTTTCCCCTACTGAAATCCATAATATGTTGAGCTTGTTAAACCTGTGTTAGAGGTCACAGACTAAATTTAATTGGTAGTATTTCTTTTGAGCCTAATTTAAAGGTTGATTTGGCTTTATGGACAGATTCTTAGCTGTTGTAAATCAGTTCAGCTATAATGGGGGTCTGTTTGCATCAGTAGAAAATACAGTCATCTGAGAGTCAAATCCCATGCAAAATCTCAGGAAGAACATGAAAAAAAGTAAAAAAAAAAAAAAAAAAAAAGTTCCTTTCTTGAAAGACTGTTTTAATTAAACTTTCCATAACGTTCAATATTTTGCAAGGAGGTTAAAATACATCTGTGATTCCATTTTCATTCAGTCCAAGAAGACAGGGCTGTCCTGGAAATATGGTTATATGGGCTATATGGTTTGGTTTTATTTGGTAAAGGCACCTTGTAAATCACAGTCAACTCTCCAACCAGTCCTTAAAACACTTTCCAGCAGGCTCCACTGCCCCTCCGAGGAGCCTTGGACTCAATATTAATGGCCCCTTCTCCTTCTCCCTCCTCTGCTTGCTTGGGCTCTGACCTGACCTCCCCTGTGCATCGAGCCCTGGCATGGCCCTCCGCAGCCTTGCTCCTCGTCTCCCTCCCTGCATCCCTCCATGTTCCTTCGCTCTGGCCCTGGAAAGTTCCCTGACAGCAGAGATCTCTGATAGCCTGAAGGAAGATTGAAGTCAATTAAGTAGCATTGTGCTGCAGTGAGAGAGGGATTAATATTCATATTTTTCCTAAAAAAAAAAAAAAATAAAAAAAAAAAATCTGAAAATTGATGCTTGGAGAGATCTTGGGCCTTGATCCTACAAGACGTTTAATTTCATGCATTGTGGGCATTCCTGGTTTTTATAGACCTATTCATAGTTCATGTGCATAAATCCTTCCAGGCTAAAAGACTATGGAGTATGCTTAAACTCACTGCTGTGCAAAAGGCACTAACAGGATGCTAATATAGGATGCAAGTGGCTTATAGACCTTGTGAGGATCATGAGATTACTTTGCACTTACAAATGCAATTTCAGTAAAAGCTATTCAGGATCCACAGTCAACTGTGGAGGTGGATGGTCAGTGTGAATGAAGTGACACTCGACAGAAAGATGTGTGCAATATTCAGTCAAAAGGTTTTTAGATCACATTTGGTTAAGACTGTTTTTCCTGAATCCAGATGCCCTGGAAAGAAGTACTAAAAAAATAGATAAACCCCTGTAACAAATGCTAGCCCATCAGCTTTTCTAACTCAGTCAGAAATTGCACTTTAGAAATTGTCTCGAAGTGTTTTTTTCTGATCAGCTCTGTAGGTACAAAGGTACTGATAAGATTTTGACTGGAAGAAATGAGTGTCCTAATCTTTTGGGATTCTCTGCTCACCAGCAAATGTGCAAGGTATTGGAAAAGTCCATGGACAAAATGTTAAAATCATTCATTAATACGCAGTAATGATGAAACTGTAATCTCAGTACAGTGGGTTAAATAACTGAGCCTGGGCAGCTGTGAGAGCTATGACCTGCATATAAGCACCCTATCTTCTATCTACTCTAGTCTTTACTTAGATCCTAAACAGCAATGCAATAAATCTTTCACTGATGATATGGCACTTATGTCTATTTTTCCTTATATCTATTAACTGAAAAAGTCATTTCTGTATACATCATGCTTCAGTTAACTCATCTTGACAGCAATAACGTGGAGTGACAATCTCTTGAGACAACTCCAAACTTCCCACCTCTGGAATATGTACTGGAAACTCTCTCTCCTTATACTTTCTTTACCAAGCACAGGTTTTGATAATGCGCATCATAGTATTGTGGTGCCACAAAAAGCACTATAATGCTTTAGCTGTGCAAATTAACATTCAAACTTGCCCTTGAAAAGCTGATATTGGTAGAGAAACATTTTTAGAATGTTTTTTTCTGCTTAAAGGAAATATTAGAAAGATCATCATTTAGGCAGGTTAAAAGTCTTGAAAATAAAAGAGGAGGATATGTGGAGATATTCCCAAAGATGGTAACCCTAGAAAGGATGAGCTTCATCAAAATGAAGTACAACAAAATTATCCTGCAGCATTTTCCCTCACGGCGGATCCTGATCTCCAGGGAGGAACTGAAGTCTTCACAATGACTTGAAAGGACTTGGGTTATGTCCTAGCAAAAAAACAATAGCAGCAACAAATGTGTCTCAAAGATAGAGCTTTATCTTTGTTACAGATGGGAAACACCATCCTGAGGGCCGCTTTCTCATTAGAGCAGACATTAAGACACAGACACATGAGCTGGAGCTGAAAGGAGGCCTGAATAAAATCCTGGGCTTATAGCAGCATGAGGAGAAATCTTCTCCACTACGGCGGCGACCTTCTGCTCAAACAGAGGGGAAAGTTATGGTGCCTCTATAGAGAAAATACGTGAGGGTTGAAATTTGGTCTGGAAAAAAGTCCTCACTGAAGAAATGAAAATTTGGTGAAAGCCAGTGCATGGTGACTGATTTGTGACCTGCTGAAAATTGCCATTACACACTCACTCAGTACTTGCACAGCTCACAGCATTCACAGCCAAGGCAAGAAGCTCTGAAGAGGTCTGACCTTCAAGTGACAAAATCCATGAATTTACTTGGAAATCATTTGCTGAAATGGAAAGCCCACACTCCAGGATACTGCAATGAATTACACTCTTCTACAGTCCTACTCTTCTGTCAACCATGCATGCAGCACTCTGTATGTGTGCGTGACACAAGCCACAGTTACACATCCACAACAGTTTATACTGAAATCTAATTATATAGCGCCTGAATGTCATATTTCAAGAAACTGTTTTAAGATACTTCTTCAGGTCTCTATCTGAGTATTTTCTAAGGTTTTAGACAGTCGATAGTAATTTTAAAGGGCTGTAAAAAAAGCAGTCAAGGAAGGTTTTCTGTGTTCAAACCTTAAATGAAGACTTTGAATCAGCTGCAAAGGGTGTATGTGAGTTCCTCTCACTCAGCTTAGGCTGACCAAATAAATTAAATAAGTATCCTGGTTTAGGCTGGGATAGAGTTAGTTTTCTTTCTAGTAGCTGGTATAGTATTATGTTTTGGATTCAGTATGAGAAGAATGTTGATAACAAACGGACATTTTCAGTTGTTGCTCAGTAGCGTTTAGTCTAAAGTCAAGGATTTTTTCAGCTTCTCATGCCCAAACAGCAAGAAGGCTGGAGGGGCACAAGAATTTATGAGGGGACACAGCCAGGACAGCTGACCCAAACTGGCCAAAGGGGTATTCCATAACATGCGATGTCAAGCCCAGTATATAAACTGGGGGAAGTTGGGCTTGGGGGATCGCTGCTCAGGTACTAACTGGGCATCAGTTGGTGAGTTGTGAGCAATTGCATTGTGCATCACTTGTTTTGTATATTCTAATCCTTTTATTAGTATTGTAATTTTATTATTGTTATTATTATTACCATTATTAGTTTCTCCCTTTCTGTTCTATTAAACTGTTCTTATCTCAACCCATGAGTTTTACCTTTTCCCTTCTGATTCTCTCCCCCATTCCCACTGGGTGAGGGGGAAGTGAGTGAGTGGCTGCGTGGTGCTTAGTTGCTGGCTGGGGTTGAATCACGACAATAAGCAACAAGATAACTTTCAAAACAGAAAGCAGAATTGTTGCCAAAATCACCTAATTTCATTTAAGAAAACTGACTTGACTGAAAAGAATAATTGTATCACTTCTCTACCACTTGCATATCTAATTGTTTTCATTCTACAAAACGTCTTCTCTGCTCACATCTGATTTCAACAAATTATTCCACAAACCCTGTGAAGAGCAACAGAAAGTGTAATATTTAAAGGACAAGGACAAATAAAGTACATATTTGCATAAGGTGCAAAATTCAATTAAAGTCAGCAGAAACTAGACTCAAATAAATTGTAACTGTCCCAGAGCGAACAACTATGACAGTGCATTTGCTTGACCTTTTGCTTAGTCTTAGTACAGCTTGAAAGTCTCCTCTCCAAATGTCCCAGCAGCTTCATTTCTCTCTCAGTTCTGAGCTAGCGATATCCCCCTGCGGTCACTTCTTGTTCACGACTTGGGTCCACGATGCTAAATTTGGGAGCTACGGCTGCATGGCCATCAAGACGCTGTCGTTGCAGACGGTGGCGGCTCTCCCACTGGAAACCCCTTGGTTGCTCTGCCTGTCTCTGCTGCCAGGGGGGAACACCGCTGCTCACCCCATCCCTGCCGCTCTCTCTCCTGCCCACTAACAGCGAATTAGCATCTGTTTCCAGACAGCAAAGCAGGAAATTAGAGCAGAAACAGAAACCTGAAATTATTTCCTTCTCTCAAGTGCTCCTAGGACAGCGTAGCTACATGTTATCTCTAATACAGTTGGTGTTTAATGTACTTTAATTTTGAACCAGTCTTTATGGATGTGTGAAATGCCTGTTTAAGAAGCAAAGCATCTGTCCAGATGGTGTCGGCATAGCTGACTGTGCCTTTGGGCAACAAGATGGACTAGATGACCTTTTGAGGTCCCTTCCACTTCTGTTTTGTCTGACTCTATTTTCTACAATGAAAACTGAAGTGCTTTAACACCATCCACAAGTGAGCACAACTGCCAGGAAAATACACACTGGAGGGAAAAATCCTCTTTGATTGCTCTAGGTTTTTTTTTTAACCTAATGTACAGCTAGATCTTCTCCCAGAAAGAGACTAATTTTTTACCATTTCTTGTGAGTACTGGCTATTTTTATTACTTTTGTATCTCTCATAAAGGCATTTCTTTCAGACAGAACACTCTCAGCCCTGGTAAGTATTTGATCCTTTTTTTTTTTTCAAAGCAGACATCACATTCTAACCTTAATGCTTTGTATTGTGATTTTGTATTTTTTTATTATTTTTTATTTTATTGGAAGTCTCTGTAATCTAAATATGTCTTTATTTCCAAGAGGATGACTGTTTCCTAGGGGATGACACTGCTTCTGGCCGAGACAAAAGCTGTTCCACCCAAGGAAATCTTCTGAAGTGCTAAACACAAGGATGTACTTTTCATTTCATCCTCAGTACAGGTAGCTTTTCTCTTCTGCATGAAGGCCTCAGCTGCTGTGTTACCAGGTCTTCGCCTGTACAGCTTCATTTGTTATTAGCATCCTTGGCACCCTGCTTTGGTAGCCCTTTAGCAAAGGATTCAAGAGGTAACAGCAAAAATAGTGAAACTGGAAAATATGTGCCCTGGCCGTGAGTGCAGAGACCTTTGAGATGGGTCAGGCGTGGAGCTGTGGTTGGAGGTAGCTGATGGCATGATGGCCTTGCAGGTGGCAGGATCCAGCCCCAGCTGAGCAGCAACACTGAGCCTGGCCAGGGTGAAACCGAGGAAGGGAAGAGCTCTCTTGGGGTCGGCGCTCCAGGCTGGGCTCTCCTCTTGCCCTGTTTCTGGGAGGCTGGTGGTAACTCGTTTGGGCTTCAACCAGTGCTCAACTGATTGAGATGATTTCCTCCCACCCAAGGGTGCCCAGCACCCCTTTGCAGAGCCTGGCAATGGAGAGCCGAGCCTCGTGCTGAATGTTTAGCAATTTGAGTAGAACATGAGTTAATGGTTCACGCTCGGCTCTGACCTAGGCTTAACATGAAATAACAGAGCAACTGATGCCATTTTCAAAGAACCACTGTCAGAATGAATAGAGGACAAAACTGTTTTCAGGTAGGCAACCACTTTTCAAAACCAAACCCACGAAAAACCCCAGCTGCTTGTGTTGGCTGGAAACAGAGGAAAAGGAAATATCTATGTAATAAGCCCAGAACCAACAGCTTACAACAGTGCTCTACATTTGACTTGCAGTACCCTGACACACTCCTCCTGCGTCCTGGGGAACCCAGTGCTGACAGATTGAGCCCTGATTGTTCAGAAGAGTCCCCAGTTGCTGCAGAGGTGGGTGACAGCACTGAAAGTCACACCTTTTAGCAGGGAGGGAAACTGCTGGGTGAACAAGTTCAGAAAAAAGACACAAACCAGCCTTTTCTGTCAATAGGGGAAATTATAATAGAGAATATATTAATAACTGCGAAAAATAATTGTGGCAGAGGAAATTCTGGCAGGCCCTAAGGAAAAAATTCCTTGTAGGAGAGTGGAAGCATAGGAGCCTCAGCTTGCTGAGAGCTTGTGGATCTTTGTCCTTGGAGGTTTTCATCCCTGGCAGAACCTGTCACGTGAAGGCTTCCTCAAGCAGGAGTTGGGCTGTGGAGATCCCTTCCAACCTACATTTTTCTGTGTTTCCAAAGGGAGATAGAAATCTACAAGTTTACCTCTGCAGTCCAAGCTACTCCCATGCAAGAACATGAGCATGAGGCCACCACGAAAAACAAGGAGTTTCAATAGGAAGGAAGCGGAGAGGGGAGGGCATGGTCAAGGAGGAGCAAGGGGGGAAGTACAGGATGTGGTTATGACAACTTAAATGTAAATTGCTGCTTATTCGCTCCTCTGAATGACACTTAACTGAGGAGGAGAATACATAACAGTTCTCTGTGGTGTTGAATCTTACTGTGTCTTAGTTTTCCTGGGATGGTGTGCCTGGAGATGGTTGATCTTCCAGAATTTCAATTTGTGATAAAATCATTTTTATCAAACTTCAAAAGTGGTGGCAGAATTTTTCATGCACATTTCTTTGTCTTCGTGTTTTCATCTTTGATGAAAATTTCTCAGTATTTTAGTACCAGGCTCTAATGCATATACTGACTCGGAACTGCTCCGGATTTCTGGAAGAGCCCAGTTGAGTTCATTGAAAATATCCAGACTGTTCAGCGATACCCAAGTGGTTGTCAGTCCTTGATGCCCACTTAGGTCTCATGAAATATAGTGATATGTAACCTGTGGCATTTTACCCACATTAATTGCCAGAGAGGTATTCACCATAGGCAGTATGAACATAAACTCCCCTGACTCTATTGCACTCAGAAGATAAACAAGATGTGCATTTTGCCATCAAGATTAAGACAGTGTTTTTTTAAAACTTAGGGAATCAAAAGATTCCAAAATATGAAGAATTTGAGTTTGTTTGTTTTTAAAAGATTTCGTCTGTGGGAACCCTTCAGAGTAAAACTACAGAGTACTCAATTTATCACTTTCTGAGAGATAAAAGGATGACATGAACCCAGCTGGGATTTAAACTTGTGGCTTCATGGAGCCTAGGTGTTTCATATCAGATGCTTAAACCACTAAATCATCCCACAAAATAGAATACTTGTGTTCTGCCTTTTTAGTTTCTTTTATCCAAAACTTCTGAGCTTGGTGGGCTTTTGTGGCTCTGTCTGAATTGATTAGTGCAGCAAATAGCACAGTACAGTGGTGAATGCACAGCCCTGCCATATACTCTGTGCAGGGGGCAAGGATTTTCCATTTCATACATCATTTACAACTTGCTTCAGTGATTCCACAAAGTTAATATGTATACTTAAATCACAGAAGGGTTAAAAAAAAAAGGCGTCTCTATTTCCTCTTCCCTCTTGTCTCTGTGGACAGAGAACATCAGCACACACGTATGCAGGTGTCCCTGAAAGCCTGTAGCTCGGCACATGTCCAACCGCACCCTTGTCATTCACCTCATGCCATTCTCTTCTGCCCCAAGTGGGAAGCCAAAGTAGGTAACAGTTTTGTTGACTGTTAAGTCTTTCGCTTCCAAATTTGAATTTGCAAACCTTCTCTGTGACTGCGTGGGCCTCGGTGACTGTTCTCATAAGGGACTGGCATGTTACTGGATTGCCTCAGTACTGGTTAGAGACCGCATAGCACCCATCTCTTTGCATCCCCATCCATCAGTTTAAATTGATGAAACAGCATTAGTTCCAGCTCTGCAAAAATCAGCACACAAGATGAAAGAGATACAGACTATCCATTAGTCATATTTACACAGACTTGTGGATATGTGGATGCAGGCCTATGAGAAACTGAGGGTTGGAGGCGAGTGAGAAAGAGTTTTTTTAGCCCATCATACTTCCTGAGATTTCAGAACTCCTCCTTTCTCCCAGTGGGATGAAGCCAAGATCTCCTGGAGGTGTTTCAGAGAAGCCAGAGATCCTGACCACCGAGTATCAGACAGCTGGGCACACACAGGGGAGTGGGAGACCCCGGTTCAGCGTGCCGCTCTGTTTGATTCACTAATGAGATACTAATAGGGCCAGAGAGCAGAAGTGATTGCCTTGATAGCTCGGTGATTTGGTCACTCATCTAAAACGTGGGAGAACCAGGGTCATGGCCCTGATCTAAATCAGGGAAAGCAAGCAGCTAAATGCGTGTCTCCAGTGCTCTGGCTGAAGCTCTCTCCACCAGATCAATGTTGTATAACCCTTATTTTTCATGAAAAAGTTCTCTCTGGAATTGAGAAACCACTCCATGGGAAATAATTTAGTTGAAAGTACTTCAAAAGAGCTCTGGCTGTCAGACTGCAGTGTGGGGAAAGGAGACAAAAAGGGGCAGTTGGGAAATGCTTCGGGTTGCATGCTGCACATTGCCTGTTCTTGACCTGTGATTTGGGACCTGGGAGCAACAGTCCTGCCTTTCAACCCGCTCAGCTGGCAGCACGGAGGACAGGCACTCGCACATGGGGGGAGCATTACTTCTTGTGCAGAATGACCGCAGGATTTTCGAAACATGGAAGTCATTTGCATGGGTTGCTGGAAGCACAATGCAAAGTAATTGCAAATTCTCCATTCTTCTCTAGTCTATGGAAGTAATGACTTCAATATAAATATTTCTTAATATTTGAAATCAAGGCTTTCCTGGGAAAAAACCTTGTTTAGTGAGTGGTTTTCATTTGTCCACTTTACTTCCTTCAATATTTATTGATTAGACAAGTAATAAAGACAGCTGGGTTGTGTAGTTAGGAAGAAACACTGACGTGTTCCTGAAAGCCCAGAGAATATCCTGTTCAATGAGCGTTTGTATAGGCTGTGACACCAGAAAATGGGGAACAACGCAGAAATACTGTGTGAGGGACTTATAAATGTCTGTGTAATAAATACATAACACGGAACAGAAACAGCAAATCCCACGTAGAACCTGATCACTCATCTTTCTAGTCTGGGCTTGTTTCAGTATCAAATACTTGAGAGTAACAAGCTAAAAACTTGCTGTAGAAATCCTACAATAGAGCAGGTTTTCCTAAAGATTTCTTTCTCACCTTCATTAATTAGAGACTGGCTTGTGCCCTGAATCACAGGGATTTGTATTACTTCTAAAATCTTCTAAAATCCTAATATTGCTGGATATTTGTGTTGCCTGTATAAATACCAAATGGTTTTTGAATCTTGATACATTCTTGGCCAAAAAGATACCATGACTGAGTCTTACAGACTAACCTGTCATTGCTTGAAGGCAGTACTTCTCTTTTTTTTGTCTCATGAAATATACCTTGGTTTTCTATTATGAGATTAGATAGGCAGAAGTTGTAAAGGAAAGTAGCCAAAGAGTTGCATTTTATGAGAACCCAAGTGATTCAGGAGTGCAAGCCATACAGCAGACGAGTTACATATCTTGCAAATGTAATCCTTAAACTTTATTTCTTGAAAACACTTTAAAATACTCCTAGCCGGTTATAAGGAATTTACATGGATAGATTAATAAAACATACTTCTACTTTCTTCAATGGAGGAAATGTTATTCCTTACTAAAGACTCAGAAGCGTATAAAATGTATTGAAATGATTCAGTTCCAACTGATCTCGCTTCAGGCAAGCATTTAGCTAGCAAATGCTGGAGGTTTAGGCTTGATATCACATCAGCATCTTGTGAGGTAACACCATCTACACCAGTGGGCAAAATATTAGATTCACGATTCTTAAGAAATTCTGACCTTAAGAAAGCAGTAGGATCAAATGTCTTCTTAGAAGATTTCTTCCTTACCTTTTAGGTACTTATGTAGCTAAGCCCACACCAAGCCCACTTATAAGATGCATCTTTCACGCAAGCTCTCCTGTAATGTAGAGAAGTATTATTATACTCATTTCACAAATGAGGAACTGAGAAATAGTGATTTGCCTAAGGTCACTCGGAATGCCCTTGATGAACATCTATCTCCTCACCAGCACGGTAACTTCCTTTTAAGTGAACCTCTTTCTTGTGCTTTAGTCAGACCACCTCTGCATTTCAAACCAAAATCCTGTTTCTGATGTTCTGCCTATCCCTTTCCCACCACCATCACAAACTCTCAGCCTGCCATTACAAATCAGTTAGTTTTCCCTTACTCTTACTTTCCAAATCCTGTTAAACTTTTTGCAGCTTCTGGACCTAAAAAAACTTGCTTTGTCACCAGACCACTGGGATTCATGTTCCCAGAGCAATCCCCCATTTGCCAGAAATGGAGAAGTCTCTCTAGTGCAGTGACAAGGCAGAGCACTTGCCTGTCCTGTTGCAGGGTAAAGCTGTGACTGTGACGTGGTTTGGGAGTATTTTTCTTACTAAAACTGGGTCCCTTTTTAGAAGACACTTATTACTGTAGTTATGCCCAGATACCTGCATACGATCAAGAAACCACTGTTCAGAGAGCTGTTGCAAATAAACTAAGCTGTCATAACCAACTAGGGCACGCACCAAGACAACTGCAAGCGTGAAGTAAAGCACGTCAGCCTAAACAACCCTCATGGTATTATAATAGCAACTCTGCACAGAGAGTCTAAAGATACTATTTCCAGCCTTTGAATGTTCTCAGTTGCAGGGCTGGATTGAAAAACAAAGGTGTAAGCCGCTTCCTCTGTTAACTCATCCACTGCAATAGCATCATCTAAATGGCCATCTGAAACTTGACAGGTATGTGCAATGGAGATGTAGAACATTCAAATGTTTCTTTTTTATTGCAATATACTGAAGTATGTTTCTCACAATAAGGCAATATACCACAAAGTAGATTATATTGTTTAGCTGTCAGGAGGCTGTGAGGAAATGAGAAACCTGTGAATGGTCTCCAGCGTCTCCTCATCCTCTGTTATGCCACAGCACAGGGTAGCTACGTAGTTATATTACAGAGAGTAAAGCATCACTATCTGCACTGGTCGGCTATTAAACTGCGTTTTACTCATAACAGCAATTCTGTTATATGATACACCCATTGGGTTATTGTACTGGTTTTTAATCCAGCCCACTGAATGAGAAGAGGCTAACAAGGTTGCTAGAAAATTATATCTACCATCTCTCCAAGGACAAATGCAGATAGAGGCATCTAATTTACCTACTAATTAGCATTTCTCTGCTGGGTTATGTGAACAATACTGAGTCAAATTTAAAAGGAGCCATCGCTCCCTTTTACTTCGGAGAAGCTCTGCAATGCCAGCATAACTATGTGGCTCAGAAAAGAAAGACACAAAGCTATGAAGCCTGTCAGTACTCTGCTGTAATGGATCCAAGACAATTTGGTGATTTGCCTTTGACTACCAAAACATAGTCCTTTTTCAAGAAAAAAGCATTCTTCAGAGATGGCTTCCAAGCACCAGTGGACAAGGTGCAGGCTCATTAAAAGTCTGCTTTTATCTGGAGTTAGATGACATGAGGTAATTAGCGTATGTTAAGAACGTACTGATTATAGGAGCCTATTCACCTTAACTTAAACCTCCAGGCTTCATTACATTTTAGGCATCTAATGAAGCAGCCTACGTAGAGTGAGCTCCTAATATAACCAATGGAGAGAAGCAGATTATTGTGATTACCTTCTGAAGGATCTAAGGGGTACACCTTGTCTACATGTGTTTAGCTACCTAAAATTTGTAGAAAGGAACTCGTTTTGGAGGCCTCCAGAGGCACATCATTATCTGTATTGCACATATGCTGATTCATTAAACTGGCAAAAGTTGGGCATAGGTCAGATTTACAAATTAGGTGGACAGAGTTCCATCTATCATATTTCCCAGAAAAGTAAAAGTTGGGGTGATAGGCCTAGGTGAATGATACTCCTTCTGCCAGCATGCTCCAGCACATTTGGTCTTCATGTGCTGTCCCAATTACATTGGCACTGAATGTAAGGACACCACTTTCTACACCACCTTTCCACTACGTTATGAAGAATCACACGCCACCATTTTTTTTCCTTGAAAATAGCTCCTACATTCAGCACCCCTCAAAGATCAGTTCTTGCACCACCTAATCCTCTATTCACATACCATCCTAAGAGATCACCATGACATGATGAGGAGTTTATATTGGTAGCTACACACTACAGATGTGGTACTGCCCATTTTTCATCTGGAGAAGACTTATGAGCTCCCTGGTATCCTTGTTAATAGCTGGAGTTTGGATGAAAATTTGCCCAATCAAATAAATCCCAGGAATGGTTTGTAGACTGAGGAAGAATGAAGGATCAAAGGTTGTAGAATTAGTGCCTCATTCCTGATTGGATCAAAATGTGAAACACTACAAGAACAGAGGGAGATGGTCACAAATCAACACAGCCTTCCACTTGTTCCTGTTTTGGGAGGACAGAAAGGTGCCAAATCAGCTTGTAAGAAAAAGAAGAAGAAAAAAGAAGTCGCAAGGAAAAAAGCTTCTGTGAGACATCTGAGTTCTACAGAGGTCTTCTGTGCAGGTGCAGACATCCAAGGCAAATCTATCCCAAGGATCCCAGAGCAGACTTTCTGATTTTGATGGAGTGTGGGGAGATACACTGCTAGGAGACAGTGGTAACTGTATGGTGAAACGAAGCTATTCAAATCTTGAAATAAAGCTATACAGATGAATTTATGTCTACACCATAAAAGCAAGACTCTTCAGAGTTCACGGATCTGCAAAATCATCTGCAATGCTGTTTAATCCACACTTTACTATTAAATAATTCTAAGTATCAGCAAGCTACTGAATATCTTTCTTTGGCACAATATCATTTAACATTCTGAAGACTCAAATGCATTTGGCTGACCTAAGTTATTGGGCTCAACTCAGAGCTAACTGGAAGAAATTTAATGTCCTGTGATATATAGGATATCAGACTAGATGATCTTTTCTGGCCTGAGCTTTATAAATCTATGGAAAGTGAGGCTTTGCCATAAGTTTCTCACAAAGGGCTGTCACAGCCAGGACACATTGTCTTACTGGCCTTCTTTCACTGATATATGAGGTCTGGATTTAGCCAGTTGC
This sequence comes from Astur gentilis, assembly GCF_929443795.1. Classification (NCBI taxonomy): domain Eukaryota; kingdom Metazoa; phylum Chordata; class Aves; order Accipitriformes; family Accipitridae; genus Astur; species Astur gentilis. The sequence goes on along the minus strand of NC_064883.1, from coordinate 35,700,198 downwards.
TGGGCTTGCTGAGTTGCAGCTGTGAACCCTCTAGGCTTTCCAGCTATCCTTTGCTTTGACTATTTTTCTTGGGATGTTGGCTCTGTATATAATTGTGCTAAATCATTTTGTCTCCACGCATCTTTTATTAGAGGAGGCTTAGTCCTCCAGAACTCAGAAATATGGGATGTAATTACTTATCCTACTCTATTATCCCCTTTGAGAAATGGTGCTTCTGTATTTGACTACTTTTTTGCCTAGGTTGATATTGTAAATTTAACCCATGCACACCTTTGCTAATACATCCACCTCTCTGCCACAGAGGGAAGGACCAAAAATATACACACTAAGTTTTCTTTGACTAAACAGGACAGCAATGAAGAACTGTGACTGCTGAAATTTTCTGTCACCCTCTACTAATTTTATGCAAGTGTCTTTTCTTTTATTTCACAGTACAAAGCTCAGAACAATGTAGATTTCCCAAGCATGAATTTAAAACAGGAATTGTGGAACACATTTTAAGTGGATACTTTGGGAATTATTTATCTCACTCAAAATTAGACATTTGCAGTCTTCATCTGAGCTAGTTACCTCCTTTTGTAGGCAGTATAGGAAACCAAATTTTCCTGTTTGCCTTTGTCATTTCCAAAGGATCTAGAGATCAAATGGGTAGCACTGAAAGTGCCTGTTCCTTCTGCAGACTAGAAAGAGAGCCTATGGTGAGCAGCTGAAATGTAGATGCAGAGTTTCCTAATATTAGATGAAATAAATCCCACCATTTGTAAATTCTTAGAAACACTGGGTTTCTTAGGACTAAGATAATTACTTTGGGAGGATGGCAGCAAGGTGGGTCAGGCCAGATTATACTTCTACAGGAATAATCCACATTTCATGTGTTGTGTTTGCTCCCAAGTATAAAGGTTAAGACCGTTTTTGGAGTTTATATGCCTCCCACAATGACTTTCAGCAGCTATTTGTAGCAGAGCAGAAAGTTAATAGCTTTCCAGCTCATTCTGCTGCCAGTTGTAGGAATTCAGAGGCTGATCTACCCCAAACATGCATTCAACTCCACCACCAGTGGCTGTAAGAGTGCTCCAAGTCCTTTTACGGGGATGGCCATCGCTAGTAACAGGCCACAGGCTCTGTACTGAGTTTGCAAGGACTCAAGACAGGCTTGTTAGCTTTGCTCTGACTGAACTTCTGACCTGCCTGCAGCTTTTTTCCCCCCGGTTTAGCTGTGACAGCAATTCCTCTAACTGACGAGGCGCCTCTGGCTAATTTGTTTCCCTTATGTTTATCTCTGCGTTGTACAGCCATAGTTTTATGTAGATAACAGAAATAAGCAGTTATTCTGTGCAGAATGGGGGTTTTATGACTCTAATACAATGATGTTGTCAAGAGAAGTACAGACTGGGTACGACAGCAGAGGTCTTGAGAAGTAGAAACGCAGGCAGGGCATATAAGAGTGCAGGCATGGGATGGTAAGGGCACAGGCTGGCACTGGGGACCCCATGGCTATAAACAACTCACCTGTACTCCCTGATGCAGACTGGGAGCTGGACAAAACTGCTTTTAGGCATAGCAAAGTACTCATTCCTAACATATGCAAAAGACAGCATATATAGAAATCTGGATGTAATTTGGAGCTGCAGACAAATGAGGAGAGTGTAAGATGCAAAAGCCTGTTATCCAGCATGTAAAAATGACCCAAAGTGCATCCTGGAGTAAGAAAGAAGAAACCATCAACACGAACACCATACTCTTCCCAGTGAGGGAGTCCAGATGCTGATGACCCACCATAGTGCCCACCCCACTACCAGAATGAGCCAGAGGAACTGAGGAAGGGTGAGTATAATGCCAGCAAAATGGGTAGAAACCATGAAGTGTGTGTATAACAAAATTGTGTATATGTATATGTGTATATGTATATGTAAAATTGTGTAAATTGTGTATAACAATTTTAACTATATCATTATTGAAACTTTTTCTGAATAGATGCACTCTTTCTCTTTCTGTAATCATGAGATCTGGACCAATAGTGATTCTTGTGTTAGAGTATTAATATTCAGTTATACTAACAATAAATTCTTGGCTTTATATATCAGGTGTGTTTTCTCTCTGCCCACAAACAAGATTCTAAGAGAAACCAGAACAAAGTACAGAAAAAAATGGCGATTCTCCTTTGCTGTGACACTCGGCAGGAACAGCATGGTCATCAGCATGTTGAGACTGCTCCTCACCGTGCTGAGACAGCCTTCCTTTTAGTTTGCTACTACCTGTCTTGGGGGGACACAACCCCATTTCACTGGGGTTGAGACCACCTCTAATTAGGCCCTCCTGCTTTTAATCTGTGTTTCTACAGGACCTCACATGCCCCTAGAAAGATTCCAGACACCATAAACACAGAAAAATTAGAGAAGGGTAACACTTATTGTTTCGTCCAGCCCATCTCTTCATAGCAGTAAGTGTAGTTCACCTGGCAGCTACCCATACCTTGAGTCTATGGATGCACAGGTTACATTCAGTATGGCACCTTTAAGGACACTAAATTAACTTTAGAAATATAGATTATATCCCTTTTCCTTACATGCTTCTCTAGAATATAGACCATTATTTGTTACAGAGCTGTGTCACTGTTCATGATATACACCTCAGCCTCACCTCCCAAATATGTAAAAGTCCAATTTTTTATCATCCGTTTATATATCAATGTCTTTGCAATGTCCCCTTCTCAAGGATAATACTATATCGAGTAGGGAATGGATCTGCTCCCTCATCCGTCATTCCACCGTTCATGATTTTTAAATAGCGCCAGGCAAACAATGCTGCTGCTTAAGGTATTTTGCAATTTAGATTGATTATTGAAAGATACAGTGTTCAGGCAATGAGTCTATGAATTATTCTGAGGTGGAATATCTTATTTTTCAGAGGGTCCCAAGAAGCAGCAGTGAAAGTGAATGAGTAAATCCATACTGTATTAGCTGCATATAATGAACATTTTGCTAATTGGAAGATCTGTTGGATTGCAGAAGGATCTGCCAGGGGAAGTTTTGAAGTCCGACCTTTGAGGACACTAAAAAGCACAAGACAAACCAGTAAGCAATAAACCTTCACACTGGAGGAGAAACAGACACACTAACCTGCAACAGCTTATTCACTTGTATGGTATGCATTTTTATGATACGTGTTGCACCAATAAAACCAACTTAAAAGCCAAGGGTACACCAGAAGAGTCCTCCTCTGAAACTGCAAGGTGTTTCTGTAATCGGATTTCTCAGAACCAAAATACACTTGTTGTAGTTCAGGCATGGTTATTCTGCTCTAACAAACCGTTCTTTTACAGAACTTCCATGGCCAGACCACAGATAGAAACAGAAGGTTCCCCAAAGAAAATGAACACTGATGAAGTCCACATTTCTGGTAATTTTCAGAGCCGAATATGCTCTTTATTATCAGACCAATGAGAAGGCACATTCAGAATGGCTGTACAATTGCTAGGTACTGAATTAGCATGCAATTAAATTACTGCGAAACTAAGTTTGGCCCTAGAGCACAGGAAAGCTCAGCAGGACACCCTTTCACACTTTGCCTTCTCTCCAGCCTGGACTGCTGGAAATAGGTGTGCATGGGGAGCAATGGAACGCCCACTGCCAGATCTGAGAACCAAGCCACAGTGCTTCTGCTCCTCCTCTCTCTTCTGAAGACTGGGCAGCCATCCTTCTCCTGGGGCACAGGGGCTGTCTGCTGATGACAGTGTTCTGCCAGATGACAGGCTCTCCACGTTTTGTCTTGGACCAAGAAAAGTCACCTGAAAGGCTGGGGTTTCCCCTTTCCTCTATTCACTTTGCTTCACAAAGGCTGGAACTGGCTCAAACATGGCTTAGAGAGAACTCATTTTTTGTAAAGTAGTGCTGTTGACAGAAGGGCGTACGGGGAGAGAGGACAACCCAATGACCCTCAGCTTTGAGGCAGGCGACGAGAAAGAAGAGGTGCAGTGGATATGTAAACACAAGGCAACTTCTTTTTCATCTGTTGCATGCTGCAAATGTCTATCGCTGGCTCTAATTCTCAGTGAGGTGAGTTGTTCTAGGTAAAGGGGCTGTAATCAAGTCCCTAACTGTCTCTCTTCTCCACCCCAATAGGGTAAATCTTTGATTGCTTTGGGAATCCGATTCCCAGTGTAGAAGTAGAGAAGATGCACCAACGATCCCACCTCTCAGCCCGCTGTAACAGGCATGATGCATGGCTATCCTAAGGGAGCAGGTAAAGAGACACCTGGGATGTATCTCACCTATCTAATAAGATCCCCACAAGAAGTCTGCATGCACACGGTGCTCCTCAGGTGCCCTCTGGTTGCTCAATGTCTTGCCTTCTTCTATTGTGCCGAGACACATTTCTGTCAGTCTGCACAGATCGAGAGGTGGTGGTTAAGAGTTACTAGTCCAATCCCAGACACTGGGAAAGTGCAGCAAGTCACTGTGTGAACTTGAACAACTCCAGATCCTCTCTGGGCTACATGCACATTGTCAACAGTATGTGCTGAACTGTGAAAACATGACTACTCTTGTTTTTAAGGTCAAGGGGATGAAAAAATAATTTGGATTGTCTACTATCCAGAGCTGCGAGAGGATGACAATGAAGACATAGTCACAATGTCTTACCATAGGAGATCTGATCACAGCCAGAGTGGTTAAGCACTTATCCATGTTCATACAGTGACACAATAAAAAAAAAAGGAGATAAAAATCCAGCTGGGCTTCTAGGCTTTTGCTTAATCCGGGGGATCATACCTATTCCAAAAATAATACAACTGTTATAAGATTAATAAGGCCTGAGAAAATATATTGTGCACTGCCCCTGGTTCAGTCAAACCTGGGGTATCTTACAGCTTGCTGCGGTGAGAATCCAGAAGAGAAGGAGAATATAGAGCAACAAAGGGTCATACAAATGCAGAAAGATCAGGAGGTTGCTAAGCAGGTGATTGAGAAACTGAAACGATGCCTCTGCCAGCAGGGCCAGCCCAAGGTGGTGAAGCAGCAGTCACCAACCAGCAACACTTCACAACTCTTTCTCACCCTGACTGCTCTGGAAAGTGCTGGCAGCAACTCACATACTTCTCCCAGGTCTCTCCTACAGCTCCCTCTTCCTCTTGTTGACACTGCCCGCAAACCATTTCCATGCTGCAAGCAGCTTTATGAAGTCTGGCAACAAAGTGATATAAACTGCAAGGACTTTGTTGTTGTTGTTAAAATACTGAAGATGTCAAGAACAAAAAACCCACAGACAACTTGGGAGTTAAAGGTTGTCTGAGCCCTGAGGGGGCAGAGAGGTGGGAATGGCAGGGCAACAGTTTGCACAGCAGTGCGCAGGCCAGTGGCATTCAGAAAAAGCTGCATTTTCTGCTGGAGAAAGGCATCGCTGCCCTTATCACCTTCCATTAATGGCTGTGCAGCACCTCAGGGTGCCCCAGCCGGGTGATTACGGCTCCTTCCCATTGCGCGGAGAAACGTCCAGCCACTTTCCTCAGGGAGCACTCACAGCAAAATGGATTGAAACGTTTTCAGAATTGTTTCGGTTTGACTTGAAGGTCAGTGCCGAGGCGAAAAAGTGAGGAAATTTAGACAAATGCACAAAACTCGTAATGTTTTCCTCTGTCTTTTTGTCTCTCTCACTCCTTTTTCGTGCCAGGGAGAGCTGCAAACCTCCGTCCCGCCCTGCCCATCTCTGCTGGCCCAGGCACAGTCAAGCTCCAGCTGTACCATCTCCTCTGCTAAACTCCGTTTTTGCCCGAAAGGAAATACCCTGCTGTGCAAACCCCAGCTGCTCTTCAGCAGCCCACTTCTGTTGCATCCCCCCAGCTAAAAGAGTCCGCAGTTCCCAGCAGGGCACTTACAGACCATTCACTGCTCCTCCCGCCCCAGCCCACACTGCTCTGGGGGTAAAGTGGTTTTGACCATCGCTTTGACCATCGCTCAGGCACTCTAGACCAGGCTGTAGGAAACAAGGTGCAACTTCTGCCCACCTGGTTCTCTGGTGTTTAGTTTAGCGGATGTTTCCATGCTGTGTCTGAGTGCCTTCTTAATTTTCCTTCCAATACTACTCCACTGAAGCAGGAAATTGGTGCTGAGCAGCGAGATGCTGAACTGCTTCTTTCCTTCTATACAGAATACATAACAGGAGAAAGATTCGAACCTCTCCTATGTTAGCCTCTGCCTCATGATGGAAGTCAGGTCTTTATTCTTCTACAGTAATTTTTTAATTCTACAGTAACTGTAGAATTAAATTAATTTCTACAGTAACTTTTCCTCTAAACAGAGACAGCAGGTCTTTAGAAGAGGTGTGGGAAACATGCGAGAGCATTTTTGAAGTAGACCAGAAGCTACCTGTGCAGTCAGACCAAAGGAACTTTCACATATTTCAGCAGGGAAAAGGATACCCGTCCCTTCTGCTCATGTGATTTTCATTCTGACTAAAGCAGGATTACAAACCCACCACCGGTCCCCTAGCATTGGAAATGACATGCCAGTTGGTGCATTCCTGAAAGACAAGCCATTCAGAAACACACCTCACTTTTCATGGGTAGCAGCCACTCACATTAGCTCCTCTTCTAAGAAACAAAATGAAAACACAACGATAACACAAGCATGAAAACAAATGTCCCATTATTATTGCTATGTATTGGATACACTGACAAGTGCAGAGCTCAGGAAATTAGAAAGCAACAAAGGCGCAAATTGTAAAGGCAATTACTGCGGCCTGCCTGCGTGCAGTTGTTAGATTTCATGAATGACACCTCGAAGGGCTGAAACAAGCTGAACTCCATCCGTAGGACAGTAGGAAGAGGGAAAGGCAGCGGTAAACCCTTTCTTCTTAACATATACTAAAGTTGCTGTCATTTCAACAAGCTCAAAACACCTGCCAGTTTCTTCCAGAGCAGCGAGCTGACATATTGAGAGCTCCGGCTAAGAGCGTGTTTTAAGGAGAGTGATCCAGTTTCATCACATATGAGTGACTGACTTCGCAGGCTGCGAGATTTTCATACCATCACACTGCATCACCGCAGTTTGATTTATTCAGTAGCGACTGCAACACTGAAATGTGTTTCATCTCTCTCCTGATAACACCCAAATGTGGAATGGGTGAACATATCATCATCTACTCACTGACATAAAAACGCTGGGATTTATAGAAGTAAAAAGCTGGGGCTTGGGGAAGGCTTATCTAAGTAAGTGCCAAATCAGCATTTAAACCTATTTCTCTCTTTTTCTGGCCTTTAAAAAAAAAGATGCATAATACGCCATCATTCTCTCACCTGGGAAATAAAAAAGACTGCTATTAAAGTGAACACTATTAAAAAGGACTTTGCACATTTCTTTGGAGATCCTTTTACTTACGGGCCACTCAAATTATTTTACAGGAAGGGTGAGGAAGGCTAGCAATGTCCTCCTGTTATGTGTGGGTAAATCAGGGTACAGACAAGCTAAGCAACCTACCCATGAACATACAGGCAATGATTAGCAATTTTGTCTTCAGCCTCTACACTTTGAACACTCACATTCCTTTCCGTGTGCCACCTCAAATGGTGGCTGCTACAGAAGAGACAAAATCGACGACCTAGACTGTGACCACGTAAATGTCACAGGGTAACACCTTCATTTCATCTCTGATTTTTTCCAACAACTTGTCTTCAAAATGTCTTCTTGGACTATGCCATCATCAGTGAAGGAGGGGAAAAAAACCTTTCAAGATACAGCTTTGGGGAGTAATGCTTGTGCCCTGGACAATTCCAAAAGGAATAGTATGTCAGTGGGTTTGTTATTTTAAGAGATGCTAAACAGGAACGGGTGTGAAGAGGCAGCCCTGAATGCGTAACAGTGCATTGTGTCTCTACAGAATCTCACTTGTAAACCCCCAAACTACTTCTGTTGTCAAACCTGAGCATTGCGTCATTTTCTTGGAGGACATCATAAATATTTCCACCTTTCAATGGAGCAAATACAAAATATACAAAAGACTCTTTCTACCTCATTAGAATTTTTATAAAATATTCATTTTGATTTCAAAGGGTAAAATGAAATGAGCAACCTGCAGTACCATAACATCACTGCAGCTAAGTTCTTGGTAAACACAATATACTGAGGTGATATTGTGCTCTGTTTCTTCAGATTAAATATATCTCATGCTCAGATTTATACTGGCACTTTATGGCTTCTGCAAATGACTGTCTCAGCACCGCAAAGTAATTCCACCCTGTCATATTTGTCTTTGGAAATTGTAACAAATTATGGTGATTTATAACATCAAACTCAACTCTTCCATTTTTTCCCCAGATGGGAACGTCGCTGATGGCAAGATGCTGGGCCATCCATTTACGCTGTGTGGAGGGTGACAGTGAAACATGTTTCATCTCTCTTGCCTGACACTCTCTTTCCCTTTGAGGGGAGGCTGTCAGCATAACTCAAGCTGTCACAGCACCTTTGCAAGGGGCCTGAAACAAATCTAAAGCTCTCTTACCTGCATGCCTACTAATGAGGTGTGACTCGCCTCTCCTGGCTGCCTGGCCTCGCTGAATCTCCTTGCCTCTGACCCCTCGCGGTCTCTTCTCAGTCAATAGAAGTCAAACCGTCATTTGCCTTTGAGTAAGGACAGGCAACGATCAGAGATGGAAAACTTTGGGGAAACTCACTCTACGTGTACTTCTGCTTTGCTGTGCTTCGTCCAGAAAAAAAAAAAACATCTCGCGCCAGCATCCTGAGAGCTAAGTGAAAGCCCACCCGGGGGTTAAACCGGCCTTGAAATATTCTCCTCACCGCTTGCCTAAGGCGAGTACATTTTCTAATTGGCAAGTCAAGCACTGAGCTTTTTCTCCGCAAAGTATTTCTTCCCATAGCAAAAAATGAATAATGGATTATGATCTTAAACTGAAAATTTTCCTGGTAGCCTTTTAAAGCAGAATTGCAGGAGAGTTCCAGCTTCATCACAAAATAAATAAATATATTGCCTTTTCTAACATTAGAAAGGGAGAGTAAGACCTGGTTCAAGCAGTGTAAGATACACGTAGCTCTATTTTTGCAAATAAACACAAAGGAAGTTTCCCACTGAGAGCAGGAGGATGTGGACCTTACAAAAACCTGACCTCTATCTTAACAAGTGCTGGAATATTTTGAAAATCACCATTTTGGCCAAAGAAAGCAACCCCCAGGAATCCTTGCCTGCAGGGTCCTATAGAGTGGCAGAAGCAATATATGATACGAAAAGGCTGAACTAGAGCCGTCTCTCAGTCTGCCTTGGTAAGATGTGTTGCTCACAAATTAGGAGCTCAGCAAAAACTATATTTATTTGCCACCAATGATGGTGTTACAGATCCCTGCTTATGGCAGAGACCATTTACAGGGCTGTGCAGAGGGAGAAGTCAGGGCGGGGAAGGCGAGGTTTTAACACTCTCCATTGGAAATATTTCCTGAGCTCCCTCTGCTTTAGTAAAATATACATGATGTGAATGGAAAAACAGAGAGCTAAGGAAGTGAAACATCCAAAATCCACCAGCCAAGTCGGATGTAAATGTATCATGTATTTTATCACGGGAGTAGTGGAGCTTCAGTCATTCCAGCTGTATAACAGAGCCATCGTGTTACCTGCAGCGGCTGGAAGGGTGTGGGCTGTGGCGCTCACCGACAGCGACTGCCAGCACCACACACGAGCAAAGGGGAAATAAATTGATCAAGGATATCCTAGACACGTACATCCCCCCATTAAGATTAAGGAAGTAAATACACAGAATGACTGTCAAATAAAATCAGTTCTGAGATTATTCTTGAAAAGATGGTTTTATTTCGCCTTTCACCATGGCTGCAGAGAAGTAGCTATCATTTGAAAATTTTTGCTTGTATTTACAGTGGCTTGATAAAATGTGTGCAGGCAAGTGTGTATGTGTGTGTGTGTGTGTTTATTTTTAACATGCTAAGCTGGATGTGTCAAACTGAACCACATGTAATGTGGCAACAAAGGAAATCATTTCACTAAAATTACATAATGTAAAACAAATAATTGGAATACCTACATTAAATACAATTTACATGCAACATCGCATTATACAATTGCTGACACGCTGCAGAGAGGTATTAGATTTAAAGTAACTACGTTTAGAAAGCAATTTGCAGAATTTCTGCTCTTTTTGCTGGTTTGAAAAGCAGTGATAATATGTTTTTTGCAGCTGACAAGCGAACAAAAACCAATAATTGAATGGTACCATTTTACCCACAAGGCAAGCTGATAATTAGAGGTTTAACAGACAGTTTGGATTTAATCTGAGCAGTGGCAGCTACTCCTTTTGATTTTTTCTTGTTGTTGTTTAGGGACCAAGTAAAGGTGTGTGTGTCCCCCCCACTTGTCAATAACAATGGGAAAAATAAGTTATTTTTTCATCCCTGGCTCATGTCTGACACTGGGCCCCCAGAGTGCAAACACAGGGAATGATTATGCACCAGAGGGCAATGTCTGGAGAATGTGCATGTGAAAACAAATGTAAGAAAACAAGGGGAAACAAATAACTAGGCTAGGGAACTGGCAGACATGCCCAGCCACATCTTTCTAGGGCAAAGAAAGGGGTTACCAGCCACAGCCTTCACCCTCTCCCTGGGCTGCAGTTTCTGCTCCGCTGCAGGGGTGGCGGGGTGGGTGGGAGGACGCTGGTGGCACCCGTGCTCCCTCAGCGCAGGGTCGGGCACAGCAGGACGAAGGTGGTACCTCTGCGGGGTGCGTGCTGGCCAAGTCCCTGAAAGTCCAGCCAGAGAGATGGAGGAACAGACTGAGAGCACGTGTTCGCCCCAAAGGAGGGCAGGGCACTGCTTAGCGGTGGGAAGTGCCCCAAGTCACACCTTCAGGAGTAGGCTGTGATCACCAAAGTGGATTCCCAGCCCACCTCAAGTCAAGTGAAACCTGGGCCAGAACTGAAGATACTTTTTTCAGGTCAAAAGAAGCACGACATTTCATATGCTCCTTTGCCAAGAGGAATAGCTGTTCTTTCAGTCCAGTGAGCCTTTTTGCAACAGCAGGTTTCACTTGTGCCTGCTCCGTGGCTGAATTTTAAGGAGTTAACACATTACTGATCTGAACAATAAAATAAAACTATCGCTGAAAAATACTGACTATTAAACACTAATGAGTATATAAACCAATTTTATAAAACCACAGAGACTTCCTGGAGGGCTAGTCAGACTAGACAGAGTGAAGACTAAGCAGGCCATTCCAGTTCAAGCAATTTTCAGTTGTTTTTATATCAAGTCCAGAAGTGGAATTCTGGTTTTGCTTTTGGCTTTTAATAGTTTATTGCATCTGAAAGTGAGATCAATTAAAGCACCCTCAATAATCTTGGGCTTAACTGAAGGCCAATTAAGAACTTCAGCAATCTACAGATGATAATACTCATTGTTAAACATGTTTATTCCCCAAAGAATTCACATTGAATAAAAGTGTTCTGAATACATTACATTTCATATAGCACCAGGAGACAGATAAATTTCCATACAAAACTACCAGATGGAGGCCAATTTTTGAAAAGTAGAACATATCCAAAAAAGTCTCCTTACTTCAAACAAGTAAGAAAACAAAAACATTTTTGTTCACATCTTTTGCAGTAACTGAAAGCTTGCACTCACTGTGAGCACATTAGTGGAGAGATTGCTGTTTCAACTTATTGGCAAAACAATGTCAACATTTCTGATTTCTCTCATGATGGAAGGCAGCACCTGAAAAACCCTCAGAACAAAGCAAGGCAATGGATTCTGCCTTTACTATGCCTTTTGCTGCAAGCACCAGTATCACCAAGTGTCGTGGTTCAACCCCAGCCAGCAACTAAGCACCACGCAGCTTCTCACTCACATCCCCCCAGTGGCATGGGGATGAATCAGCAGGAAAAAGGTAAAACTCATGGGTTGAGATAAGAACAGTTTAGTAGAACAGAAAGGAAGAAACTAGTAATGATAATAATAACAATAATGAAATGACAACACTAACAAAAGGCTTGGAATATACAAAACAAGTGATGCACAATGCAATTGTTCACCACTTGCTGACCGATGCCCAGTTAGTTCCTGAGCATCGATCCCCCAAGGCCAACTCCCCCCAGTTTATATACCGGGCATGACATCGCATGGTCTGGAATACCCCTTTGGCCAGTTTGGGTCAGCTGTCCTGGCTGTGTCCCCTTCCAACTTCTTGTGCCCCTCCAGCCTTCTTGCCGGCTGGGCATCAGAAGCTGAAAAATCCTTGACTTAGTATAAACACTACTGAGCAACAACTGAAAACATCAGTGCGTTACCAACATTCTCCTCATAATAAATCCAAAACATAATACTATACCAGCTACTAGAAAGAAAACTAACTCTATCCCAGCTGAAACCAGGACATCAAGCCTGACCCTTGCATCCAGAAAGTAATATTGCTCATGAAATGTCCTAGATGATTGACAGCCACTGAAATGAAACTCTTGTTCCCACCATGGCTTATAAACTAAACACACAGGCTGGGTTCTAACTATGTGGGCTGGCCCCTGCATAGGTTGGCTCCCACCGTCCCTAACAAGTTCCACCAGCCCTTCTGCAAGGAAACCCCCTGCAGAAGCCACCCGGAGGCACCTGCTTCCCAGCATCTGGTGGCAGGTCACCAGTTCGTTTTGGGCAAACTATTGAATTGCCACCAAATCCTCAACACTTTTACCCTGGTTTATATTTGGGGTATGACCTAGGGAGTAAAAAGCTTCATAGCTCACTGCTTGCCTTACAGATTGTTTATCTTCCTGATCTTAACATTAAAAAGATTTGGAAACAAGGCAGAATAGGTGAACTTTTAAGTATCAATTTGTCTTGGTTTCAGCTGGGATAGAGTTAACTGTCTTCCTAGTAGCTGGTACAGTGCTATGTTTTGAGTTCAGTATGCGAAGAATGTTGATAACACACTGATGTTTTCAGTTGTTGCTCAGTAGTGTTTAGACTAAAGTCAAGGATTTTTCAGCTTCTCATGCCCAGCCAGCGAGAAAGCTGGAGGGGCACAAGAAGTTGGCACAGGACACAGCCAGGGCACCTGACCCGAACTGGCCAACGGTGTATTCCATACCATGGGACGTCCCATCTAGTATAGGAACTGGGAAGTGGGGGCAGGGAATCGCCGCTCGGGGACTGGCGGGGTGTCGGTCGGCGGGTGGTGAGCAATTGCCCTGCGCATCATTTGTACATTCCAATCCTTTTATTACTACTGTTATCATTTTATTAGTGTTATCGTTAACATTATTAGTTTCTTCTTTTTATACTCTATTAAACCTTTCTTATCTCAACCCATGGGTTTTGCTTCTTTTCCCGATTTTCTCCCCCATCCCACTGGGTGGGGGGGAGTGTGTCAGCGGCTGCGTGGTGCTTAGTTGCTGGCTGGGGTTAAACCACGACACAATTCTTTTCCTTGAAATAAAATTAGAAGCAAACCAGATTTTCGGTGGAAGACTATATTAATATCCAATGCATAAGTCATTATTAATATTACTGTAATGAGTACCAAGTGAATTAATGATGGCTGGCTGCTTATTTTAAAATTATTCACATTTTTTATGTTTATTCTCAACTCAGCCATTATGCCCTTTATATAGGACATGTGCTTAAAGAGCAGTTGAATACAACCTGTAATAGAAGCACAAGAAAAAGTCACTGGGAAAAATAGTTCAGATGGGAACAACTAGCTTGCAATATTCCCTACTATCTCACCACTTGCTTTAAATGTGTATGTCAGTGTGGACATTCTCCATTCCTCTAATGTCCATTAATTGACAGAAATACTGGTTTGCGTACTTTCAGAGGCTGAGCGCTCAGACTCCAGAGCACTCCTTTCTCTGGAGATGAAAGAATTGAAAATCAAATGTGAATCTTCCAAATAAGAATGCGGTGTATTACCACTCAGTTATTAGGGAAGAAAAGTACTCCTCTGAATGCCCAACATCAAAGTCTAATTCCTGGACCTACCACAGTAATGAAAGTAATGAAAGACCTACCTGAGTAATGAAAGTCACTGACAAAGTCACTTAATCTCCCCATGCCTCGATATCCAAAGTCACACAAATAAGTCTGAAAGCTAGGGGTGACTCAAGTTAAACTATGCCTCGTGATTAAAAAAAAAAAATAAAATTTGGCATCAAACCTGCAGCCTGATTTTCTGAGACTGTGGCAGGAGTTCTGGGTGAGCGGTATACTCTGAAAACCAAGCCATTGCTTCAGGTTGTAAATACACACTGAGGAAACGGACTTTGGGAATAGTTACATGAAGGTCTTGTGCTAAGCCTCCGGTAGTGTGCCCTAACTACTAGCCTACAGGATGTCTTTTCTGGGCTGTCCCTAGTCGTTTATGGAGGGCTACATGCAGCCTTGATTTGCTCACCACATCTCAGAGTTCACATGGCCACTTTCACCTCCACTGTGAACCCCCATATGTCCAGTTTTATGATATCCATCATTTTGGAAGAAGAAGCTCTTGACTGAGCTCTTCAGAGATACCAGTGTCATTCTAAGACCTTTCGGAGCCCTTAGGAACATCTAATCAGGTAAATGCTCTGTCACACGTGTTGCAGACTGGAAGTACGTGTGTTTGTAGAGCAATAGGACAACAGGGATCTCTGATGAGCCACATCAAATACTGGTTGCCTTATGTCAGCAACCCAGAATTGATCATGGGGCTTTTGCAGCTCTAGCAACTGCTGTCAACAACTTCAGAAATAACATACTACACATGAGAGTTGTTTAAAAACCCCAAAACCAACAATGCATTTTATTACACTGAACTGGTGCACGGCTTCTTTTATATTCAATTTGTGGTGGCAAGAGGCTTAGTAACATGTTGCCTACAGTTACAACCCAGAATAGACTTGCCATTTTCTCACAAGCCCTTTTCTGGAAAAGAAATCACCACGTGGGATATTATGTATGGAAGTAAAAGGATCTATAATGTATTATGTATGTAATTTTTTGTGTATAAGGATATGTATGAAATATTCACTTCACACTTCTGTTGCCTGAGGGTTGGCAATATGAGACACGCAATTCAAGGGGAAAGAAAGAGTAAAAATAGGGCTGTGCTGTAGTATTTTGGTTGGTTGTTTGTGTTAATTTTTTTGGTCTTAAGCAGCGCACTGGACTCCCAGGGGACTACCAAGCCCTGACTTTTCTTAGCAGTTTGAATCTCATTTTTCAGTAAATTATTACACAAACAGCCAGATTGCCTGACAGCATCCACAGCAACAAAGAGTTAATGCTTCCCCTCCAGTCTTAATTCACCCCATTGTGTTTGGGATTGCAGGGATGGAAATGATCACACAGTGAAGTGCTGCAAAGTGCAATCTCTCTAGACACAATGGGGTTGAGTTAAAGGACACAAGGCACTTAACGCTGAATTTTCTTGCTTTCATCCAAACACTGTTACTTTAACAGCACGTTTTTTGCAGGTTTGTTTCTTCTGGTTTTATTTTACGACATAGAAGAAGTTAGATGCTCATTTGATGCACAGCAAAATTGTTGCATGCCTTCATTTCCAGGCTGAGCTGGGTTTCTATATGAAAAAAAATGTATACAAAAAAAAAAAAAAAAAAAGGAAAAAAGAAAAAAGAAAAAGAAACAAAAAGGAAGCTGCATTTAGAAACCTTGCTTTTTGCATGTCAGATTGGGCCCAAAGCGATTTGGTCAGACAAAGGAGATAGGGTGGTTCTAGATTTACATCCCAGAAGAACAGGGTTCATATTAATGAAAGCTGATTTACATGTTAGGATCTTGCAATGATTTTCTTTTCTAAGTGTGTTAATTTCTTTCCTTATCCCTCAGCACAGATTTTTAGATGCTATGAAGATTGGTGTTATCAGCCCTCCCAGGATGGGCAGATAATGGTTTCTCTCTCAGTGGCTGTCAGATTACAGTGAAACTGGCTTTTCTGTTAACAACACAGGCATGTATATACAAAGGGAGTTCCCATACAGAATGCTCTCTCAGAACAGGCCAAATCATTCTTTGCTTCCATATCTATCCTTTAAGGTCTGGGCAGATGGCCTCAGGATGGATAACTGTGAATAAATTGTAGAGCATATGGAAATAACTCTTATGTTAACATGGAAATATGCGACACCCATGTTAAAACAGCAATAGCCCACGGCAAATTATTTTCTTATGCATATTTTCTGTATCATGCAGTCCAGGCTACGTCCTGCCCCTATGCAGACATCCACAGGAATAAGTAGGCACCTATATGCACTTGGGGCTGTACAGAAATATGCTCCAGCCTGGTTCAAGCACTTCCTGCACTTGTGGACAGACTTCATTTTCTGCAGAAAGTCTGTGCCCTCTCCATATGGGAAACCCCACTCGAAATTCCCAGTCTCCCTGTGGTTCCCCCAAGGTGTGCATCTATGCAGTTTCATAACTTACAGTTACCCCTTAGCAACATGATTTAGCCCTATGTAATGGTGGATGGCTTGAAAGAATGCCTGTTCTAATCATTAATTACATAATAAATGTCAATTCAGTAATATAATACAAGCACTGATTTATGTTATAAATCGGCATCTGCATTTCATAAATTGTTTCATTTTAATGGCTAATAATTGCTACATTTCTGAAAGTTATACAGTACAAAAAATGTTGGACTGGATTCAAAATACATTGGCATGCACGCAATTACTGAAAATGGGGAAAAAACCCAGAGCAAATATTTAATTTAGTATTTGCAGCACTGTAGTGTTATCAGCCTGCACAAATGCTATAATTGTCATCTATAAAGAGACCAAAGCAAAGTGCTCTGGAAAGAGAAAATACATCTCACATGTCGTGGCCTAATCCATCAGTCATTGCATTCACGTGTAATCTTTACTCAGCTTAAGTCAATAGTGTTAGTTATCGAAGAGGGGTAACAGGGCTGAATGGAAGTGATAAAAAATGAAAACCTTTTAATGAGAATTTTTTAGTGCCAGGGCCTGATCCCGTTAGTATTTTCTATCGGACATGCTGCTTACTCCTGTGAGCAACTGACTTTGCTCTCATTATGCCCTCTTAGAAGTGCTGGCAACACAACCCTCCGCACTTACCAAAACCCAAACGTGACAAAACAGAAAAGAGCAGCCTAACGGACCTGCCTATCACACACCTGCAGCCAAGCCTCCTGCAGTTGTTCTCCATTGCTTGGAAACATTCCCGAGCGAGTGTTTACTTTCCTAACAGTTATGCCGGGAGGGTCACAAGGACACGTCTACCTGGAGGTGAGCGTGCCCGGCATGTTTCCTACCGAGTCACTGTGCCTGCTGCAGAGGGTGATGCTCGTGGGGCAGTCGCCCTGCACTGTCCCACCTAAAGCTCTTCCCTGAGGCGCAGCAATGTTGCATCACACAAAGGATTTAGGACTGGTCGGAAGTCTTACTTTTTTGAGTAATTTATCGTAATTGTTAAAAAGGAACACTTCCGTGTCAAAGCGGAAACCACGTGCTGTTTACTGTTTCTTTCGCTGGCATTTCAGAGGGTGAGGGTCCCAGGGACAAGCCCAGCTGAAGCCCTTCAAAGAAATGCTCTCCCAGCCTCACCTCTCCCCGCAGCACGGCTCACCGTCCCCCCCTCACGCTGCTGTCCCCGTGGCAGGCTCTGCTCTAATCACAGCTCCGAGTTAAATATAACTTCTCTTCTTTTCCTGGAGGTGTATTTTTAACCTGGACCAGGTTAATTATTCAGATTACAGGACAGCCCCTCTGCCAGATCACTGGCATGGCCAAGGCAAGGGGTGAAGGTTGAGGTGGGAGCAAAGAGGAGCAGGCAGGGTTGGTCATGGGTTGTCGTCTCAGAGTGATGCTGCCGTGGTTTCCTTAAAGACTTCATGGTAGGATGCAGCAATGGGAATAACCTCAGAAATGTTTATCTCATCGGGCTTTTAAAAATCTCATCCTCTCTTCCCTCTGCCCTTGTGGAGTAGGAAAATTCCTCGATGTCACAAACAGAGGAGGAGAAGGAGGCTCTGAGAAGACGTAACCCCCCTGACTTTGGAGTTTAACCCCCCCAGGGTCCTTTTGCCTTTGTGGACACAGCAGCTCCTCCCCACAGTAAATTGCAGCACCCAGTTAGTGCCTGGGTTGGGTTCATGGGGGCTTTTCTCCCTGCTCTTTTGGGGACTGAGAAGCCTCTGTGCACTAGCCTGTTTGGACAACAAACACGTTGATGAAAACCGATTAAAATACCAGTGCACACGGGGAGAAAAACTATGGAAGTTTTCCTCAGAAGAGGGGAAATCACTTCTTGTGAGAGGTATTTTAAGAGCATCCACAGGAGTAATTTTTGAAAGCCATATGCTACTTATTCACATGCGTGTGACAGAACTCATATATGAGGAGTGATACAGAACACAAACGTAGGTGTTGCACATTTCGTACGTGCATATGTTCGTAGCCTATTCCCAAGTTCTGTTTCTGAAATACTTCATTACACATATGCCATTTTCAGGTTCAGTATTTGGTTACCTTTGGCTTAAGAAAAATGCATTAAATTTATGATTAACATGTTCAAAAAGGCGTGGGATCTAAAACATTTTTATTGGCAGAATTACAATAGTTGCTTTTATAAGAAAATTATGTCAAAATAAGCCTAAATCTTCAAGATTATTCAGTTTGACTTTGTAGGAGTTGGGGCAACACCAGATTAGAAGACCATAAAACAGCACAAACTGATCCACTTTTGTCTCCCTTGCACTTGCTTTCCTTTCCCTACTCAGCACAACTAATGAAATCCAGGAAACGGCAGTTCATCTGCAAGTTGAGAGCATTTACTTTTCTTAATTGGCCAAAAAGTTGACCCTCATCCTACAAGGACTAAGGCAGAGTGTGAGTCATTTTTATGATGTAGCTAAGAGTTATTGAAACTCCAAATATATTTATAGCAAGCTCAGGGGAATGTAACCTATTAGCCCCTGCCTCCTACACTTCTGCCATAGCTCTGACACTGCGGTTTCTCTCCGGTGCCTCAAACCCACGTACCAAACAAGACAGTCACTGGGAGAGTTGGCTCCCGAAGCAGGAGGAAAACGGCATCACTTGCAGAGTAGCCGAAGAGAAGGTCTCCCGGCCACAGACCTGCACCCATCCGGACCCGCCTGGCACGGCCTCAGCCGCGCTGGTAGCCCGTGAAGCTCAGCTCCCGCGCTCCTCTGCCGCTGCTGTCAAAGGAAAAGGTGTTCAGGGGACTTGCACTAGAAAAGTTATTGACAGGAAGAACAAGTGCTTCAGCCAACTGTCTTTTGGTTGCCCAGGATATAACCAAGAAAATGGTAGGCAGCCAGCCAAGATAAGGAGGTGACTGCCATGAAAGGACTCATCTTTTCTTAATTCACGACCTCCTCAGGTGTAGCTATTTTAGACCACATTCAGACTGTAATTATTGTAACCATTTAGTTACAGATTTCAGCTTTTAAACTGTCAACCCTCAGAAAAGCTTAATGAGCTACAGAAGGACATAAATTCCATGCTTTCCCACTGGCAAAGCAAAGAAGCAGAAGGGAGACGAATCAATGGTTTGCTATTCTGATTTTTTTTTCTCCCTGTTATCTTACGAAAGCCACCATTGTTTCTGAAAGGCCTGGGAGCTTTCACTCTGTGACAATGTTATAAGCATTCAGAAACAGCCACTCACTTGCTATCACACAAGATGCTTTTAGCCATTGCCCCACAGCCCTGTAACACAAACACGAGCAGCTCTGGAATTATACTACTTCTGAGCACAGGAGGACAGACCCCTGACTTCCACAAGCAGTTCTCCTTAAACTAGCACAAAAATTTGAAGAAAACATTAACTTTCCATGCAAGTTTCTCATGGTACTTTGCAAGATCTTGCTCTACCTTTGTCAAAGGCACAGTACTCTCAACTCCATGGAAAACATTTAGCACCTATTTGAATACTGCCTCAGTCAGATGGAAAGACAAGGGAAATTACTCCTACAGTCATAAACAGAAAATAATGTCACTGAACTAAGGACAGTGGTTTAAAATAAAAAATGTAATTTTTCAGCTGAAATATTATTAACTCTTAATTGATAATACAGATAAATTACATAATGACATCCTCTGTTCCCCACAGAGAAAACACAACTAACTTTTGTCTGGTGAACAACAATGAAAAAAATGTTTAAAGGCAGTTATCGAATGTAAAATACAGTAAGTAACACACCACTTTAAATTGGAAAGAAAAAAATGTTTGGAACAACTTGTCAGAAAAGAAAAATAAAGAATGGTCCTTCATGCCGATACAGACGTGAGTTAGAAAAAGAAAAGCTGATAGGAGCAGTTCATGAGGAATAAAGTGACAACCAAATAGAACAAAATTTTAAACAATTTTTAACTTTCCTCCTTCTTTCCAGTCAAGAACAATGTTAATATAAGTATTACTCATCTGTTTTCTTCCGTGTATTTATAATTTTACGGTACGCTTCATAGATCAGTTAAACCAGCATTACTCCTGTACGGAATGGCACTGGATGGCAAGGGAACTCCATCACAAATCTGTTACTGTGATGTTCATTTAACTCCAATAGGAAAGGCAAGGGGAAAAGCCTGGCTGGCAGATTTATTGATTACATTTCACCAATGACCAGCAAGAGGCAAGCACTCTGAAAATCCCCAAAGGTGATCATTAGTACTGAGTAACTGTCACTAAACATTAGCACCATCAGCAGACTGGAACTGTAAGAAAGTGTGATGCTTTAAATGTGAAGCCCAAGAGGGATTGCCTGTAGTCCAAAGTAAAAGTGGAACGTGTTACATCATGGCACCTGAGTTTGAGACAACTGAAATGCTTTTTTATATATATATATTTATATTCATGCATATATAGAATGACTTATAAAATTGGCCTAGCGCAGTCAGGCAAATTGGGCAGGGCTACCTACCATAAAACACAAAATTAATGTGTCAAGCTAATTTCGCGGTCCACTTGCCTGGAGCTGATTAGGACCAAATTAAACTTGGTCCTAATCAGCCTGAGTGCTTTGCAGGTAATACAGAAATCCATGGGATATGCTTATTACTGTAAAAGCACGTGCACATTATCTGCACGAGCAGTGTAAGAACAGGTTTACCAGAATAATTGGTGGTTTCACACTTTCTAATGCATTGCTAGCTCACCTATTTTTGGTGGATTTTTATTTGAAAGTCTCATGTTTCCATGGCACAGAGGAACCAGACATCAAACATGCAATTTTTCATTTTCATACTTGAATCTGATCTTCTGATCCTTGGCTTGCCGAAGGAGCACTTTCTGTATCTGAGGCGACGAATTTAGGCATCACAGGAAGAGAAAGTACATGAAGGGTTTTGCCACTTCCCATCAGCTCCTGGCTATCTCCTCTTTTTTTTTTTTATCACGTCCTCTGATTCCCATACGTGTGCCTTTTTTCCATGGGAAACAGCAGGAGCAATGCCCTTTGTACTGCTGGCAGACAGCTGCTTCTGATGCAGACACACCACTGCCTTCTGTGTACTGGAAGCATTGCCTCAGCCAGGAAAGAGACTATTTGAATTCCGCCCTCTTGGTCAGTCTATAGTCCTTGCAAGCGCTCGCTCTGAACACAATATCCCAACAGAGAAAGTTATTTCTTGCAGTGACCTAGCATCAGCCCCTTTCATCAAGGGGCCACACCGACAAAAGCACAAAGCTGTAAAAGGTCCCTCCCCTCCTGGTGGTACCTGGCAGTCACAGCAGAAAACAGAAGATGTGGGAACGGGCTCTGGGAAGGCACATTCACCAAAAGCATCTTATCACCATGACCCTTCTCCTGCCTTGTGATTCTGCATGAACAGGAACAGAGCCACTATATCATCCTACGCAGAGGCCTGTCCGCGGTATGTAATCCAACCAGTGAGAATTATGGATGAGAATTTCATGCACTTGAGAGACTGATGTCTCATGAAGCATGACTGGGCATGTAGATTAAAACTTGAAATTAGATGTGTAGCCTATAAATAGATATACTCCAGAGGCCAAGGTCTAAAGCAGCAAAAGGAAGATGAGCTCCCTCACAGCTTTCCACTGGTACTTTGGGGAGACTCAAGTTCTCCGGTACAATGAGGAAAGAAAACTGGCAGTGTGGTTTCCGCACGCAGCGTGGGACACTGGACATCAGGGGATGAGGATTCAGATTTGCAGCTCTTCACTGAGGCCACGCAAGTCACCTCAGAGCCCTCTGCTTCCTTTTTTCCACTTCCCGCCTTTTTTTTGTCCTGTTTTCATCAAAACAGTCAATCTTTTCAGATTTATCAGCACATCCGTGGTTCAAGTCAGGCTCATGTGTCAGGGCTACATTGCACAGCTGGCAGCAGAGCTGTGCTAGGTTGACCCGAGTCCCTGGCTGCTGGTGGCTCCCAGGCATTGCTGAGACCTCACTGCCTATGCTACCTCTGTGAACGCTCACTCTAGTGTCCTCACACAATCCAGCCACGGGACATCTGGGGAACCTCTGCTACCTGTTAAATATGAAGGTGCTGGGACACAATCTCACACAGTCAGTAAGCCTGGTCATCCCTGACCTGGATGACAAGTTCTGTATGAGACACTTCTGCCTGAGCGTACACTCCCACAATCTTTCTGGTAAACCGTTTGGACGATTTATACATCATACAAGATTGTGTCGGAAAACAATTCTTTAAACCCAAGATGATAATGAAGACAAATGTAGGTTCACTAAAATACAGTGATTTATACTGGAGATGGATGCAGCTCCGCAAGGTCCAGCTCAGTTGTCTCAGGCTGTTTTACATTCTGTTTTCCAGTTCCAATTTGTATTTCTAAGCTTCCATCCCTAGAGACATGCATAAGAGGCAGCTTTACAAAATGCTTACTTCTATGCCAGAACCTACATTTTCATCTTCAGAACCTATTAATTTTGTATCTCTTGCAGTGAGTTAAGGTTTGAAAAAAGGACCACTGGCTCAAAAAAAAAAAAGATATCTCCGTTTGATCATCTTTTATTTCGATGTGCATCTGACAGCATTGCCTCAGCATTCAGGTAATGTTCTTAAACTGTGACATTTTCACTCTCTTTAAGAAACACATTCTTTCTGAATAATGAACTCACGCTTATAATTGCTGTTGCCTTAAAGAAAAAAAAAAAGTAACTTTGCAACACTTTGCCAAGTCTCATCCCCGTATTTCCATATTGTGCTAAGGTATTGGCAATTATTATTTAAGTCAAAAGGGAAAAACAAAATAATTTACATCATCCATCACAGCTCCCTTGCATGAATAAATTACAAGACACCATGGCAAATCAATCGTGGGGAAAGGAACAATCCGCATCAAACACTGTATTTGTGTGTGTAATCTTTTTAATATTTTCTGACCTCGTATATCAAAACAGCAGATTGAATTCTGTGAACTTTAAGTAATACAAAGCTGTTTATCCTGAAGTCCCATAGGGAACCTCTAATCTAATCAGTTAAACTCAGGACATAGCCATAGGAATAAAGAGGACAGACCTAACTCACACAAATTCCAAAATCTGTTTGTCATTCAATTTGGTTTGCGTACACAGTAAGGTCTTAATACGAGAATCATCTCCTAAGGGTGTATGGATGTCCCTGTGTGCAAGAGGACCTGGTTGCTGATTGTAGCAGCTAATACTGCAATAGTTGTGCTTAAGGATTTGTCAGTAGATGCCAAGAGACCTCTGCTTTCTTTAGGAAAAAGATTAAGCAGCCCCTCTGCTCTTCTCTTTTGGAAAAAATATTTTTTCCTTATTGTCAGTCTCAGCTAGCAGGGCAAGGAGTGGTTGTCCAGGATGAACCTGTTCCCTTCTTGCTTTTGGAGGCAGCCAATGCTCCAGGGCAGGAGGGCATGGGATGGGGGAGAGGATGTGAATGAACTTGTTATCTTCAAAAAGATAAAAAGCAAGTATTGAGTCTAAATTCACCAAGGGAAACACATTTCCCATTTGTGTCGAACACCAATACAATGAATATACATGTGAATCTGAATTACTGCACTTCAGGGCTCCAGAAAAGTTGGTGATGCAAAAGCCTCCACAACAGTGCTGTCTCCACCATGCAGAAAGTTTGTGTGCCAAAACAGGCTTGTTCTACTGCATAAGTACAAGCTACATACATCTACTCTCTGCAAATGCGTCATTCTCTAGGCAACAGATCTTGGAAGGTAAAACTTCAGCAGGACTCTTGTCTGTCTTTCCTAAGGCATGCAGCGCATGTCTGCCCTCCTGCTGAACATCACTTGGTATCTTCTAACATTTACATATCCACTCTTATTCTTTCCCACAGTCAAATCCTCTTTTATAATCCCCTGCTTCAGGGTCACAGTTCTGTAGAGACTGGTATTAAGGGGATTCAAGCAGACTGAAAGGAAAATAGACCTCAGAGTTAATTTTGATAGGTGCTGCATATATCCATGGCCAATCCTTGCTTCAGAGGGTTCCTCAGTGAACTACAATAAATGGAGACCTAAAAGAAAATGATCTAGTCCTGTTTCACAGATGGAGGACTGGAGCACTGTAAGTGGTAACTGCTGAGTGACTGGCTCAAAATCAAAAAGGAACTTTGAGCACATAAAAATCTGAATTCAGATCACCCATATTCATGGTAAAATATTTTGTCTTAGGGCTTTGGTGGATTTCCAGGGGTAGGAGGAAATCTGATTTTTCTTTCTCCGTGGGGAAAAAAAAAAGAACTGGTAAAACTGATGAAGTCTTAGCAATAGACACAGAACTGCCCATTGTGGAAAGATTCACAGTATCACCAATTGTTGAAGAATTACTACCTGTTTTTGATCTAATATTTTTACTGCTTCTGCAAGTGTGTGTGCGTGTGTGCGTGTGTGTGTCGAAGGCACATTATAAATGTTATACCCCTGTCTCAACCCCCTGCTCGATTTTCCTTCCTCTCATATGAACTAAGTGTCCTAAATTTAATTTCCCCCCTTACAAATTGGCTGGCCTTTCATGTCAGGAGAGAAAACGCCCACTCAGCATAGCTTGAAAGGAACCTGTCTGTGGTTGGGAGGGAAAAGTCGAGGTGCCGCTTTAACTAACTAAATTAAATACAACTAGAGCTCCAAGCAGCTGGCAGGTTTGATTTGGATGTAGGATGCTGTGAGATAGTGATAAGTGAGCGCTCAGGACCAAAGGGAATTAAAAGGCTGTACTTCGGTTTAATGGAGTCACTCTCTTTCTGTGGCGCATCCATTAAGGACACCGTGCTGGCACGCGGCGGTGCCTGCACCACTTAAACTGCAAAAGGCCAGCTTCAAATAAGGCCGAGCTTTGGGCTCTGAAGGACACAAGTGCATGGCTTTTGGGGAGGGACAGAAGGAGGTCCTCACCATGCTGTCCTTAGGCTCCTCATAACCTTGTGAAGGAAGGGACAAGCCTCTGCCGGACTAGAGTTTTGGATCCTGCTCTGGACCACATGGGAAATACCTGCCAAACAGACCAAGAGGTTGTGTTGGTTTTGGCTCGGACAGAGTTAACTTTCTTCACAGTAGCTACTATGGGGCTATGTTTTGCATTTGTGCTGGAAACAGTGTTAATAACACAGGGATGTTGTAGCTATTGCTGAGCAGTGCTTACCCAGAGCCAAGGCCTTTTCTGCTTCTCACCCCACCCCACCAGCGAGGAGGCTGGGGGGGCACAAGGAGTTGGGAGGGGACACAGCCGGGACAGCTGACCCCCACTGACCCAAGGGATATCCCAGACCATACGGCGTCATGCTCAGTATATAAAGCTGGGGGAAGAAGGAAGGGGGGACATTGGGAGTGATGGTGTTTGTCTTCCCAAGTCCCCGTCAGGTGTGATGGAGCCCGGCTGTCCTGGAGATGGCTGAACACCTGCCTGCCCGTGGGAAGAGGTGTACGAATTCCTTATTTTGCTCTGCTTGTGTGTGCAGCTTTTGCTTTACCTATTAAACTGTCTTTATCTCAACCCAGTTTTCTCACTTTTACTCTTTGGATTCTCTCCCCATCCCACCGGTGAGGAGTGAGCAAGCAGCTGTGTGGGGCTTAGTTGCCGGTTGGGGTTAAACCAAGACAGACGTGGTTCAGAGATTATCCTGAATGAGAAATTTGTCTGTCTCTATTAAAGAATTCCTTAAACCTTGTAATGAAAAGAATTACAGAAAACAGTTTCTTCCCCCATCTTTTCAGTTTATTTAATAGTGCATTAGACAGCAGTTTGTGTGTAGTCAGTATTCCCTTGCTCTCTCCTAGTATTACTATTTCTCTTGTTCACGTAAGCCCTTCCCCGAGGAACAATGAAGCTGGGAAAACATTTTTAAAGATTATCATTCAACTGTAAAAACTTACTATTTGTCAGTGTCACCAACAGGCAGGTGTAATGCCTGAAAGTGTCTTTCAACTCTGCTTTCTAAAAGGACTGAAAATGTAAATGAAACTTTGATTTCATAATTAGTACAATAGATTTGACACATGTCTGCCTCTGGTAACAAGGGGAACTTTCCCTACATTCACAAAATACTATGAAACCTCCTCAAGGGAGATGTTGCAGAAGTGAAAAACTGTGACTGGGTGCTGTAATATGCTATGTTTCAAATCGGCTACCCAGCAAGAGACCTCTGCAAACAGAACAGGTTAAATATTCAATTTTAAGGCTTTTTATTCCTTTTCTTTTAAAAATATTAAACTTTTTGTCTGTTTGGAGAACTTACATTGTAAGTGCTGGAGCATGGAAATATTGGTCACTACATGCTGACAGTGTTTATTATCATAAGCAATCCCCTTGAATGTCACGATTTCTAACTAGTATTATTTAGAAGACTGAACAACAGATTAATTATCATGACAATGAGTTTGACAACCCTCATTTCCAACAAGCAGTCATTACATAATCCTTGGTCTTTTACACAATTCAAAGCTAATCTTTAATTTTGGTTGTTTTGTGTACATATGCCAATATAACTTATGTGGTAAAACAACTCAAGAACATGTAAATATATTCATTTCCTCACGCACAGAGAAAAATGTATTGGGTTAAGTGCCGCATAATTTGAATGGTTATTGATTTCAAAAGGAAAAGCACCAAGTCACATGAAACTGTACATACAGTCCAGACAACACCAAGAGAGATTCACAATAAAGAAAAGGAAGAAAATATCCCTCCAAGGATGATGACTCTCCAACCAAATTCAGTCCTCTTCTTCACTTTTAATTTATTTTATCTGATAGTTCTTCATTTGTCCTTTCTTGGAGGTGAGGTCATTACTACTCACTGCATTACGACAGCAGCCAGAAACCCCAACTGTAATCAAGATCCCAGTGTGTTAAAAACTACTGTGGAAAGAGACAGTTTCACCAAAAATGTCTTAGAAAATGTCAACTGTGTGACTAGGAATCAAATGCCTTAGTTGGTATACTTGCCTAAGTGAACAGTGCAAACAAATAGGCTGCATTTATGCAATTAGAGATTGCAATTACGCAGTGAAAGCTATGATTTCAGTGAAACTGCTTCTTCCTTTAAATTGCCAGGATTATGCCCACTATTGCACTATAATTGGTAAAGATGGGAGAGAAAAGTAATGGGAAGGTGTGATAGTTACCACTTTGGATGCAATTGTTTTAGTCTATAACAAAGACAGTTTGTTGTATATCAGTATAGCTTTGTGTTTTTTGTGAGGCAAAGCTATTTAAAACATGTATTGACAGCATGCACTGCATGGAAAAGATCTGTAGGAAGGTCTTAATGGAGTTTCTATACATCAGTTCTAGAAGAAGATCTTGTTAGATATTTTATCTATTGCACCTAGATATCAAGATATTTCTGGCTACTTATGTCATACTATGCTCTAAAACAATGAAATGATAGTGATTCAAGTTAAGTATTTCACTGTAGGTCTATATTAAAAATGGGAAGAAATGAATGGCTGTCTGACATTTCCCAGCTTATCAGGCTTTTTAGATGGCCATTATTTTCCCAAGCAACTTCCCATTAGAAGTGTCAAGACTTCCTGAGATAGAAAACATGCAATTTTGCTCTACTTTCTGTAATCATGACAAAATAAATTTCCAGTGAACCTTTATTGGAAGGGGAAAATGAAAGGAGGTGAACCCAACATTATTCATCCAGAAGTTATTCTGAAAACCTTCTGGATACAACGTCTTGACACATAAAACTAAACTCTGCCTTCAAAATAAGTGACTTTGGCTCTAACTAATTTAGTAGGAGCCAGTGGTATTCAGAACATATCCAGACCCGCTCACATCTTTTGAAGCCTGATTTCAATACCTAGGATCTCAAATTAGCGTGGAAGAATTTGAAAATCTTGGCGTTAAGAGTGAAGTAAATGAGGAAAAATTGAGAACTGACACAGCTAAGGACATTTTCTAGAAAGTTAGATCTGAAATGGATCTGCACGTCTAGGTTCCTTTAGGTATCAAATCTGACCACTGCCACTGCTGTGTAGGTAGGGCTCTGACAGTGAATTTTCAGCTGATTTAGCTGTAATCTAAGAAAACTGTTTACTCCTGCCCTCTCCTGGAGGTTGCCAACCCTTTGCCCGGGCAGAAGAGTGCAGGTGCTGGTATCTTCACCATCCCAACTCGAAAGGCAGTGCTTCAGCTCAGCAGGGATAGGGGCTCTCTGCTGGGAGGCCAGCCTGTGACGGCAGCAGCTGGAGGACAGGCATAGCCAACATTGTGACCATCCGCTGCCAATTCATAGAAGCTGTAACCCTTCTTCTACAACTGAATTAAGGCCCTTGGTACAAAGACTATAGGGTGCGGGTCCTTGGAAGAACACAGTGGTATATTCTGGTACCTAGGGGTATGGCTTTGGAAGGGAAACATTTCCCACAGTAATCACGGGATGATGCATTCGCCTCTCTTACCCTGGAGGAGCACATCCGTTCAGTGCTCTAAAAGGCTACCTACCTTCTTCTCTCACAGGATCTAGCCTATGATGTTCAACTTCCATACTTCTGTTTTCACAGCAACACTGAAGGGGTCCTGAGAGAGCTACCACAGACTGTCTTTAGGTTCAGAATGGTTGTTCAGCCTAATCTGGCAAGGCATTTTAGTGATATAATGACAGACTTAGTTGTTAAACCTGTGTAACAACCCTTGGGGATCTCTTATTCCGCAATATAATGGCTTTGTCTGGTTACTTTTATTTTATTTAGCTTACAAGGTATGAACCCTGACCTATTCTACAAGAATCTCTGGAATTATTTCTTTTTTTTTAAAGCCAAATACCATCCCACTGTAGCCTGACATGACAACCAGCAGCACTCCTTCTCTACACGTTTTCTCAGAGCTCCCACAGCAACACAGATGTGGAGGGAAGAATGATGAACAAATGGAATTAATATAGTGCAGAAAGTAAAATTCAGTTAATAAAGCAATATCCGGGTACAGTCCACCGTAAAACAAACCTTGTTTCCCATAAGAAATAGAACTGTAATTTTCCAAAGACACCTCAGCAAATACAATACCTTCCTTACATTGGGTTAAACATGATCACAGGAAAACCAAGCAAATGTAGTTAGACTTGAAGTAGCAATTCTCTTTCTGGAGGCATTTCTCCTCATTTCTGCAGAATTATGCACCATTCTTTTTGGATAGTGCAAATGTTCCACTGAATCTTGGTTTTAGCTGAGTTCTAAATAACCTTGTAAGACAATAATAGGTTTTTTTTCACAGTGTCTGAATATACTATATGTGCAAATCTAACCCAACTGCCAGATACCGGTTCACTTTCCTGTACATTATTGTCATATGCAATTATATATCAAATGAAAACATATGCTGACTTTTTGCTAAGTATTGAAAAAACTTTTTTTTTTTTTTTTTTTTTTTTTTTTTGTGGTATTAAGCAGGCATTCAGCTACCAGGAGTAGTTTTACAATACATAGCAATATGTAGTATATTTTATTTCATTTGGTCATGCTGGAACTGCTTCACTTCCTCCATTTGCTGGGGTTTTCTGGTGGCATCTTTAAAACCAATTATTATCTATCATTACTGCCTGCAAGGAATAGCCATACATTTTCTCACTGTAGAAATAATCAGCAGTAGCAATGCAATATCAAGCTGCTACCTTTTTAATGAGCTGAGAAACATAACCATTAATTTATTGTAGCTTCTCATGTCACAATAAAAATACATCCATTTTTATTTTAATAAAGCCAAAACCACTGAAATTACTCTACCTGTAAAACACACTAATAAGCATTTGATTGAATTAATTAACATTATGTGTTATTTCAATGCTCTTGATGAACTACAGACCATGAAGTCCAGCACAGTTTTATAATTCTTAAAAATCATTTTAGAAAATACAAAATCATAACATTCCAATTAGAGAATTAGCAGCCAGATTCCTGTAGTTTAATTATACCTACGATTAAATATCCAGAAATGCCTAAGTAGACAAAGAATATGAAAGCTGAAATTCTTAAAAGTGTCCAAATTTTACAATTTAGATGTTAAATACTTAAGGCTAAATTTTAGAAGGCATTTTGGTGTCTGAAGGTGCACACCATTGAGCTGTATCATTTTCAGTTATGCCCATTTAGCTCGAGATATGTTGAGCACGCAGTTTTGAAAACATCTCTACACCATCTGTGTCTTTAGTACCCTATATTTAGTACCCTGACAGCATTATCCTTTGAAACGAAAACACGAATGCACTGTTTCCATCCTTTTTCCTCTCCCTTTGCTTTTATACTGTTTTATATTTTCACACAACCCATACCGGTCGTCTGCGTGGTCGTGTGGGGATGGCCTCAACTGTCCAGATGTGTCCTACCAGCAGAACAGGCAACTCAGTGCCCACCTGGAGGGCTGGAGCTCAGCTTGGCTATGAAATAGCACGCCGTCACCAGCACACTACCGGTTTTACATATGTCCATTAGCAGGCACACAGATGTTGAAGGCATTTTCTCAGCAGAAACAAAATGCTTGGAGGTCAGGTGCAAGCGAAGGGCCCCGACCCGCGTGCACTGCGGCAAGCAGTCGAGGCAGCGAAGACAATCCTTCCTTCCAAGGCTTCCCTCCTGCTGCCTCCCAGCATGACAGTGGGAGGGAAAATGCACAGCTCAGAGGAGTCTAAATTTGAACAGCTGAGCTCGAATGAGAGCCTTTTACCTCCTCAGGATTGTTTTATAAATGTAACTATTTGTCTTTTTTTGTCAAGGATGAGCAAACCAGCAGTGGAAAACACCAAAAAAATATTTCAAATTAAAACCAATGCTTAACTAATTTTATATAAAATTGTGCCCACTGCTTTTTCATTCTGAGACAATTGCTTTTTTATTAGAGATTTATGAATCCCTGAGAAGTATAAGGAAATACTGACACAGCGGCACTATTCCCAAGTTATTGACCTTATTATATCAACCCTAGTGAGAATGCTGCTTTATATTTTAAGAGGCTTCTGTTCATTCCTGATTGTGGTCCATCAGTTTTTTTCTATATATGGGCTGTAAATAAAATGGAAAGCACATTTGGAATCTGAAGTCCATGTATACTTACTTAATCCAATCAAATAAAAAATACTTGCTTTAGCAGTCTAATAGCCTCTTACAGAAACATGCCACATTTAATTTACATGATGATGAGACAGGAAAATGGATTAAGTAGTGGCTGATCACCTTGGGATAGACAAAAAATGATGGAGCCCCATGACACCCCGAACCCTTTAGGTGCAAGGGAACTGCCTCAGTGCCTCTGCTCTCCGTGCAGGGAATTCTCTTGAATAGCATGCTGCCACCCTGTTCATAGTTTCCACATCACAAAAGTTCATATAGTCCTTGGCAGACTGGATTAATATCTCTCCCAGGAGGGGTTTTACTCATGAAGTCCCACTGGTGCTCCAAACCAGCCAGACTGATGCCATAAAGCTATATTAGCGCAGGACCCCTACTTCTAACTTCCAGACCCCCGCTAAAATTTTTCTAGACCCAGTATATAAATATCATTTTGGAGAAATAACCACCAGCAAATTTATATGCACAATAGTGTAACTCCTGCCTTAGCTGCCATTCTAAATCAAATGACTCTTTTTTTTTTCTTTTACTCTTGGTCACTGTGGCCACACAGCCCTGGTGGGACAGAAGAGCATGAGGTAACCCTCTGAAACATCTGCATTTTCTCCTATACAGTGTCCTGTACACCAGTGGCTCTACTGATCCCAAATCATCCTTTTTCCTCTGGGATAGCAGGAATCCCATTGCTATGCATTCATAGGGGAAGAAGAAGTTGCCCTGAATTGGTCATAATTTCCATTCTATTGGCACCCAAGCTGGAGAGATGTCTCACTTGAGATCTGAAAACTCCTGGGTGGCCTTTCTTGTCTACCTTTTTAGACACCTTTACCTCCTGAAAGCTCGTTTGGCTCAAACAGATGAGTCCACAAGAGCTGGCAAAAAAATTTCTGCCGCTCTGGGGAGTGTAAGTACTTCCATGCATGAGAGGCAAAAAAGTAGCTGATGTGTGAGGTGACATTCAAAGCAAGATCATTGCACTGCTGCCTCTGCAGAACAGAATTATTATTTTCTGCTGCTGTTCTCTGCGTGTGAGTTGAGGCCGCAAGCCAGGCTGGTGTCTGCTGCAGAGAAACAGAAAGAAGCACGAACATGTTTTCATGCCTTATAGCTGAATTCTGCAAGGCATAGCACATCTTTTTGGAGGTCATGAGCCTCCCCAGCTAGGTCAGATCAAACACCTTCCGGGTTTGCACCCCTAAGGAGAAAACATACTTTTTTATGATATAAATGTCAAAGAGCTACAGCCTGTTAAAATGTGTTACTGCCTTCTGGGTAATTTTACACTGACTTTAATTATGCTCCATCTTCATTTGAAAGCCTGATTAGCGTACAGTTCAGTCGAAGCCACATTGCCTGCCCAGCTGTATGCAGACCCACGTGGGGGAGACATGCCAGAGACACAGCAGATACTGAACTATACTGGGAGTATCTCACATCTGTACCAATTTCATGCGCAGAAGAACTAATAGTCTCTTCTGCTCTTTCAGACCCTGGGATGTCTTGACTAACACAACTTAGATGCTAGAAATACTGCTCTGACTTAAAACTATGCAATTAAGTGAAATTTCTCATTCCTGTTTCTTTATGAAAGATAAGACAGTTATACCAACAGAACTATGCCATTTCAGACATAATGAAGACTAACACTGGAATTTAAAGCTGTGGTCCATATGTGATGGTACGCTAGAAAGAAAAATATTCAACCATTTGCCATTCAGGTTTTATTTTTCTTATGCCAAGGTAGGGGACATTTTTGTTCATTAATACCAAACAAACATTTGTTTCACATGACTTTATTCCCATCTAGTGCAACACTGAAGCAGAACAGAACTATAGATCACCTTCAATCAAACCAGCTTCTCAGTATTTATGTTTTTAATGTTAAGGGCAGAATATGCCAGGATTACTGAACAAAGATTACAAGCAAAACAAAGTAATATATTTCCACCCTGCTGTGACACACAACTTTTTCAGACATCACGTGCTAGGACAAGTATGATGTCCATGTAGTTTCTTCCTTTTCACTCCAGGATGCACTCGGGTCATTTTTATGTTACATACTTTTCCATCATTGCTCATTCTTCGCTGGTCTGCAGCTCTACGCATCCAAGTTTCATTACATGACGCCTTTTGCATATGTTAGATGCTATTTCAGTGTTCTCTGAGTTACCCCTAAACGCCATTTTTCCCATGTCTGCATTTCTTTAACTGACCACTACTGAGCTGTGTACGGCCATGGGGTCCCCAGTGCCCAGCTGTGCCCTGTCTCTTATCACCCCATGTCTGCATGCCTGTGCCCATCCTGTGTCTCCCTCTCTCAAGGCCTCTGCTATAATACCAAGTCTGCATTTCTCTGCATGACATCGTTGTGTTAAAGCCGTAAATATCATATTCTATATAGCATAACTGTTTGTATGTCCAGTTGTACCACACAAAGATAAACAAAAGTAAAACAAATGAGCCATAGCTACGTGGTCAATTAGAGAATTTGCTGTCACAGCGTAACCAGGGAAAACAAAGCTGCAGGCAGGTCAGGAGTTCAGACATAGCAAACTTATCAAGCCGCAGTCCTGAGGCCTTCCAAACTCAGTACAGAGCCTATGGCCTGTTACTAGCAATGGCAATAACTGTTACAGGGCTACACGGATAGTGTCATGAAACTGTACTGGGCCAAACATGGCATATCTTGTGAGGACTGCAAAGCTGTGACTTGAGAACGGGGCAATACCATGGAGACATCTGATCCTATACACCTTTGTCACATCTATGTGTCCTAGTTGGGGCAAACGCATTTTTCTCTTAAGTTAAGTTAATCATTTATTAAAGGTGTCTCAGGCCCTTTAAACTATCCTGTCTGCAATCTCTTTAGGAGACGTGAGCCTTGATGAGGTTTTTTGCTTTGCGATCTTGCAGCCCAAGCAGGTTCTGTTCATGTGAGATGTGCTTTTTGAGTTTATACAGCGCTGATTTTTTCATCTTTTAGCAACAGTGGGATGTTTTATTTTTTCTTAAGAAGCAATATTTTTTCTTAAGTACATACAGTATTCAAAAGAGTAAGCAACTGGTGGCTGGTCAGTGCTAGAGGAAAGAATGAAGCTGAAGTACCTTCAGCCACTTGGCATCTTGAGTCACTCGGGCAAATGCAAATCCCCTTGGTAAAAATATTTCTCAACATTTGAGTTATGACAGCATGAAAATTTGAAATGTGATCTTAACTTTACCCCCAGATGAATGTCTAGTATTACTGAACAGTAATATCACATGTATCATTATTAAAATAAACTAACATTTGAAAATTACTTTCAGGGTAGGCCTCAGACATTTTGGAGTCCACTGAAATTTAGGAACCTGGTGGATCCTAAAAACGCAAATTTGTCTTCCCCTTTCATGCTGTCAGCTTTCCTTTCCTCTGTTCCAACCTGCATCCCTCTTGACTGCACTTTGAGTTCTCTAGCCATGACTCGGGCCCCTGCTTTCTCACCCTCCTGTCCCCCATCGCATCCCCATCACGCTCATCCCCAGGTTCCTGCCTCTCACAGCTGGTGCCACATGTCCCAAGCTCGGGGCACAGGTCTTGGCTTAGTCTCTGCTTTAAAGCAGCAGACACGTGGGACGGGGTTACCCCTCAGCTCTGCAGCTGCTGCCTCTTTGGGCACCCACGCACCTCCAGAGGAAAGTTCACCCCACCAAGACATATGACCAGGTAAACTTGTTACATGGCCGGGTACCATGCAATTATCTGATGGCCAGGAAACTGGTCTGCATGGACTGGACAGACCTGCAGGGTCCCAAACAATCCCTTGATTTTTTTGTCTAAGGCTGCCCTGTCTGTGTACTCTGCTATTTATAAAAGATAACCAGATCTATCAATCTCGTGCATAATAACTACAAATTAAATAGCACTGCACAACTTATTGCAAACACAATATAGTAGAACAACAAGGGAAATATGTTATCTTATCTGTGCATTCTCATATTGCCTGCTTATCTTGGGCCTATCAGTGTAGTCATCTAAGTCCTTACATGAGCATCAATATGAACAGCAAAGTCCCTAGTGGATCAACGGTGATGTTTCATTAACAGCACCTTACTCCTCAATAACAAAATACTCTCATTAGAGGTGAACTCTGATTGGAGAAAAGAAACTTCTAACCTTTTTTTGCCTGTCCATAACCATCCCTAATCTCAACAGTGAGTCCAGAAAACAATCCTGCCATGACTAAATCAGTTGCAAAACATAACTGCCGAAGTGATGTCTAGTGATCTCCTCTAGTGTAGATTTTTTGAGAAGACAGGGGACCTGTCTGCATCACCCGTGTGTCAGCATTTTATTTCTCTTTACGCTTTACAAATTCTAAAATAAACTTAGAACTTGTGTAGGGCCTCAGAACTGGCAGTGCTGAGTTTCCCCAGTTAGCTGTGAGTCAGGATGGCATGGAGAATGCTGGTGCTCCAACTATAACCAGCCCAGGCAAACCACTTTATAGGAATGGGAACCCTTGCAGTAAAGTAAACATCTGCACATGATGGATGATCTGAAGCCTTAGGTCCTTCCATTTCACAGACACCATTGAAATGCCATCAGTCATATAGCGGTTTTCAGTCATGATATCAATCAAAGCCATATTTTAGTAAAATTTAGGAGAAACACTTTGCATCCTGAGCTATCAGATCTCTGCCTTTCAGTGCTTATGATATTGTTACATTTTTCACTGAATTGCTTTGGAAAGAGCAATTACAAAAGTTCCTGGAAATGAAATGAAATCGTGCTGGCTTATGCTTATGCAGCAACTTCTAGCAACCCTCTGGAAGAATTAATGGCCAAACCTTATGCTTCTAGGTGCTTAACAGAGTAACTAGCAAACAATTTTCAGTTAGACAAATGTCCTAAACTCTCATTCAGACAGGAAGAAAGGCTGGATTTCAGCCTTTTTTTGGAAGGAATAAAAACAACCTAAGCAGTTCAATTTTTATGAGGTTCATAAAAAGAGGGCTTTTTATGCCAAAATCAGAACAAAATGGAAGCATTGCACAAGGTGAGTTTTGGCAAACCTGTTTTTGCCATGTTCTGTAGACAGGACAAGCAGGGACAGAGAAGACTTGAAGATAAGGATTTTGTGCTGACAGCATGTAAAGCCAAGCTGCCTCATGCTTCAGGCAGGACAGGCAGAGTTTCAGATTCTGCCAAGTACCTGGGTAGCCCCAGGGGAGGGTACGTTTTTCTCATTTAAGGAGGTGAAGTTTGTCTTCATATCTAAGCAGCACAGCAACAGCTGTGATGAGGCTCAGCAGGTATCATCTGTCCTAATTTTAATAAGGTGGTTGTGTGCAGAACTGGATCTCTGAACAATGTAAATCAAGGCAACGCTATGGGCTTTCAAGTACCTGTACCAGTTGGTGGCACCAGCTGGGTGTCTGTCTCATTGCTTTTATATCCCTCATGATTTGCCATGAGAGGCAAATCCAAGTGTGTAATCCTGATCCTACTCAGGACAAGAGCAAAGCACTTAAGTCCAGCAGAGTCCAAGTCCCCACACAGAACTTGCAGGTTTCAACAAAACATTTAAGCCCTCCCTTCTCAAGGCACAAGAGCTAGTGCTTCTGGTCTGTTTTTCCTGTAAATAACCCATGTTTCAAGGCAGGATATTGACCCATGAAATTCAGAGTATGTGTCTTTGTACTTCTTCTTCAAAATACACATCAGCTCCCATCACTGAAGTTATCAACAACTCTCAGAGAAACAAACCCCGCGTCTTGATAGCGACAACCATTCCTAATGACTTCAGACAGCTCCTGCACGTTGCCTTGTCTGATGGACATGCTGTTTGCCTATTTGGTTAAGACAGGCAGCTTCTTTGCCTGTTCTTCCAGAGGATGAAGGTACAGATGTATGGGTATGCCTCACACCAGCAACACACTCTCCTGTAGAGGGTCAGTGCACAAGTGCACATTCTGAAGAGCCTTCTAAAGCTGGGAAGCCTAGTCAAACTGCCAGCTACCCACACATCTGAATTTTGCGACCAATTAATAACATCTACTTTTCTAACTCAGATCCGCCCATACAAAAGGCCATGTCATATCTAATGGTACTGGCACTGAGCAGTCACTGGCACTGAGCAGTCACTGGCACTGCTTGGCTATTGTTGCGGTCTAAAGAATTAATTTGAAACTCTTTCTGTTCCTGGGGATGGGAATACCAATTCATATCCAAAAAGCAGCAACAAAAAGGGAAATGAGTGCTCACAAATGCAATAGTATACATTTCAATCTAACATCATTATGAATGCCTTTGGCTGTAGGTACTTTGTGGTTTATAATTAACAACCTGTAAAGACAAAGCAACACACGTGCAGAGCTTTAAATAATTTGGTATACTGCATCTCGTTTTTGAAGGTGTCTTTTAATAGTTCTTTACAACATATTCTGGAGTTATCATTACGCAAATTTTTTAGACTGAACTAAAACACAGTCTTTTTGTAAAGTTAAACTTGATATCATGTTTTCTTGAAAGCTGTAGTCTTAAAAATATAGTGGTGTTTCAATTTAGCTGAGTTACATTGAAAGAAAGGATGAACCTTGTGCTCAATTTTAATGTGTTTTTCAAGGTCTACTGATGTTTGCTATATTTGTTTTTAGCTGGTAAAGGAAAATGAGATAGAAAAAGAAAGTTGAGCTGGGTGAACGGTTCATAAAATTAGTTTGAACTTGCCTAAACAGAAATTTTATGCATCCCAAGCCTCATTTTTCTACTGAATGTTCAAGTCTGACTTTCAGCTACACTACTACTCTTTGCTTTTCCCTATGTCACTCTAAAAATGTTATTACCCTTTGTGTGATTAGAGAGAGTAAAATGTTTCCTTAATACATCAATTTTTTCTTTCACACTACTGTGAAAGAAAGTCAACAGAGCCACTTTGATGTGAAAGAAGTATGAGAGGGATCGGACCTAGTTACCTCCTGGTAACTAAGAATATAACTAAAAATAACAATACAGATAGTTATTGATGGCAAAGAGAGTACTGATAATCTCAGCCATGTTCTTCCTATTGCACATAGAGCCAAACCTGGCAGTTTCCAAGGGAGTTACACTCTCCTGTTACTCAATTCTCCTGAAAGTTCAGGAGTCCTTTCCTAGTTCAACTCATCATCTTTTAAAATTGTTTCTTAACAAAGTAGAGCCACAAACAATATGAGCTGGCAGTCTGATTACAGAAACCATGAGAAGCATGGCAAGCAGACTGCCTGTGGAGATCACCCACAGGAGTAATCCTAGCAGATCAGCAAGGAGATGTATCCGTCTGCAGTGTTTGGTAGATAAATAACAGTTCATTTCCCAGAACTGTTTATGGTGCCTTTTATCAGACCTAACATTCTCTAATTTTTTTTAAGACGTTTACCAAACATACACAATTCCTGAAGCATTTCCATTCTAGGAATTACAATTGCGCTGTCAGACTTCATCAGGAAGATGACATCTGTGTGAAAATCTAAGCAATACCTTTTTTATAAGTGCTGCACCAGAGACAGCAGATAAAAATGCCTACTATCATTATTTTCAAACAGAGGGAAATGAGAAAACATCATCAGGCAAAAGAGGAGCAGCAAAATTAGGCAGAAGATTAATCCATTTGATTAGTCTTCTGTAAATAAAGGTAGCTCTCCAGGTATTAAAATAAAACCTACATAAATGGAAGGAAAGGTGGCTCAGAGATTTTTTGTTCTGATCCAAATGCATGAAAAGATTGCTTTGATGCTGACGAAGGAAACTGTTTCAAAGATATGGTGAAGGATATATAATAATCTGTTACTGTTTGTAAAACTACAGAAGGTTCTCCTACTATTCAGCAGGCTCTGGACAAAGATGTGGTATTCGGCTAAAGTGGTTTATGTGAGCATGAAGGACACGGAGGCATGGGGCAGAATGTACATCAATATTATGGTGCTGTTTTGCTCCAGTGTTGATTGGTCTTGCCAGCAATTTCTAAATTAATTCTGAAAATCTAAAATAGTGCCATCGACAGGGGACTACACAAAACAAAGCCGAGGACCCAAATCAAAGCCTTTGGCAGCTCACTGGACACCTCAGCCTTACTTTGGACAGCCTGAGGACAAACATTTCTGACGATGGTGACTAGCCCATGAGTGTGGGCCACCCTCCTCAGGTGACTACAGTCCCAATCCCATGGGCCAGCTTCCCACAGTGTTCAACTCCAGCTGATTTGGCTGAGTTAGATCACTGAGACAGGACTGTACACAAAAGATGCCTCAAAACACAGACTCTACCTTTTAGGGGTAACTTGGCACTCTTGATATTTTGCTATTTCATGAAGAGCGTTCAGACTTAGTAGAACGGAAGCGTTCCAGGCTTTCCAGTAGTGTTTGTTAAAAACAAAAGAATCCACATTTCGACTGAATCCTGAGGCTGGGACTAGAAATGTTTATTAAACCTTCTCTGACGAGATTTTTATCTTAGCTAGTTTCCAAGTTTTCCATCAGAGAACATCTGCGAAGGGCAGCATAAAGCATTCATGGCATGATTGGGGAGAATGACAAGCACATTGGTTATTCATCACTGACAGAGCAGTGACGGCTCTAGTCCTACAGTCTTACCACATTTCCAAAAGGAAGCAGATGGATATAAAACAGCAAAGCGCCTGAAAGTGAATCCTGGGAGAAATCACATGGATTGACTGTCCAGCCCTCGAGCTACCAAGTTACCCAGGATAACAACATGGCAATGGTTCTGCAAAAGGACTTGAGCCAACTTTAAACAACGATGCCTAAGTCCACCTGCTCACCCTCCAAGAGACTCCCTCCACATATGCAACCTGCCAGAAAATTTAATAAACTAGAAGTAAACCTGTCTCATGGCTGTGGTATTGGTTAAAGCACCAAGTCAGTCTATCCCTTTGCTGTCATCAGCAAACAGTGAGAAACAAAAGAAGAAATGTTACATGATTGTACAGGCCCTTCAGGTTAGTGTTCTCGCTCTCCAAGACCCTTAGGAAAACACAGTCATCTGACATGCAAGCAGTCAACACTTCACATTAGGTACCTATCTAAAAAACTGGTTTAGTGAAAGGCGATTGTTGCCCTCTTTGCTACTGGTAAAATGTCAAGAGCTTGCCTGTCCCCAGAAAGTGATGAGCATGAGTGTGTGAGAGACAGAATGAGAGGGAGAAAGAGAGAGAAATCTGGAGAAGATCGGGCAACATCATTTGTACTCATTAACTGAGGGAGATGCATTCTCCTCTGGGAGGAGAGGAGGGATATTACTGGCAAAATGGTAAACTCAGAGGCAGCAAGAAAGTCTCAGTTCTCCTGCGACTAATGTCAGACACCTGGCCAAACAGCCGTTTCTTGTCCAAGTAAGCCTGGGTCTGCATATCCATGCCCTGAAGAGAAGCTGAACTCCACCTGCATGCCTGAGGGGAAAAGTTTGCTTCATTTTTTTGATAATGTGGAATTTTTCCACATATTAGATGTTTTTCCAATAGACTGATTATGTAAGTCATCTCTATCAAAAATAAAGAAAATATGAACCTGAATCTTGATATGGCTGAACTCTGCTGACTATAAGCACAGGGAAAAGTGCATACTGTACATCTTGGCTTCATTCAAACTTGCATTTGCTCCAGTCTGGTCTGTATATGTCCCTTTCTGAATTACGGTACTTCAGAACAGATACACTGAATATTCACTGAATATGCACTGGAGTTGGCATAAGTGACTTCTATGAAGTTGTGCAGATAATTAGTTGCCAGAGCATTTTCTTAGCACAGGGTGAATACTCAAATACACAGTATGCACAGATTTGAAGTAAACACCTGTAGTTTGCTAGCAGTAAAGCTCTTGAGAAATACCCAATGCTGCTTCTTAAACACTAATAACATTTCACAGAAGCTTTTCGGTACCCGTTTTTTCAGAATTTCTTTAAATGAGAAGAGAATTATGATACTAGCTAGAAAGGTGTTATGGGTTTGTGTGGTGCTGGGTTTTTTTGGTAGCAGGGCAGGGTGCCGCAGGGCCGGCTCCTGTGAGAAGCTGCTGGAAGCTTCCCCGGCTCCGAATGGGACCCGGCTCTGGCCCAGGCCGAGCCCGTCAGCGATGGCGGTATCGCCTCTGGGAGAACAGTGTTAAGAAGGGGAACCTGCAGTGAGCCGGGGGATTGGGATGGCAGAGGAACCCTCTGTGCAGATACCGAGGTCAGTGAGGAAGGAGGGGAGGAGGAGCAGGGGAGGAGGGGATGCCCCCGCAGCCCGTGGTGAGGCGGCAGGCTGTGCCCCCCCAGCCCAGGGAGGAGAACAGTGGAGTGGAGGCCCCCCAAGATGGCCGTGACTCCATGGGAAAGCCCGCGCTGGAGCAGTGTGTGACTGAAGATCAGCCCGTGGAAAGGACCCACGCCAGGAAAGTTCGTGAAGAACTGCAGCCCGTGGGAAGGACCCGCGTTGGAGAAGTTCATGGAGAACTGTCTCCCGTGGGAGGGACCCCACGCTGGAGCAGGGGACGAGTGAGGAGTCCTGCCCCTGAGGAGAAAGGAGCGGCAGAGACAATGTGTGAGGAACTGACCCCAAAACCCATTCCCCGTCTGCCTGCGCCGCTGCAGGGGTAGGTAGAGAAAAGCAGGAGTGGATTTGAGCTGGGAAGGAGGGAGGGGAGGGGGAAGGTGTTCTAAGGTTTGGGTTTACATCTCATTATCCTTGTTTTGATTTGTTTGGCAGTAAATTAAATTGATTTTGTTTTTTTCCCCAAGTTGAGCCTGTCTTTTGCCCGTGACCATAAGTGGTGAGTGATCCCTCCCTGTCCTTGTCTCAACCCACAAGCCTGCCTTTATATTTTCTCCTCATCCCACCGTGGCCGGGGGAGGGGGAGGGAGTGAGCGAACGGCTGTGCTGTGCTTTGTTACTGGCTGGGCTTAAACCGTAACACAAGGATCTGAAAAAAAAAAATCAATTCTGCTCTCCTAAAGTTATGACTTCTCAATACAAAAAGTGAAACCTTTCTAATAACATTGATTACTATTGTTACACTGTAAAAGAACGGATCCTGTACTCATGCAAATAAGGAGAAAAATAATTTCCAAATTCAAAAGAGTTATAGGAAGAACAGTTCTGCTCTAATGTAAGAGGAATATGTCATTTACATGTTTTCTTCAATGCTCTTTCTGCAAAGTGAAGTCAAGCTATGTGCTACATCATGGGGACTGCATGACAGCAACTTCATTGCCGAAAGTATCCCAGCGACTGCTGCGGGGCTTATATTGTGTCACATCCTCCTCTACAACCCAGACGATGAGACAGATTGCATCCTTGCAAATGATCCCAAGTTAGGGTAACTGGCTTGTCCTCCAACAGGTAAAGGTTGGAGAAACCAGACTTTGGAAAACCTGGAGAATCTCCTGGGGTTCAGTAAGTGAACTGTTCTGCACCAGGCAGGAATACCCATTGGGAAGTGACTGGCTGAGTAACAGCACTGCTGGAGAGGACCTGGGGTAGTGATGGACATTGAGTTTAATGTGAGCTCACAGTTTATGCTCACTGCAAATAAAGCAAAATGCACACAGGGCTGCCTTAGGAGGAATTTGGCAGCATAGTTAGCATCCACTGCCACTTGGTGCTGGTGAAGGTAAAAATTAAACATTGCGCCCAGGTTTCTGACCCCCTTTTAGGAGTTATCCTGAGAAACAGGAGAGAGTCCGGCACGAGGCTACACAGATGGTCCAGGGCCTAGAGCACGAGATGCAAGACATCTGAGGTTGCTTGGGGGGAGGGCTAAGGGGCGATCTAGTAGCAGCATATGACTATCTGAAGGGGATTTACAAAGGTGACAGAGCCAAATTCTCCTTGATAGGAAAATACGGCAGAACAAGGCTGTGCAGGTGCCATCCTTGGCTAGACATATCCATGCTGACCTAATCCAGTGTTGGCCACAGGTTTGTTTTGACTAGGAGGTTGGACTGGAGACCTCATGAGGTTTGTTTCAATCACCATTTTTGGAAATTTTATGATTTCCTAATGTATAACCTAATATAATAATTTTCTAATATATACAGAAGAACGCTTAAAGTGAGAACCCTCTATCATAGTCAGATGCAGCTTCATCGTTAAGGTAGTTAATTCAGTTGACACACCATTTTTATTTTGGGATGGTTAAACATGATTTACTCTGGCACATCAACATTGCTCAATGAAAAAAAATTCAGGATATTTTCCGCACATATTTTAGACTGTTATTTTAAAAATACTTATGTAAAACATTCACAAGAAAACCTGAAATAAGCAAATTCTTTTTAGAAGCTTAGTTCAGTTGCACTGAATATTTCCCAAATCTTTTCCAATTTATGGCAAAGAAAGATAATGGCAGGAATTTTAATAGCTCTAGTGTGAAGCCAAGTGAAACTAAGTGGTTTCAACTGATACATTCAAACATGAAAAATCAATTCCAAAAATGTGAACATTCACAACTGAAGGAAGGCTTAGAAGAATAGCTGCTAATGGGGACCACCAGGTTTTCATGTGACTAATTAATTTTAAGCAAAAAATATTCAGGAACTTTTAAATGCAAAGATCAGAAATGTTTTTCTTTCCCTCTTACATGACGTATACCTATCCTATTATTCTTGCCTACTTGCTCTCTGTCATTTATTTCCTATGGAGAACACAAAAAAGTAGCACTTTTGTTGATACTCACATCAAATTAAGAACTTCATTGACTACTTAGCTGCATTTTTCCTACTTTGAATTTGGATTCCCTGAGACACATTTAGATTTTTTAAAAAATCAGACACATTTCAAAGGACTACTTAATCATGAAATAAAATTATTTATTTAAATTAGAGCACTTTTGGTTGGAGGCCAGAATGATGGAGGAAC
Organism: Astur gentilis; assembly: GCF_929443795.1. Lineage (NCBI taxonomy): Eukaryota > Metazoa > Chordata > Aves > Accipitriformes > Accipitridae > Astur > Astur gentilis. The sequence continues at coordinate 35,655,804 of NC_064883.1, read as the reverse complement.
CAATTTGGATGTAACTTTCCTTTATTGCTTGTATCATCAAGCTAGGGAAAAAGTAAAATATTGTGAGGTATGTGACAAATTATTCTGCTGATTAAAAGAATATGATTGGAGAGTACTCAACAATCAGGTAAAAACCCCCAAAACAGAGTTTGTAAATTTTCTATAAATTTAAATGCTGTTAGCACAACATTTCTGAAGAATTTGAAAAATATGCTTTGTATACTTACAGGAGCACGACTTCACTGCAACTCAAACCTGTTTGTCTTCCTTATTTAAACTCATATGTCTTCCATAAATTAATATGCAATAAAGAGAGCAGTGAGATTTCCTAGCAGGCAAGAGGGATTTCAGGTTTCCTGAACTAGTGGTTCATTGTGCTCTGCTCTGAAAAGTCTACCATGTGCATTCCTGTCAGCCAGAATTTTTCTTAAGACTGTTCGTGTTTACATGACAGACATGAAATGCAGTAGTCCTTTTTAGAAACAAATAAAGTGTGCTGATGTGAACACAACAAAGATGGAAGACAGAAGCGGCCAGGGTAGTGATTGGTGCAGTAAAGCACAGGCCTTTGCAGGAGCCTTTGCAAAATGAAAATGAATGATAATCTCAGAAAATTTATCTTTTAGTATGGGGCTCAATGGCCAATCGAAAGCATTCAGGGTCAACATAGTTCCTCTCTCCTTTCTCCGGGGAAGCTCCATACACTACTCCCACTATTCATGCCATTTCCACTGCTGAGAAGACTATCTTGTCTTTTGCTTTCTGAGTGCACAGCCCTCACTGCCTTGTTAAGGGTTAAATCAATGGCAGTGCTCCTGAGGCCTTTAATAACGCAAAAGAGAACAATTTTGACGCCGGTGCTTCAGCATGTGTCTGAACACATATCGGGTGGCAATTGTCTAGCTCTACCTTGACAGGTGGATATTTTAAATGGATTATTCAATCCCTCTAACCAATTAAACTAGCAAACCCCAAGAACAAAACCCTAAATTGCTAATCCAGTAGAGTTACTCACACAATGGCAAAGAGCTTTGGAGAAGCACCAAGAACAAGCTAAAATAATGAGACTGTAAACCCCAGAAGGAGACGAGCTTGTGAGTTATCCCAACCGGTACAATTCCTGCAGTGCTGCACAGTGAACTGCTAGATGCGGGATCACGAAAAACCCAAGTGACGGATCTGTGATGAAGAAAAGCCTTTCAGCCTTTGCTGATGAGGGAACAGAGAGCAAGACAAGGGAGACAAATGCCAGTTCTATCACTGAGTAACATGTAATCCAGTTCATGGAGCAGAACTGGGATAGGGTCCAAAGGGACATGCCTGCCAGTCCTGTTAACAGGAGCGGAGATGTTAAAGTTCGTTCCAGAGAGAAGAGATAAAATATAACAGCAAAAAGACCGGCAAAATAAATAATTTCGCTCAGTGGCAAAAAGATTTTTTTAATGTCACATTTCCAATCTTTGAACTATTTTGGCAATGCCTTCTTTGGCTTATTTGTCACTTGTCAGATACAGAAGAACTTATCTCCATGGCAACACATTATATTAAATGTAGGAAGCGGAATCTATCTATCTATCTCAGCATCTAAGCTTATTAAAGCTCATTAAATAGTAACCCACAGTAAGAGGGGAATAGGGACCTGTACTGAAACATTTGTTCAAGGAAAATAATATACACTAGTAGATACCAACTAAAACTTGAATATTACCTACATTCAAGAGGTTGAAAACAGTATCCAAATAGATTTTTAAATAGGAACAGCTTTCTAGGCAGGGGAAGATCTGCAGGTCTGATAAGTACTCTAAAAGCAGTGTGCAATGTAGAGAAATGAGATGCTGAGACACTTTGTGTCACTCAGGAGGCAGGATAGGAGGAGCACTACAGGGAGAGCTTTCTGAAACTGGAATCCAGGCAAAGGAGTAAAACATACAGTGAATAAGAAAACAAGTGATCACAGGGACTGGGATTAGCAGCTAAATTCTGCTGGTGGTGTGTGACTTTGACTTGGACTCAATTAACTATGAGTGGAGGGCATGTAGCACTTACAGGAATGGACCCATAAATCAGGTGAAACCTGGGACAACTGCACCAAGGCAGCTCTAGGAAGAATAGCTTATAGAGAGTAAACTCAAAAGAGCTCTGAAATCAATGGACTCTGTGGGTTTATGTAATGATACCAATTACTCTTAAGCTGGACAGTTTATATAAACTAATCAAGTCATTTATGCAACACCTTTTTTTCCCATTATTCCTGCAGTGGTGCAAAACGCTGTGTCTAGCTCAGGAAATGCTTGAGCTGCTGGTCAGTGGGTGGTGAAAGACTATTCGGAGCAGCCTCTGCTCTGCCCTCATGTCCGCAACTGACCGCTGCCAGAGACACGGGACTGAGCTCCACGTACATCTGCTGTGAGCCATAGGGCCACGTCCCTCTGTTGCGGGCCACAGGGCCACTCTTAGGTTTTACAATAAAAATAGTATTCGCAAATCTCTGAATCTCTTTTCATTTACGAGACGAATGCTTCTAATGTATATGTCCCCTTTTAACGTACAAAAGTATATTGCTGGAGTTTTCCTCTGTACTCTGTACATTAAAAGACCTGTTCAAATGTTACTATGAAAAGCTACTTGCTAATAGCTGCATACCTCAGATTACAGCACTCCTCCTGCTATTGCAAGTGAGTATTCCCCACTTGGATGAGTGTTTGTGGCTTGCGCTTGGTGAGCCAAAAGTCATCAATTCTTGTGTTGCTCTTGACCCACAGCAGACAGGTGTGAGTGGTGTGGGTTACAGAAGCTGCTAAATACTTTGACTTCCAGTTTCATTCAGTCAGCTTTTGGGATAAGGTTAAAATGTGTTCTTAATCTGTCCCAACTATTTTGCACAACCCTGATAACCAAAAAACATGAAAATTAATTAATAGCTTGCTTTGTCCACTTGGTTCATTTTCACATGCTTCATTAATGAAATATCTTTAGGCTTCCTATCCACAGCAGGCATCAGGAGATAAATGAAAGTACTAAAATGAATGAACAAGGGGCTTGTTCAAAAGAGTTCACTCTTGTTAAAAGTTAACTGAGCAGGAAAGCAAAGAGAATAAATGGAACAAAGGCCTGATAGAAAGTGAATCACACCACATCTGTTCTTGCACCTTACAAACTGGCTGGGCTTCCAATCACAGATAAAATTTTATTTATATTACTCCTCTAGACAGTCTCCATTACATCTTCTGGTGGGAAACACAGAAAAGAAATACAAAGCACAGTAGGAATGAATAGGAGAGTTACTTGAATGGGTCTTAGTCAGCTGAAAGCTGACGTGTCCCACTTCGCTATGGGGAAAACAATCTTGGAGACAGCAACCTTGGATCCCTGGTTACAGTATTATCTCAGGAGTTGCTGCGTTCACTCAAGGCTGTGCTGTGCTCTCCCCTGCTCGTGGCCGCCAGCCGCAGCAGCATCTCCAAGATGGGTGCTCCCAGGTGTGTTTTTTACCAGCTGGACTGTGATGCTAAAAGATGCAGCTCAAATGAAGCCTGGGTAATTTACTGTCACACAGATACATGCTTAGTGTTTGCGCTTTGTGTGTTCCTCCAGTACAGCGTTACATGTTTGCGAGCTGGGTATCTTGCCCTTCAGACTCTGCGACTCTGGATTCACAGTGGCTTTAAAAAGGTAGGCTGAAGTCAGAGTGAACCCATTATGCCAAAATAATTTTCAGGAATGAGAAGAACGTTCAGTGCTGTAGTGACCACTCCAATTAATAAAAGGCTGCAACAGAAAACCTACTTGAGAGATTAAATCAATACTATTTTAAGATTTTGGGTCCTTAAATGTAACCAGCATTACATAATATGTCCCTCTATAGACACAATTCTACACAGGAAAAATACAACCTCTCTTTCCTTTACCTTTAAATCAAAATAATCATGCAATGACTTTTTCAAAGCTCAGTCTTATTAGACAGGAGCAACACAAGAGTCACAGCTACTATATCTTCTGTGTCTGTCTGTAACAGTTTTATGAAATTCATCTGTCTGAACAAGAAAATTTTGACATTGGGGTCTCAGAAATGTAAGTCATTATCAGACGCTACTGTCATCTTTTCCGTATCATTGTAATTTATTTAGGAATCCTTACATGACCATATTAATACTTACAGTAGTCTGCAGACTGGTGGAATAACATTGCTTTTCTCAGCTTTTCATGGGTGCTTCTCTATGGTATAAGTGACGACAGTCAGGAGACAGTATATCCCTGAAAGATCTTGCCTAAAGGACAGCATTTTGATGAAGCAGGGAGGTGAGACAAGACAATTTTTTTCAATTGTCTTCTTTCAGCTTCTAATTTGTTAAAGGAAAAATGCCGATATTCTTCCAAAGTTCCAAGATAATTTCTTCCTATTTTAAAACCAGCTATATGACCCTTCAAAGGAGTGCTCTAAAGCTGATAACCTGCAGGAAATGACAGCAGAGAACTAAGGAGATGCATTTATTTATTTTTTTTTACAATGAGGTGGAATTCACCATTGTTTGGGGATTTATGCAACAGTTCAATCCCATCTCATCAGACAAATGCTTTCTGCTCACTCCCCATCAAAGTGGAAGAAAAGGTACATTTTCTTAAGCATGTCCTGAACTGCACAGGGAACAACCAGTTGGTCAGCAGAACAGGGAACAGAGAAAACGTATTTAAATCTAATGTACTTGGCGTTACTATAATAATGAGATTCTAATATGACAATAAATTATAAACACACTTACATAATTATAACCACTTTAAAATATTGCTAGGTTGCATTCAAAATCATTAATTACTAAATATTAAGATCTGACCTTCAGGATGACCGTGTCAGCCTATGTACGATGTGTTTCTTTAAGAGCATCATGTTCTTAAAGCTGTGATGTATAAACATCGGCATCTTAGAGGATTCAAATCAGAACCCAGAAAGACTTTTGTCTAAAAAATTCCATTTTTGTCCTGCTGCTATCTAACACATTAACCTGCACAACAGGTGTTGTACAACCTGTGCAACCTGTGTAACAGTGAAGCTATGTTAGCATATACAGACCACTTAGGTTTACAAAGAAGATAATATTACAGGGATAATAATAATGGCCTGGACTTCTGGGAGGATTCACTTAATGTATTTCCGGGGTGAGCTAGCAGAAAAATGTTCAAATGTCTCGCTCTAAATATCCACATGATGTTCTATGGCAGGACAATTTGTAAATCTATAAAGAAAATGAAGACATGCTACATACACATAGTCCAGATTTCTTAGAAAATATATATATATGGACAAACTCCCTTATTTTTCTAAAGAGCTTTTACCTCAATATTTTCCAAAACATATTTCTTCATTGATGCCAGGATAGAATTTTTGGGATATTTTTTTAGTCCCTAAATAAACACTGCAGTCTGTTCGCCTTGCTTCTACATAGCTTTATTTACAACCAGTATAATAGCTAGAGTTTTTTCATGAGAAATCATGTGAGTTTGCAATTCTCTTTAAAAAAAAGGAACCATTCCCTCATCGACATATTTACAGAACTTTAATATAAGCAATGAAAAACATCCATCTTGGGATCTTGTTTTTTTACCTACATCTGCAATTTCAAAATTGACTGTGGCTCTTATTTTTCCCTGCAATACATTTTCAGGACAAAAGTCCAAATCTTTTCCATGAATAGAGATGACAGAAATTAGCTCTTAAAAAATCTGTGTGCTTAAAAAACCTCTACCAGTAATGATATTGCTGTTATACAACATCATTAAATACCACCGTACAACCATTAGGAAGATTTTTGTAGTATTGAAAGTATCCAGCCACATACAGAAGGGTTGCTACTTTGACACATTACCCATTAATTAATCACAACTGTTATTCTGAGGAATAGCACACTGACATTGCCACCAAGCTGACAGAGAGCAGTATATATTGTAAGAACCAAAGAACCATCGAACCATCATGCACGTCAGTACTGTGTTTCTCACCCCTCCAAAAAAGAATAAGTTGATGAGTTTAATGCAAAATAGTGTGTTAATTTCTACAAAGTACTTTCACTAGTGTCCCTAGAAAAATCGCTGCTTTAAATCGCTATTTACAGAGCAACAAAGTAAAAATCCTTCAACGCAAAAAGACACAGGAACAGGGCTCCCCGAGATGTGAGAAGAAAAGAAGACAAGGCTGAGAAGTCGTTCTCAGCCAACACACCTCTTCGACAACTTCCTTGCAGAGAAGAGGTTGTGCTCTGCCCTTCAACGTGTCTGCTCGACATGCCCAGTTCAGGCAGGGCCAACAGATAATGTCCTGCAGAGTTATTACGGGAAACTTGCTCCCGAGGGGTTCAGCCTCCCAGTAGTCGTAACCCTGCCAGCCTGGTCCTCTCTCTTGGGCACAGAGGACTTGCTCCTTCATTTCACGACTGCTTTCTGGGGACACCTCCAGAGCTGGCTCTGCTGCCGCGCCACCGTCGGGGCTGGGGGGACCGGGTCTCGCTCCCACTGGTGGGCAAGGACGAGGAGCTCTGCCTCCCAGCGGTGCAGGACGCCCATCCCCTTTCACTTTGCACAGCGCTGCCCAGTCTGGACCCACCGAACGCGAGCAACGACGGGAGCACCCACCCTATCGCTTTGGCTTGGATGGTGCTTTGTGGCTGGCTGTGCTGCCATCCTCCCACGGCAAAGGATTTTATTAACAGTCCTCCCAAATGGGCCAACAAAAGCGGCACGACCTCTTTCTTTAACAAATGTGTTACACTTCTAGAAAAAAAACCCTAGTTTTCTCCAGTCAAACTAGATTAATTTTCCTTTAAAGCTATTTTAGTTTGCTCAAGGCGTCTTAAGTACCCTGTATAAATGAATTAGGAATGACAGTTTCTCCAGTAAGGGGATAGGTGACCATGTTCTTTTCTTCTACAGTACATACTTTCTGAGAACAAAGAATAAAAGCCAGCATGTTATCTGTATGCGTGTTATTTAAATGGCTCTCTCCCCTTGCTTTGTGAGAGTTTAACATTCCCAGTGATGTGTGGAGAAAGACTTTGAAACATAAAAATAGGACTTCAGATAACATAAAATTACTTCTCAGCAACAAATGCACACATCTGCCAGTCTATAGATGTGCTAAGCAAAGCACAGTGGAATTTCACAAACAAATTTACAGCGTGTCAAAAGCTTCAGCGAGAAAGCAGATTGAGCGATGCTCTGTAATAACGGTACCTGCCTCAGAGTGCTCCACCGCAGCCTGCCTGTGCTGCAGGACATCTACTGCTGCACAGGGATACAAATCTTTACACCTTAAATCAGACAGACACTTATTTGTTCAACAAAATTTTCCTGTTACAATCACTTGCCATATTCTTGTAATTCTAAGACCTTTTTTAAGTCTTTGAGAGAGATACAGCAATTAAACCGCACTTCAGAAGAAATAACAGGAGGAACCTTTTTCCTAGGTAAACGAGGTTTCTGCTTACCTTAAAATATTAAATACTTAGTTTTAATTCCAAATTTATTTAAGTTTGGACTGCATGGGATAAAGCATCACCTCTGTCTCCTCTTCTGATGCACAATAAAGTGCGTGATAGGCTCTCAGCAAACCCTACAGCATCTACAAGACAAGCTAATAACATGTCCAGACCCCCTGGACTGATGGGTGTCCCCCAGGACAGCGGCATGCAAGAAGGAGCACGCAAGGCAATGACAGGAAAATCGCTGTGGTGTGCCGTGAGGCTGGGACCATGCGAATCAAGTTATCAGGCCGGCTCTGGGCTGGTGAAGCGGGCTGGGGAACAATTTTCAATTTTGCTCCTTTCAAAGCAAGTGAAGGAGAACAGCTTCTGCTAAGAGCTAAACAAACTTCTGGGAAGTATTCATGTGCCCGGTCTGAGGTTTACCAGCCCCTGTTCTAATCAAGGGATTTGGATTTCATGTGGCTGATGCTTTAGTTATGGAGTTACTCACTGCAGAAAGCCGTTGCCTTGGTAGCTGGGTGACCCAGGGGGTTAATAAAGCGAATTTTCACCCCAGAGATCTGTGATTCATGCCTGGCTTAACAGACAACAGTAAATGAGTTTGGTGGTCTCAAACTAGCCCACAGACTCATTGTGAAATCCCAGCATCATTTTGAAGGAATTTACCATAGCTGGGATTTTCTATTCATAAGAGAGCTAAGACTGGAATAATAGGGTTATGTTTCAGGGCAGGATGAGAGGCCATTAAGTAATCCTAGTATATTATTAAGTAATGTAAGTTTAAATACATGTGCATAAAATGTCTGGAATTAAATGTAAAAAAAATAATTTAATTCCATTATGAGTTTAACTTTTGACCAAATAGTTGCAAGGAAAAAGGGAAACAGCCTTCCCCACACACTGTTGAAACAGTGTTATTTCACTATGTATTCAGTGACAGCATACAGCTCTCTAGGAACGATAGTGTCACCCATTGCGGAAACGCAGTGTTTCCGAACTGTCTGAAGCAGTTGTTTTTAGAGTTAGTCCTATAAAGATAATTAACTCATTCATGCCAAGACATGAGATGGTTTTTGAATATTTCTGTCAACAACAGTCCTTAAACACTCGTCTCCTCAAGAGGTTAAAGACTTAAAACTCACCATGGACTGTTGCTAAAAGGCAGACAGCTGCCTGATAGCATTATCCCACAGATATACCACCTTCTGAGGGAAACGAGTATTTTAGTCTCAGGTTTGTTAGCTCACTCAACGTTGTGCATCCTGTCAGAAGCAAAAAATATAGAAAGAGCTGTTTATGGATAATTTTAAGAGATAATCCCAGACCAATGTTGATACCCTGACATAAACAGTGGTTTTGCCTCTTTCGGGAGAAGTACGTCTCAAACACTTCACATTTGGCTTTCTGTTCTCCAAAGGGGCAGAAAGAAGGTTGGAGTATGTTTCGCCTCTGCCCATAGCTGTGGCTAGATCCCAAGCTGATGTAAATCATTCTGCTGCAGTCCGTAGTTTCCAGATGCGGATCTGAATCTTTACTTACTGCCTTGGTCAGTGAGAAGTGGAGTCCAGAGCTGTCAGAGGGCTGTTACTGGGCAGGTATACCAAGAAATCCAACAGACTGTACTACCTTTTCTCTTTATAAAGTATAAGCAGTCCACATGTTTATGTATGAAAGTAGTACTGGGAAGGAGGTGAGAGGGAGAGATGTGGGGAGCGACAAATAGACTGTAAATTAAAATTAACTGCATCAGAAACTTGAAGGAAAGATACAAGTTGGGTGCTGTGTGTAGAAAATATCTTATTGCAGTCAAGCCTGACCCTGTTCCTTGAAAAGCATTTCTCTGATTTGTTCAGGTCACAAGTGGGATGGAAATGAGCCTCCGTACTGCTTCTTCACACATCCGGATTTAATAGACTTTTTTCCACTGATAAAAGACCACTAATGAGTTCATTTTCAAGCTATTAAATTGGCTAGAATAGCTAGTTCTGCTGATGATTGCACAGAGACCTGACGGTCACAGTGGGTTTTGTCTTTGGCTGTTAACCATTTGCTGTCTCAGTGTTGCAATACAAATACTTAAGTAGAAAAGGAAGGGAAACCAAGCACAAGAAACCTTGCCCCACCCCCCCCCCCCCCTTTTTGTTCTACCCTTTCCATTTTGTGATTCCATGTGTTTCTCAGATGCCTGTAAACACGAATACTTCCTTCCCAGATAGCTCTTGTTTCAGCATGATCCAAACAATTAGAAGCACATTCACAAAGACATTTGAGTTTGGTTCTGGATGACAGCACTGAAATGCTTTACTTCAGAGTATGACAGTTTGTTCCTGGATCTCACACTCATTTTTTTGCTGGGCTGGAGTCTGTGCCCTGATGAAATGCATACATGGGATGCCCAGCGTTGCACAATGCTGCCGGAAATCTTAAGAGAACAATTTATTTCTTTAGCAATACAAATGAATACAATTAAGGAATCACTAGGTGATTTTCCTTTCGGTTTAGGTACACATCACTTGCACTATCATGCAGTCTATCAGACTTTTACAGGCAAACAATTAGCTGCATAGCTGCTCAGTGCTGTAAACTCTGCCCTGCTTGGTGCTTGGGGGAGGCAGGAGCATGTCGTTCCTGATAGCGTTGTCAGCACCCTCTCTTTCTGTTCAGAGGATCTTTAAATGGAGTTATGTAAAATACATTAGAAATAGATTTGACCTCAACCTTTAATATGCATTGGGACTATGGATTTGGCACCATGAAAAATTGTTCACATACCAGCCTTTCAACATATATCTGTATTCACCACCCCTTCCCCTTTACCTCTACCTTGCCTTAACTCAGCGTTGCTTTTGGTTGGTGGCCCCCAGAGAGAGCCACCCACAGCGGCACAAGCCACTCGAAAATGCGCTCAGCACTAGACACAGCAAAGAACATGCCTGAAATACGTCTGAAATATTGGAAAGTCATATGTGCCGGTTATCTAATAGGAGTTAAGATTTTGACTTTGTCCTTTTCCAGCTGGTCCAGGGGAAAGGTAAGAAAAGGAAGGGTAGTGGGGAGGCTGACTTTGGGCACTGCCCTTTCACACCCCAGCAAGCTGTTTCAAGCACAATGACTGCAGACTATATTACAGATATTAAACCAGAGAAGATGTCAGGCTGTTAAGATCAAGGGCTGTGTGGCAGTTTTAGAGGGTTGAGCACACATTCATCCTCTCCAGTGGCTTTGGAAATCCCAAGTTTTAGGTTTCTTCCTTGTATTCCACCAAGTCTCTGCCCACGCCATGGGTTCTTATCACATAATGAACATAGTTCTGCCATTTTTTCCGTCTTGCTGGGACCTGCAGCAGATTTCCCTGCTTGTTTGTCCCTGTGCTTACGTTCTAAACTCCTGCTGTACTCAAACCTCTTGTTTTTCAGTTCTCCACAACCGGTTCCTTGGAACCGCCCTTAATGAGACAGGGTTTGTACAAGGCAGGAAAACGCAATGCTAGATTCCTTTTCATATCATATAAAGTTACGGATTTGTGCATTTGTGAATTTTATGCTCATTGAATATTTCCTTTCAAGCTTAACTGATGTTTTCACAGACAATCAACCTGCCTTTCCAGTGATACATCCCTTGTTTAACTTTAAAGGGAATATAAAGAAAAGGTAGGCTGTCACACAGACTTTAACTTTCATGTGGCCTTTCTTTATTCTTTACTGACTTAATTAAGTTAACATCTCTTTTCTTTTGCTGTCCTTTCCCTCCATGACTTCCAGACAGTCTTTTGACCACTTTTACCATTACCAGAGAGCAGACAGTGCACTACTTATGAATTACAGCTTGTTCCCCGCTGAATTTGACAATTCCTAAAATTAAAAAACAAAAAACATTTCCAGCCACCAAAATAAAGCTCTGGCTTCCAGATCTTCACATCGCTATGTTGGGATAGTGTCTTGATGACTTAAAGGCCAAAAGACTGGTGCGGCACTGCACAAAACATGCTGCGTGGTTTAAAGGAGTCCCAGATCACAAGCTGGAGGAGCAGTCTGCCGTTGTCCGATTGCTCCAGCTGCTGCATGGGGATAACAGCTGCACAGAGTGAATGACATCTGTTGTCTTCTGCACTTGTAAGCAGGTAAAGATCTCCGTTGGCTATTAGTGAGACTTTTCTGGATGAAAGTTTTAGAGAATGACCTTATTTTTGTTTTATTTTGTAATGTCTCTTCAGTTGAGACTGGCACCCATAGGAGACTGGGGGCTTTTGCAGGGAGGCACTAGAAGCGGGTCCACAATGACATTGGCACTTCTGTCCAATTGCTTGACTGACTGAACTGGGACTATAACACCATGAGTGTGCAAAACACCTCCTTGCTGCTTATGTGCCATTCCTGTTCTGTAGCGCCAGTCCAAGGAGAGGAGAAGTAGCAGGCACCAAACAAGGGGGAAAGGCAGAGACATCACCTAACATGCCAGGTATTGTACATGGGTCGATAAGGAAGAGATTCACAGAAATCTTTGGAGAGAAACACCAAAACATATGAAAATGTAAGATATCCCAACACTCGTCTTCACAAGATTTGCTCCCAGAGGTGGGTGTACCAAAAGTTGATCACAGAGTAAGAACCTAATCCATCTACATTTTCACAAGTCTACACTTCTTAAAAGAGGAAATTTTTGAAGCTACATTTTTTTGCCTGGCCACAGTCATACACTGAGTCTATCCACAATATCCCTTGCAAGTGGACGGCAATCAATCACCTCATCCAGAACGGAGCTGCCACACGAGCGATGTGTCATTGTCAGTGTCTGTTTGTTTGGCTGTACACAAGCGCTCTGCCTGCAGACCAGTCACAACCTGGAGCCCTCTGTACAAAACAGAGGAAGTATTTAAAATCAGCCTTTTTCCAATTCAAATCTTCATTCAGAGATCTAATTAATTCTGTTAAAAGTATCAGAAGGTGATTCCCTTTCTTAATGGAAAAATGACTTACGGCTTCAAAGATTTCAATCCAGTCCTAAAGTACCTCTTGTTGGAACAAAGTTGTGCAACTTCAAATTTATCTTCAGGCAAAAAATCTTGTCTTGTAAATGTCTGCAACTGCATCTCAAGAGAATGATTTTTGATGCTCAGTACGTGGTCATTAACAAGATGATGGTGACCTTATTATGAACATGGCAACAAGAAGTCACATAACTTTAAATGTAATTATGCTCAAGACACTATTTCATATGTGTTAAAATTTTGTGATGCCTGATTTTAAAAATCAAGAATCTGCTGTCATTTCTGTTTAGTTAAATCCTATTTTCTATGTGATGACACAAGTTACTTGTTGATAGTTAGCTGAAACTGAAATTTGCCTTAGAATAAGGTGGCACAGGAACAACTTCTTTCTTTTCAAAGAAAGGGAGAAATGTCTCTGAACCAAAAGCATTGCTTTTTGGGCTGTATTTAAGAAGTTTCAGTAGGCAAGAAAAAAAAAAAGGTGATTGGAAGTAAAGATGGCTACAAACTGGAGAGCTAAGAAAAAAAAGAGTAAAAATCAAAACGCACTACATTTTCCTCATTTCTCAATGCACACCCAAAGACTCTACTTCTGAAGAACCTTTGTCAAACAGATTGAAGCATCCATTTAATTCTCCACAGATGATAATTTTCTAAGTTATGCAGGCTCCCTTCACAAAAGACATTGCTTCTGTAACCTACTTACTCAAAATGCAAAGCAGGGCCCCTGGCCCGTCGCACTTGCAAGCTGACAGATTTGTGTTTAGATGGAGCAGCGTGCTCTGCTGGGTTGGGGTTTCCTGCTGTGCGAAAGCAGTTGCAGGAGAGGGCCTAGATCATGCTGGAGCAGACTGCAACGTGTGTCTTCTAGAGGTGAGTCCTGAGTACTACAATATCTTATGATGAAACTCAGTTATGAGGCAAACACTGTTCAACAGAGGTAAAACATGTTGCTGCTTCCCCAATGCTTATGAAAAGCACCAGTCTGACAAAATAAGGCTTTTTATCAGAGAACATGTTATAGACAGGACAGTACAAGTGATGCTCAGTTAAATTACATTGAATGAGCTTTTTGAGTTGACTAACTAAAATGCATTGCAATTCTATATGGACATTTCCAAAGTGAATTAAGCTAAATCCAATGAAGACCACTTAAATTTTGAATAAGGGATTTACATCATATGATTTAACAATCCAGTTTAAAATAACTTTTTAGGTAATTTGGATTCAAATTTTCTAGCATATGTATAGGCAAAACATAAAGCTCACTTCTAGCAGTGCACTGCAGCAATGAAATCTGTAACAGGTGAAGAAGATATCTGCCTCCGTGACAATATTGCTTAGGTTTTCTGGCTAAATACTAAATGGTATTTAGTACCATTTTTAGCAAATAAATGTAAGAGAGACTATTTAAAATAATGGTTAGGATCTGAGTCGCGCCTTATCGTAGAGGTCAAGAAGCGTGGCCAAAGGTTGTAGACTTCAAACTCTGACCACCAAAATGCAGGCAAGGTAAAATTCAAGAAAGAAACAGGGAAAGGTCAATGAAAGCAATGACCAAGAAAAGTATCATTACCAAAGTAGTGTGGCTATTGCAACTAGCCTAAGCTATTCTGAGACAGACAAAAAACTCGTCATCAAGAAGCTATCAATACACATCGCAGTAACGGTCCTGTCTGGCAGCCCCAATTCCCAGCCGTTGTGTTACAGGTTAATAATTCATCTCCTCTCACCAGTCAGATTGTACCTTGACTCTAAGCCAATTCATAACAACTGCTATTATAAAATCACAAAAAACTCAGGTTAATCTAAAGTTTAAGAAGATAGATAGCCCAAGTGCTGATGCAAAATTCTCTCTTTTCCTCTGGACTTTTCAAGGTTTCACAGCTCTTTTTTGACATACAGGTGCAGCTGAACAATAACCGAGCTGGATTGTTCCCAATGCACAACAGGGCACGATTATTTTTAAAAATGAAACACAAGAAAACCTTAGAAATTTCATTTACATGTAATCAGCATCCATTTCCCGCAAATGCAATGCCCAGTCAACCAGAAGAAAAATTACTTTTAAAAGCAGGTGTTCTTTCTAATTATTGTTGATTCGAGCAAGTTATTAACACTTAGGTGCACACAGGTTTACAATAATGTAACCCTGTGTATCTATCAGCAGTCACCTGATCGAGAACAGTATCTTTTGGTTTAGTTCTCAAAACTGGAGTTTAGCAAGAAATAGTTCTAATTAGGTATTCCTGCTCTTATATGCATAGCATGTTATACCTTAATGTACAAAGCTAATAACCAAGATAAGAGTAAAACCCAGCCTGCTCTGCTGTTGCAGTATGGAGGAAGGGTACCATAGGAACTGAACAGCAGTGGTTAAACATGCACAGAGAACACTGATATATTCAAGTAGTTTATTTCTCCAGGCTTACAAATTTGATTACCATGGAGTACAAAGCTATTAAAAAGATGACCTTTCTATACTGTACAACTTGGCAAAAAGCCAAATAATAACTTTGTTTGACTTGGGTAGTATGATAGAGTGCCTATTCAGCTGGAAATAAAATGACTTTTCTTTACAGAAAATTATACCTGGAAGACTTAATGTCCATCATGAACATAAGACAAATACAAAGTCATTAATTCAGACTCACAGGAGCCACTCTCATAGAAGTAAAGGGACAACGTTTCTAGGTGTAGCAGAAAATGATGTAAAATTCTGCTGCTTGCCTGGCATTTGCTCTGCAATGGGAAGAAGTGAAATAAGTACTGATAATAAGTGAGAAAGCAGAAAATAAACAGATTGTATAACTAATATGGCACTGATACTTTGTAACTCCTTGTCTTGAACAAGCAGACTTCTTTTTATACTTTTTGATGTGCAAACAAGGGAAAAATATGAATCCTATGTTGATGTTAGATAGACAGATATTTGATCTGATAAAACCTCTCATTAGTGCTTCCACTAATACCAATGGTAAAACTAACAGATTTCAGTCCAGTTAAGAGTAAAAT
Organism: Astur gentilis; assembly: GCF_929443795.1. Lineage (NCBI taxonomy): Eukaryota > Metazoa > Chordata > Aves > Accipitriformes > Accipitridae > Astur > Astur gentilis. The sequence goes on along the minus strand of NC_064883.1, from coordinate 35,640,330 downwards.
CAAGAAGATACACATGAAAGAAAAAATGCCTGGATAGTCCTCCTGTTTTCAGTAGTGTTGCACTGAATTCCAGCTTTAGAAAAAAAAACAAGAAGACAGAAAATGGTAGGTGATAGGAAAGAAAATGATCATTTCAGCTTCCAGGTATCTTTGGCTTTAAAGATGTCTTCTACTTTAATAGACTAGAATGACATATGACAAACACCACCCTTGAAAAAAAAAAAAAAAAAAAAAATCCCGCATAATTAAAAATTTCCCCTGCATAATTAAAAATTCCCCCTTACTCAAAACACAGTGGTTAATTATTTTGCTGACTTCTATTGATTTTGCTTGTTATTTATCTATTTTATAGGGCACAGAGGATTTTTCAAAATATTATTTTTCTGGGAAAACAAAATAGTATTTTTTGGTTTATGAGCTGCCTAACTAAAACACTCTTGTCCATTTCACCGACAGGCAGAAAATGAACTTGTGAAGACAGCTCCAGAAAGTCAACCAAGGAACCATCATTTCAGTTTTCTCCACTGCTTGTTCTTTTATTCTACTTCTTCACTTATTGTCATATGATACTTTCCCCACAAGCTATTTCCTTTTTTTCATGTTTGCACACAGAACATTCTAATCAGAAATATGTTATTAAAAGAAATCCACTGGAATATGTAGGAGTACTGAAAACTCGTGAATACAAGGTGATTAAGATATTGGAATAAGGACTTTCTACTTCTGTGGAAAGTTATGTAGATTTTGTAATTACCACCCATGCTCTGAAGTTTTATGTCTGGTCTGAAAATTGGATTTCCACTGAGTTGCATTTTTCTATTTAGCTGTGGAAATCAGGCACAAGGGAATCACACTTCACTTAAAGCAAGGTATTAGAAAAGCAATGTCCATCTATCACTCTCCAAAGTGCTACGGAGGAATGGCTTAAAAGAAAAAAAAACCAAAAACCAAAACCAGAATTCTTTACAGATAGAATTAAATATTGTCAATCACATTTCTTGCTTTGTTTTCTTGACTTTTCTTATTAAATACCTTCAGGACATAGGATTTACCTCAGAAAGTTAGACAAAAGTTGCATATCATATAATACCCTACTGAAAACAACGGTTCATATCATACACTCCAGTTCTGAGGAAATTCAGCTGAGGAACAGTCTGGCCACGTGGGAGTTTTCCTTCCCATTCCCTCAGTTTAATACTGCTTTTTGCCTAAACCCCATAAACTTGCATCGTTTCCAGTTTAAGAACTACCACTTCACGTCCTCCAAAATTAATAAACCCCACATCACTTCAGTGGAGGTTGTCACAGGTCAGGTACAGAACCCAATTAAGCCTTCATCTTACGTAACATTCATGTCCATATGCTCGACAGGCTTACTGTGAACTGTAAAAAGGAGTGGATGGCAGCAAGAAGAAAGGGATCTGACTCTGTAGCTGTGTCTTTGGCACCAACACAGTTCTGAGAGCCCAGCTTCAGAGTCAGTCTTGAAGAATCCCTCCACCCATATCAACAATCGTTATTCACTCTTTCGGCCCCATTATCTTCTAAGAAGTGTTTTATTGCTGTGCTTTTGCTTGCAAGTTGTGCTGGTTTTGGCTGGGATAGAGTTAAATCTCTTCATAGTAGCTACCATGGGGCTGTGTTTTGGATTTGTGCTGGAAACAGTGTTAATAACACAGGCATGTTTTTGTTACTGCCGAGCAGTGCTTACCCAGAGCCAAGGCCTTTTCTGCTTCTCACCCCACCCCACCAGCGAGGAGGCTGGGGGGGCACAAGGAGTTGGGAGGGGACACAGCCGGGACAGCTGACCCCACTGACCCAAGGGATACCCCAGACCATATGGCGTCATGCTCAGCATGTAAAGCTGGGTCAGGAAGGAGGAATGGGGGACGTTCGAAGTGATGGCGTTTGTCTTCCCAAGTCCCCGTCAGGCGTGATGGAGCCCTGCTGTCCTGGAGATGGCTGAACACCTGCCTGCCCATGGGAAGAGGTGTACGAATTCCTTATTTTGCTCTGCTTGCGTGTGCAGCTTTTGCTTTACCTGTTAAACCGTCTTTATCTCAACCCACAAGTTTTCTCACTTTTACTCTTCCAGTTGTCTCCCCCATCCCATTGTGGGGCAGTGAGCAAGTGGCTGCGTGGTGCTTAGTTGCCGGCTGGGGTTAAACCACGACAAAGTCTTTGAAGAGGATTTCATCAGCAGACTTTCAATCCGGAATTGGTAGGTGATCAACAAGGAGCAGTAAGATTCAAGCAGTATATTTCACCTCCCATATTCAGTGAAACATTTAAGAGTGTATTTGAGACTTTTGATCAGCCTGCCAATGACCATACCTTTCATGAGTCAGATGCCTCGACTACCAGTGGAGTTATTCCTTCAGATTCAATTTTGAAGTTGAAGCAGACTTTTCTTTTGTGCACAGAGGAGGAGATACGGGTGGTCCTTCCACCATGAATTCCTTATGGACTAGGAATGCATACCTAAGATCCTTCAGTTTAAAAGTCACTATTCCCTCCCAATTCCTTTCTTGGGGATTAAGTGAGACTGAGAGTTGTATTTGAATCAAGTTTGGAGAGATACTGTCCTGGTTTCAGCTGGGATAGAGTTAACTGTCTTCCTAGTAGCTGGTACAGTGCTATGTTTTGAGTTCAGTATGCGAAGAACGTTGATAACACACTGATGTTTTCAGTTGTTGCTCAGTAGTGTTTAGACTATAGTCAAGGATTTTTCAGCTTCTCATGCCCAGCCAGGGCACAAGAAGTTGGCACAGGACACAGCCAGGGCACCTGACCCAAACTGGCCAACGGTGTATTCCATACCATGGGATGTCCCATCTAGTTTAGGAACTGGGAAGTGGGGGGGGCAGGGAATCGCCGCTCGGGGACCAGCTGGGTGTCGGTCGGCGGGTGGTGAGCAATTGCCCTGCGCATCATTTGTACATTCCAATCCTTTTATTACTACTGTTGTCATTTTATTAGTGTTATCATTATTAGTTTCTTCTTTTCTGTTCTATTAAACCGTTCTTATCTCAACCCACGAGTTTTACTTCTTTTTCCCGGGGGAGTGAGTGAGCGGCTGCGTGGTGCTTAGTTGCTGGCTGGGGTTAAACCACGACAGATACAATCCTAAATATTGAGACCCTCTTTACTCATCCATGAAGAGTTTCAAGTCTGACTGAGTGTGCTGCAACATGACAAACTCCTGTGCCCTTTTACTTGCTCTGAACTCACTTCAGGGTTAAGAGTCTAGTCACTTGTCAAGTGCCAAACAGCTATTAGAGTGGATTGATCAAGTGGAACATGATGGCAGCAACAACAGAAAAGGAAAAGAACGAATGCAATTTTATATGAATTATGAAGCCAGCGGTATGCACACAGCGCTGATCATGGTTGCTTACCCTAAGCAAAGCTGGGCAATGAAACATTGTTTTCAGGTTGCGTAAAGGTATCCTGTATCAAAACACTGGCACTTATTTGCCACTTTGGGATTGTGGCATATATATTGCCTGTTGTCTTGTCTGCTGGAAAGATTAGAGGCATGAACTGCTCCTGCTTCTCTATGATACTGCCTTCCTAGGAGAATACCAGTCACTAACTGCATAATGGAGTGATAGTAAACATATTAAGAAATACAAGTCTCAAAGCATTCCTTCTGCTTTCTTCTGCTTATGGTGAAGAGATACTCTTAATACATACATTGTGAAAGATCGAGAGGGGACCTCATCAGTGCTTTATAATAACTGAGTATAAATCCAAAGCTCTGTGGGTAGTATCCATGATTAATTGTATTCAGTCGACATTAGACTCTGTCATTATCAGCTACTTGCTGCTCAGCACTTGCTATGCTGTTAATTATTGTTGTGTGGCTCTAAGGGATGTTTTCAAAACATTTCAAATTCTGCTACTGTAATAGCACAGTGAAGAAATCAATAAGCTGCCATTTACCAGCATAAAGACAAACAGATAGATAGTTTTATTAAGATATTTTGAATAATTTTGCTTTATCTGAGACCAGACAAGCTATCACTGATCATAAAGGTGCTTCCAAGACAGCACTGACATTTGGCATCCTATCTAGACTTCATGGAAACTCTTCTTTTTCATTCACCCACACTCAGAGCAATACCCTCCGGGACATAAGGCAAGTGAGAAGATAAAAAGGGTTGTGTTCAAATTTCAAGTTTTTTGGAATGGATACGTTGATCAAGTTTTTGTTAGCATATCCCTCATGACTTGGAAGAAAAATCCCACCCCACGTTATTAAGGAGATGGGCACGGTACTAACAATCTTTTCATAGAAGAGAAAATACCAAGTTACCAAACTAGAAGAAACGGGGCTGCCTGCTGATATAAGGTCTGCCACTCCCTCTGTATTATGCTAGTACTTCAAAGTTAACATTACCTTCACGAGAACACATGCAACGGATTCTTTTCTGCTGATGTTTTTCTGTTTATAATGGTCAGCCTTAAAAGTTTTATCTATGGTGCAGTCATCGGGAAGACATGCAAGACTGCTGTGCAATGTGCAACAGAGGCAATGGGCTGCTATGCCCTGTAGTAATCTGTATCAGTAATTATCTCTGATAATTAAAAGCAAGATTAAATTTAGGTAACTGTCCTAATAATGGAAAAAATCTAAAAATGAAAAAAAAAATATTTTTAACAATCATTTTAAATCTACTTCTCCTGAAATTTTCCAAAACAAGATTTTCCTTTAATTCTGATCGGCAGGAAAGGCTGAAATACGCCCTCTTCTTTTTCAGAATTAAACCAATTTCTGACATGCTAGCATTTCTAGAATTAGGACCTTTATTTAAACTGAGTGGAACAGATCCAATAGCTGAAAGAAACAGACTCCACATTGAGATTGCTGGAATACATACTGTGCGTGTGAGAGAGCAGGCAGAACCAAGGCTGGAATATGTGGCATGCACAAAATCTGCGTAACTGGCACTTGCCCATTCTAGAGTGCCATCACTAGATCCTTCTGACCAGAAACTGCATCCCGGAGCAGGGAATCTGTCATGATCAAGTTTACAGCCCCACTGGCCTCTCTCCAGAAAAAAACGCTTTAGAGACTTTCAGCCAGTTTGGATTTCTTAAGTGTACAGGAATGCACTGGGTACCGTTAGTTGCCAAATTACCATCAAAACTGGTGGAACTTGTGCTTCATTTTTATTCCTTGGGGTTTGATCTATAAAACTTCAGTTAGTTCCATATGGGAAAAGCTACAACTAGACCTAAAGAGCAAATATTTAAAAATAAATAAAGTGCATAAATGATCCATTTAATGAAAACATGAAGAGACCTTGTAAATCAATTCCTGCTATCAACTAATGCTATTATCTGAACGAGATGTAGTGCCCGAGAGCATCGGCATATGCATCCCTATGCCTATACAATGAGATTACATGTGCAAGGGACATGTACCTACATGCAGAGGAGCCCTAAGCAATCCAGAGGCACCAGTTTTACAAGCCCACTTTTGTGGAACAGAGATCTGGATTACGTGTGTCTGAACCATCAGCGAGATAGCGAAATTGCATGTCGATTACCATCCTGTTGAGAAATGGGAGAATGTGCTAGGGAGAGAATGAGAGCAGAGTGTGCCAGAGGCCAAATGATTAATATATTTTCTCAGTATTAGCATCAACAATGTGCTGCCTCAGAGGAAGTCACGGTTAAAGAGTATCCACTAACCTGATGCAAAACTCAATAAAATATTAGAATAAATAGGATAAAAAATTACCTTCATATCTTGCAGGAAGGCTTCCTGATCCAACATGTCTCCTAGTGCTTTGCTGGGCTAATTTCAGCCTTACTTTGTGCTGTTCATGAAAAATCAATTATGTGACAGAAAGAGTGAGAGACCTAGGAGGCATCCACTTCTGCGTCCAGCAACACCACTGGCTGGAAATTGATGCCAGACAAGTTCTAATTAGGAATAAAACACAAATTTGCAACAGTGAGGGTGACTAACCACTGGAAAAAATTATTAAAGGAAGTGGTGGGTTTTCTGTCTTTGTACCTCTTCCAAGCGAATGTAGAGGTCTTGCTGGAAAGCACAAATTACAGAGCTCAACAGAGTCAATGAGATTTAATAGTTTGTAATAGACTGATCGGACCGGACAAAATAATTATTCCCCTGGACTTAATTTTCATGACTCTGCTAGCACAGGGAAGCTACCAACTCTGTCAGGAAGAAGATGAAGAAGACAAAAGCTCCCTTTCCTGAATTTGAGATTGCCTGCTTTGTAACAGCGTTTGGCAGATTAACACCCAAACAAAATATGAGAGAAATGTAAAATGTTATGAAAAGGGGTACTTCCTTGACTTACGCTTAAAGCGTAAATTCTGTTATCAACATATTTTGTTACTTCCACCTGAATTTCAGTTATGATGGATATTTCTATCTAAGCATCACCTCAGCCACCCAAATTGTAAGAGACCTATTGCAAAATGGGGCAGCCTAAAAGGAGATTGTAGTTGGGTATCCTGTTATTATTCTACCTATAAATTTGATAAAATATTAATAAAAATGACACATTTACTTTTTAGTCTCCTAGGAAGTAAGTGATGAAGAGTTAGTGAAGAAGCTAAGTACTGTGAGGTATTAGTGATGGACCCGCATACACACAGCTGAGCTTTAGGCAAGTTCTGTCTTCGGAGAGAAATTATGTTTTGGAACAAAACCAAGCCCCAAGTGTTTGACTGTATTTCCTTCACAGAGATGAACAGTTTTTAAGCAAGACACCAATCATTACACATCCTTACCTGTAAACAGGACAGCTCTTATGTTTTCAAAGCCTGCTATACTGGCTTTCAAACAAATAGCTCTCATTTCTCATTCTCCATTTAGATCTGAGAGATTAATTAAGCTCATGTACAGTTGATTAATGCAGGTAGGAAGCCTGTGGCTTCCTCCAATTATGTTCAGATGATGTGGTACTACTAGACATATTTATTTGGCTTTTAAGAAATATATCTGTAAGAATGATCTAGGCAATTGTTGTGCCAGGTTAAAATACATTATAAAATCATCAGTGAACGAAACCAGCAGTACATTCTGCATAGCCAACTGGAAAAGAAGACGTTACAGAACAGATCAACATCTCTTCTTGGTATGAGAAGGGACCCTGGTTCAAACATATATACTTGTACTTCACTAATAGCTGCTCAGTTATTTTATTACTTTGGAAGCAAGGAGATGCTAGGCTATTGAAAAGTGATGTGGTAGCAGAAAAAAGTTTATTACAAAGCAAACTCTGTGACCTGCTCCTCACCTGGGGTAAGATTGTAGACTTATTGGTGCCATACTGGTGCATTAGAGGAAACTATTGCCCATGAATATCTTTGCATCTCTGACAGTTTCATCTGCTGAAGAATGGATCTACTGGTTTAACTGGGTAAAATCCCAGCATAGGAATTATGTTAAAAAATAAGAGTAGACAAAGCAGGTACTTTTTTGTGAGGGGAAATGGTCTCAAACATATAAAATGGACTTTAGAACTCTGCTGAGACAAGACAGACTTCTCAAAATCAGAATGCCTCGATCCTAAAAAAATGATCCCATGGCCCTTTCTTTACGCAGTACATATGGAAATTGAAACAAAACAGGAAAGGTCCCCAGCATGAAAAATGCATCCCTTTTAATGTCTTCCTTTGCTACCTAAAAATCTCATTGCTAATACTCCACCAAAGTGAGAACTGGGATTGGAAGCTTGTGACTGGGGGGATGCAGCTCTAGAGATTTGGAGCTGATCTTGGAGAATGAGAACAAATGTATTTAATCACACTCCCCATCAGTTCTTTGAGCTGCCTACACCGTATGTATGAATATGGCGTTTCCTCAATTCGACAGCACCATTTCAACAGGTTTATGTACTGCCCGAACTTTACTGCGAGCTCCTTACTGTGCCCAGAGGAAACACGGCTGGAGCAAGTCACGCTCAGGCAGTGACGGGACGGTACCCACCTGCACAGAGCACTCCTCAGGGTGGCCTTGCCTCAATCACAGCAGTAGTTTCTCGAGCCCAGAAGAGGACAAAGATCAGGAAGGTTACACAGAGGATCAGCTCCTCTCCCTGTTAAATCTTTGGCTATGTCTCTATTAAGTCACAACCCTCCCCCCCCCCCCCCCCCCCCGCCGTGCCTGATGCACCAAAAGCTATGCACAGGTTTAAAACTACATAAAAGAAACAAGATAATAATATGGCAAATCATTACATGAACATGCCTTGCTGTATAATTCTGACCTTCCCTAAATGCCTTGATTTTCCACTTTTCTTTTTCCAGTGCATGTGATCCCAGATTCCCAGACTCCTGCACCTCCCAGCTGGATTTGACAAAGAACAGCTACACATGTATTAACAGTTACAGCCATGCTCAAGTACCATGCTTAATTGCTGCTCACAATTATGTACTATACAGTATAAACATGCACAAACCGTACATCCAGGATATCTCCTCAATTCATTTATATTCAATCCAGTACCTGGGATTAATTCTGTGCTTATTTTATCAATTTCAATGGATTATTCTTTTTGCATCAAAGACTTAGGTGTTACCACTACTGTTGCCAGTTTAATTTTTCTAATTGATATGGTTTTGCTGAACCTATTTAATTGAATTTATTTCATTAACAGTGGAACTGATACTGGTATATGGAAAGAATACGGTTTAAATAAATGAGCAAATATTTACCACTTTTATTCAACCCAATATGGCTTTTCACTGAAATCAGTAGTCACTTCTCAAAACAAATGCATTTTAATTCCTTCTGATTTATTTCTCCTCCAACCACTTCTTTGTCACAGTTGGATGCATTTAAGGAAACCAATTGGTATTTATAGAAGCCAATTTTCATTTAAATCCTTGAAAGATAGTTTAAATATTTCTTTAGCACCCACTGCACATTAACCGCAACTAACACATTTCTGAAATGCAGTAGGCTTGTTATTGATAATACTACAGGATTTTATTTTAATGGTATTCTTGTTTCCCTCTTCCTCCCAGTAATTCAGGCAGATCAAATTTTTAAGCAGGACAGATTGGCTTAAGATTTATATTCTAACTTAAACCTCCACGCATGTTCCCGTACACTCCATCACTTTTTCAAAAAGCTGGTTCTTTCCTTTCTATGATACGACTGGACTCCATTGAACCAGGCATCTCCGATATGGCAGCCAGAGCTCAGGGCTCACTAAAGTGATCCTCAGTGACGATACAGATGTAGGCAGCAACTCTCTTCAGAAATGTGGAGTTTACTTAACACATCCAGCAATGCTTGATTTATAGTATCAACAGGCAGGGATGGAGTCACTTTCCTAAGAGGTAGCAGGTCGGCACAGATGAAAATACATCCTGTGCTCCTACAGAAGTACTAAAACGCAGTGCTTAGGTAAGAAGTGCTATTTTTTAAAACCCAAATAGACACAGGGCTGTCTTGAAAGTCGGGATTCAAGGCAACATTTACTTACAGCCTGCAGGGCCGCACTGATCTGAATGGTGCAGTTTGGGCACACTGACAACTGAGTACCAAGCTGTCTGCTCAGGACGCCTTGGTTCTACCTGTGAGGCCATCCAATACTTGCAGCCTAACTATGCAGGCTTTCTATGAAAGTAACTTCTTTATAAGACGTCAAAATTTCTAAGTTATTGCCAACTGTACTTAAAAACTGGCTGTAGTGGAGTTCCCTGTGTATGATTTCGAAGTGGTGCACATGTTTTAACCTGGAGTTTGGTGTATAGTCAGAACAGGACACATACTCTTCCCTGATACCACAGTTGCTTTTCAAAGCATCCTAAGTACATTCTTTTCATTCTGGCTTTATATGGCCATCTCTTACTGGTTTTTAACACTACTTTATTACCAATAGTTGCATACCAATCCCCCCCCAAAGAATGCTAGTGTCCTGTGATGTTTCTATGGAAATTCGTTACATTATCTCTTTGCACAGCATGAATATATACATTAATGAAACTTGCTGTCAAATATTTGAAACTGTTTAGGAAGGATTCCAGAATTCACCTTACTTCCATGGATCAGTTACAAGATTTTGCTGCTTGTAGCGCTGGGGACTTAATAACGTTTTTGGTACATATTAACAATAGGTGTCCTTCTCCTTCTCTTTAGCAATTAAGAAGTCAGCCCCGTCTCTTCCAGGAATTTCATATGAAGAGACAATCCTCCTTGAAGTACAGCTGCTATTAATAGACTTTCACATGACAAACAAAGAACATACCCAGTAGAGATAACCTTCTCATGGTTTCTTTTGACTCAGCTGCAGAGTTGCTGTAAGTCTATATACAAACTACGGAAATCTGCTGCATGAATCTCAGCTTTGCTAATGTTCAAGGTAATTTGCAATTAGAAGTCCAAATCCTTAGAGATGCCACGTTCCTCTGTCTTTCACTATCACAGGAAAGTTCCCTGGCCTCCTGCCACTTACTCTGTGAAGCCACCAAGAAACCAGCCAAAGATATATACTGATTTTACTGCATTACAGAGAAGGTGATTTCTATATGGATTAGCCCGTGTGCCTTTATTCGGGTGGAGGAGAAACCCGAGTGGAAGGGTAACAGGACCCGTGAGGATCCCTTCTTTAATTTTCGCATTGTTTTTCTTCAGCCTCCTCTGCCCTTTTGACTTAAAGATTAAATCAGACATCCAGAAACAGGCAAAGTCTTCATTTCCCTCTTGCTGTGCCATCTCCCCTAACCTGCTAGCCGGCTGGTTCATCCATGGGCATGGGTGACTTTCTGACTCCCTCAGGCATTGGATGGACTTTGCTGGGGTGACGTTAGGATTGCATCATTTCCTTGTAAAAAATACAGTTAAGGCATGGCATAGTCTTTCTCAATATTTTTTTGTCCCCCTACTAATGAAAAGTGCCTGTATTCCCTGATAACAAACCATCAAGGACCATGTTCTAGGTGTACTTGGCCACTGCTGGCCTGAAGGAGCAAGGGAGTGCTGTAGAGCACAAAACGGTATCCAACAGAAGTAGCTCCATGCAGACAGAATTAGCATCGTGTTCACTGTAGCTGAGAAGCAGGGAAGCGAGAGCAGAACAAACTCTGAGGGAAGGCTCAGCTTATAAAAAAAGTGAAGGGTCATAAAATGTTCCCCCGTGTCCTTCCACAAAGAAATTATTTCACATACCAAATTCCCTCACAGCTTGTAAAACCTTTACAACTACTCCAGCCTCTCCGCTGCCAAGTGCCGAGTGACATGCCCATCCATCAGGGACCAAGGTCAGCAGATGAAGGAACTGGGCTGGCGGACACCTGTAGATCGTATCGACCCCACAGCTGAGAATCTGCTCGTCTGACTTCAGGCACAGGAGAAGCCAAACCTGCCACCTCACAAACAACCTGATCATTGTCTTGTACTTTCATAAATGCATCAAATTTCCATGTTTCTGCATCTTAAGGAGATGCTTCACTAAAATGTGAAGTTAATGATTTATTAGTTTAAATAATTTACTTTACAATTGAATTAACATGCCAGCCATGTTGCACACTCTATAAGGGAAGCAAATCCTTTTAAAGTGCCTCAGTAACCTAATTAGCATGTTCCTTCTCTTTATGCCATGTTTCAACAGTTACTACATATGCCTGGACCTCCAAGCACCTCTCCCTTTGGTTAGATGAGGAGAAAGTGGTTAATTTGGGTGTGCGAGAAAGCGAGGTTGTTTAGGAAGCAGCTCTGTGTCATGTTTTGATAAAAAGCTTGGCAAATGAACATACACGACTGCAGTTGATTTTGAAGCTGACAGCTTCAAAGGAGGTGCAGGACTGTATAGTAATAATGGGCATTAAATTACCTTCTCTCCAGCAGTGTGTATCATTTGGAGTCAGGTCATAAACAGGATAAGGGAATCTTAGCTTTCCACTCCTCGCTATACGGGCACTTTGAAACAGCAGAAGACTCTCTTCACAAGTTTCATTAGCTGCCATTACTGTTCTCAAAGGACTATGTTAAACTTGAAGCTAAGCAGAAAATTGAACAGATTTCTAATAATTTAGAATGGCAAGAATGATGCAGAAACTACATTGCAACATATGAAAGTAGCTTAAAATATGGGTTTCACAGCTAGAAAATAAGAAAAAGTCCCAACATGTTGGAAAGTATTATAATTTTCTAAGCACGTAGGTCAGCAAAATGTTCACATAAAACCAGAAATGCTGTTTAGATGTATCTGAATTAACAAGCCAACTTTAATAGTGGTCTACCCAAAAGCTGTAATAAATTAAAGCTCAGGGTCCTATGCTCATCTTCCAAATACTCCTTATACTTAAATCTGAATACAGCCAGATGCTGGCTACCTTTTTTTATTGTTTTTACTTGGTATGCATTTTATTAAAGCCATGTTAATTGGTGGGTTTTGTCTTTGACACTTTAAGCACACATTTAAAATCTTGTCTAATCAACACATGGCATTCCAAAACCCTGTAGGATGATCTTTGGTGAATGTGGCAGAAAATATTGCAAAGTTACTGACTCATAATTTAAATTTTAGTAGCATCTAGGGGCCCTGTAAAAGACTACAGCCAGATGAACTAAGTATTGAGTATATATATGTTATATAGAACCTACAGTTTAAATATTTAGGACACTCAGAAAGGAATTAATATTTCTGTTTTATATATGGGAAATTGAAAATGCTGAGGAGGGATGACATAGACCTCAGGGAATTTTTCAGCTCTCCTGAGACCCAGGGTCAGTACTTTCTCTGGCCATCTTTCATCTCCCTTTAATAAAAGATTTGTGTTGCACGCCGTGTGCATGATGTGTTGCGACTTTGTGTTGTATGGTTATTGCTATTCCTTAAGCCTTCACAACACACAGAGCCTCAAAATGCACATAAAATAAAGTCTTTACACCGAATGGCTAGTCCTCTAATAAGGAAACAAATGGAAGACTTACAGAATCAGAGGAAGAAATAACTCCTGTGCACTCGCGCATAAATGGGACTACTTTTGTTCTCTCGGAATGCATCTTGTTCAGAGCAGCCAAGTTGCGCTGTCCTACCTGTGCAATTTTACGCAAGTTTAATGTTCTGTATTACATAAGTAATCTGCCATGACTGTAACCTTATCCTGGATGCAGTCTTCTGCAATCAAAAGTTCTGATGACAGAAACGATGCAAAACACGTCACAGGCTGCCCTCAAATTCTCCTGGAGGATAGGGGACAGCCGGCAGATAGCTCGTGTGGCTGCAGCTGGTTTAAATAAAAAGGTAAGGGCTGGTTCAGTGGCTCTTTCTTCCTATAGCTGCATCTCGGCACGCTCTCCCTAAGCCTCTTATTTGTCCCTGCAAGTACTTCAGGCAAGAGGCAGATGAGCAGAGGAAAGGACGGCCCAGCTGCCTCACCACCGGGCACCAGAGCCGCCTCCGGCAGCCGAAGGACCAACACCCGTGACCTCTCCGGTACTCCGTCCGATGAGTGGGAGTTGAGACGAGACGCAGAACAGGAGGGGGCTGCCAGGCGTGCCACGCTTGGCAACCTTCACCCATCCTGGGAAGGGATTTGAGGAAGGACCCGGCAGCGGAGAACTGCCACCGGCACAGCTGCTAAACGCAGCCAGGGCATGGGGTTGACTTCTACGACAGGCCGACGTCACCAAACGCAAACATTAACATAAAAGCTGGAGACGCCGCCGGAAATGTCCAAGTATATATAAACGTTGGAGGGACATCACTCAGACGGGCAGGACTTTGCTGTTAAGAACTAAGGAGCGCCTTAGACTTCAGCCAAATCTCACCAGGAGAGCAAATACGGCGCAAGCGGTCGGGTGTCGACGGGTGGTGGGACCGCCGGCGTGCCACGCGGCGCATTGCCGTGGCAGGGGGAGATGTGGGAAGAGCTGCTTCCAGCTCACAGACGCTCAGCTCTCCGACACAGAACACGGCTGAACCTTTCCCAGCTATCAACAGATCTGCTGCCAGGGGACCAGGGGGCTTCTGGTTTGAGTCCCACATGGGCGCAGCAGGGCCAACAACTGGATGGCGAACACTGCCAGTTGGTGAAACTGGCTTTCGTATCTGGCTGCCAGTGTCAGGCATGAGAGAAAATTAGCTAATTTTCAGGGTATTCTAGCAAGTGAGGAATGCTTGGAAAAAGAGCAACGTGAGGTTAATTTGACATCTGACTTTAAAAAGGTGCACGTTTAAATACTAGTATTGTGGAACAGGAAATCTGACATAAAGACCCAGCAAATCAGCAATGTTTAAGTAAAGGAAATTAAATGCAGCCATTACAGGCAGTGAGGTGTCTTTGAATAGGCTGGAAACACAGATAAATGGTGTTCAAAAAAACACCCCAAAAGATGTTGAGTTTGGCAAAGGCAATGACAAGGTTTGAATGGAGTACAACTGAATGCAGATGGTATAATCGTAATCTCATTTAAACTAATGATTTGAACAATCTAATATTAGTCCTCGCAAAGGCGCTGGGTCTTTTGTTCACAATAGCACATTTAAATAGGGAAGTGGATGGAAGGAAGATTTGTCCCAACTATTTGCATAATGAAGGAGAGTGCGGCTACAGACTGCATTCATCATTCAGAGGCAAGGATGTAAGCACCCTCCCAAATCTGTTTTTCTTGCAATGGTGGGAGAAACAAACATGGTGAATAGAAAATTTATACCTCTTAGATCACACTGTTGCAGTGGGGGCGCAATTCACAGCCCCTTACTCAGTTCAGAAATTCAGACGTGCTTCACCATACAATTAACAATACTGAGCACAGGAGGGGCAAGACACCCTGTTCTGCGCTGCCTCTTTGCACCCCACAGGCAGCATCGCTGCCACCACCCCTCAAATAGCAGGCTTGCTTCCCGGCTGCTCCCTCCATCGTCCCTTGTGCAGCAAGCCTGGTGAGGATACCGAAGTGCATCCTTCTGGGACATGAAATGCTCCATCTGGCAGTGGGAACCACAGGCAGAAAACCAGGAAGCTATAAAAGTTTTAAAAGGATTTCAAGCTCCCCAGGGAAACAATGCTATTCCTTATTTAGCACTAAATCCTCTTGTAAGACTCAGTCTCCCCCACTTTCCAATTAGGAAGGCACCTGCTTTATTCCAGTTGTATCTTCTCTCACTCTAAGCAGACTTTCTGAGGCAACTCCATAAATGAGGTCGACTCGATAAAAATACCCACTGCTGAAGGATCTGGCTAGCAGCAGGTGACTTACGATCTTGCACAGCTCTGGGAGTTAAATCTGTCCTACTGAAGTCAATGGGAATTTTGCCGTTTGACTTCAAAAGGATCAGGATTTCATTCCAGGTGATGGAAACCACTCCCAGTAACAGTCAGTATGGCATTAGGACACTAAATAATAACGGGATTTATACTCACCAAAGTGTCAAAATGGGAATCTTTATAGTGGATTTCCTACTTGTCCAAAAGTCAGAGCGCAATCCTATACATAAGAAACTGTCTCATCTGCTGTAATTGTACGAAATAACTTCCAGATGTAGCGCTGATGATATGAGAGGTAGAACCAGGAAAATCTGAACTGATTGTGACGGTTTATTCCTAGATTCTGTCCAGCATTTACTGTAATTTTAAAACTTTCATGCCCCAAGACAATTACACTTGTGGGGAGATATATGCGGTATACTCTTGGCTAGAAGCAGAGAACCTGAAAATCCAGGAGGCAGAAGCTGCAACAAGTAATACAACAAGAACTGTCACTTGTTACTGCAGGGTTCCTACGCTGCAAGGATAAATCATCGAACTCCTAGTATAAAACATGTATATCTCAAGTATAATTTTTAAATGCAGGGAGCGTTTCCCCAGGGCTTTTCTCCGGCTGCAGCAGCATTGGCAAATGTGCCAAGTACTCTGCCACTGATTTAGTGGGCTGGAAGCCGCACTCCATCATTGTACCTTACCTGCCATTACCATCAGGTTTTTGCTGTCCCTTGGCATCCTGCTTACAGCAGAAAATTATTCACTTGCTTGTATGGCACACAAAAACCCACGCTATTTTTAGCCACCTGCATCTATCACAGCAAGTTTACATCAAGACTTCAGGGACGAAGAAAAGAGAGGAGGAAAAAGAAACCTGCACGGGGGGTTTCCTTTCTCACACTCCTCTACCCCCCTGCTCCCACGTGGTGCCACGGGTTAGCACGAGCAGTGACACAGAAAGGCGCAGGCTGCTCCTTGAGCTGTCGCTCCAGCTTTGTCTTTTCCTGGAGAGCACCGCGCCGAACGGACAGATGATGATCACAGGGGTATGAATGCAATTTTTCTTGTCTTCGGTGTCTTAGCTCAATGGGGTTTTGCAGACACAGTCATGGCCCGTATTTTTCACAATGACTCAGAAGCATTTTAAATTATTTTCCTCACGGAAGTGAGCCTTTTGTTGGCAGTTGGAAATCTCTGCCACAGACATTTAACATTTTTAGAGTCTAACTTTCTGACAGGAAGAGATCTAATTTGCCATGTGATGAAAAGTGCATTCAAGGCACTTTCTAACAGCACCGTGCAAATATCATCTCAAGCTATGCCCTCTCTGAGAAAAGCTGCCTGACTCATTTCTTGCCCCCCTCCCCTCTTCGTCCCCAGTACGGGCGAGGTAATAACACCAACCCCACGACCTACAAGTCCAGAAAGTTTTGATACTCTGCTTCAAAGCAAGGGTTAACACAGCAGGACATAAAGCCTGTCCTCACACAGTTGCAGTCAATACTGAAATATCTAATCCAACGCATTGAAGTCACTCTCTTAGTTTGAGGAAGATTTGCAAATCTTTAAATCCAAAAGAGCCATTAGATCATCAACCTACTGGACAACCTATGCAAGGGAACTTTCCAGACCATTTTCTTTCTTTTAAAAATAGCAATCAAAACTTTTCCCTCCAGTCCAACAGCAGTCATGAAACATGAATCAGCACATCTGAAAATTCAAATCCTCTGCCTCCATACAGTAAGTACAGCACAGACAAAAATATTGAAAGTTTATATCTGTTGTATTAAAGCCTCTCTACTGAAATAAATGAACCACATAGGTAGGAGCTTTGTTCAACTTCCGCTGGAGACTTTCTAGACCATAACGCAGCCAGCACAGGATAGCACCTTAATATCCTATGGCAAAATGCTAGTGGTTTTTTAGTTCCTCATCAATATTCTCTGTGGACAGCTGCCTAGAAGGAGATGGTAGATAAAATGGAAAATTCCAAATAAATAAAAAAAAAAAATGTTGTTTGCCTTTTTGAGGGGACATAATAATCTCTCTGAACAGAGGAATCTTTCTTTCATTCAAAAGTCCTGACTCTGTTTCAGCTATGTCAGTAATGATACTCCTGCCAACAAAACACCTTCCGTTGGACCTTCTGGTGATCCTGGTGATGTTCTGGATTCTGGCTTGCTCTGATGCTACAGGACGTATAACTATTGGGCAATGAGTGCTGGACTGCAAAGGAGTCAAACCAGAGAGGCATGTCAAACACGTATTGCCAGTGTTTAGATTCTAAACATCTGTATTACATTCAGGGTAAGGTTCAGCCCTGTCTTTAAGGGCAGGGAAGAAAGATGCCATGAATGACACATAGGGCTACAGCAGCCTATTTGCAGATGGCAAGAGTCAGTTAGCCAGGCTCTGTTGATATGTACTGTAGTTTAATTTGGATAGTTCAAATCATTCCTGACACTAAGAACATTTCTAAATACAATACCATGGTGTTCTTGGGTTTGACAACTCTTTTTGGAGCTGACAGCTTCTGAGAAGCTAAAATGTATGTAAAATGTAATAGCTACATGCTAATTGGTCTCTACATTGTCAGAAGGGTGTTTGCTATTCAATAAGCGAAACCGAATAACTCTGTTCCTGATAGAAACATAAAGTCATATGTTAAAAATACAGAAAAATACGAATCTTCAAATAACTCCTCTGTATTAAAATTTCTGCAAATCATTCTGTTGTGAATGTTTATGCTGCTTTATGCTATTCACTATAGGGTTAACTTGTGCACAATACATTCATCTTTCATTTTCAAATGATATAATTAATTGTTATTTCTGTTGGGGAAAATTTTCTGTGCTCTGCAAAAATAAGAAATCAGAACTATAATTTTGGAAAGACATTGGAGAGGGCATATTGGCATTTTCCTTTATCATTGTCTTTATTATTTTTTTCAAAGGGTTGAAAATTTATTTCAGAGACCTGACATTACACTTAGTAAAACGTAATATAACTGACTACTACAGGATTGGAAAGTGTAGACGTAAATCACAACCCAGTCTTATCTTTCTAGTAGCTACATCAAATCTGTTAACAATTGAGAAGCCATTAAAATGCTAATGAGTGTGAAGGATGATCTATGTTTCACACTCCAACTTCTATTTTTACAAAGGCAAAACGTACATGAAAATCCCAACAGTTCTCTTCTGCTGAAAGAAATATGAAAGACTGTTTAGCTTTTGAAATTATGACATTGTTGTTAGACTTGTCTGCAAGATAAATTGTTACATTACTGCCAGCATGATTACAAAAAAGCTTTAGGGCCAAAGTTATACCAGAAAAAGTCTTAACTAATTCCCTTTAATTTTCTTCCAAATACCAAACAACATGAAAGAGCAGTGAATTTGACTGCCCAAGCTGTGTCAAACTTTAAGAAAGATGCAAACTTTAGAGACATGGTATTCACTTGACCTGGAAAGCAAACCTCTTCCGAAGTGTCCTGAGTGAAAGCCTCTCAAAGTAAGCCCTGTAAAATTAATTATTTCTGCAAATAGTTTCACTGTGCAGAAGATCCAGCCCAACACAAACACCGCAGCTCACATGCCCTTTCTAGTTGGTGTCTTGAGAGTTCAAAGTGAAAAAGATCCTTCAAAGTTACCAGAATTCTTTTAAAAGAGGTATCAGTGCTTTCCCAATCCTCATCAAGTAATTTTATGGTTTTGCTCTAGTACACAAGCAATAATAGACTCTGCTCAGGCTTTGGTGGAAGTGCCACATTTTTAGATGTGCTCAGGTGCGACCGTGTGTGTGTATCTGGCACTAAATTTGGGAACTCGCTGGTCACTGAGTAGCAGCACATGCATCATACTAATGTAATCCTGCCATCTCCTGTATCCCCTTAATCAGCAAGCAGCTGTGTTTCACTTGCTTCCAGAAATATCACAGTCTTGAATACCTCAAACAACATGGAAAATCCCACACTTTTATGGAGGTTAAAACGAAGAGGGTGAGGGGAACACGTTGCAGTCAGCTCTCTGTGCTGTTCCCTTTATTCTTGCCTAATGTTATTTATTGCAGCACCATGTTTCTTTTGAAGCATAATTAAAAAAGATAAATAACTATACAGTCTCCCACAAAGATAAATTGATAGCTTGAGCCTTTTCCTGTTGAATCGCCTTTTCTAACATAGAAGTGTGAACAAACCTTTGATGCCTTTTTTCCTCATTCTTCACAGAAAAAATATCCCTTTAATCTACTTTGGGGTTCCCTGAGTTCCCTGAAGTAATCCAGCACTTTGCTCTGTGTCACAGTAAAGTAATCTACTATCCTGCTGCCATTTTTGCCCTTCACTGCATGTGTTAGGCAGCTGCTCTATTCCCCGCAAAGTGGGCAGCCAGGCAGTCCCATGTCTTGGGCACCTGTCCTGTTTGCCTCTCCTCGAGGCACCAGGACTCAGGGGTGCAGCTCCTGTGGAAAACGCCCTTTGGAAATCCACTCCTGCACCGCCCGAGACAGAAGGGATGCGGCGGTTGTCATCGACAGAGCTCTATGCTGTAGCTTCAGGCTGCTTTCACCTCCAGGGCCTCATTTCTGCATCATCTTTACCAGCATAAAGATGATGGCAGATCAATTCTCTTCCAAGTTTTGCAAACTATATGAGGCACTCTTGTGCTTTTCCAGTAGCAAGTACACATGCTGCTGAGTAGATTTATTAGCATTTCATTTATTATGAAGTATTTGTATCATAGAAGTACCAATACAAATCCCAAACTAGACAATTCAGACATAAAACACACCAGATTTTAGCTGGAATACACGGAACAAGAACAAGACTGTCACCTGTTCTACATGGTGTTGACAAGTGAGACAGGCGAGTAAGGAGAAAACTGAGCAGTAGGAGTCAAAAATACCAGTTAATACCAGTCAAGTGCATATATAAATAGAAAAATGTTTCCACTTTACCCACTGTCTCCTCCACTTTTGTAAACATAGCAGAATTCACAATGAAGCAAGACACACAACAATGAGCTTTCAAAAGAGATTTGGTTGAAGGCAGCAGATGATCATGAAGCTCTTACATTGCAAAACATTTTTGTTACTATGCTTTTAGCTTGCTCAATATACATGTTCAGAATTATGTCTGGAAGAGACAACCTGGATTAGTGACTTTGTTTTAAGAATAGATAATCTCTTGCTAAATATTTGCACTGCGCGAGTTAGCTTTGCCGGCAAAATTGTCTTGACAGTTTATCAGACTGAGCACAAAACTGACTTGCTGATTCTTTTGGGACTTTGCTAAAAATGATACAAACTAATGATGCTTGTACTTGCATATGAAGCAAAATTAATTAAAGGGGAAACTAGACTGGCAGAATTTTAGTAAACTGCATTATTTCCTAGGTTTGAAACTGCAGGCTGAAACTCTTTGAACTGACTTGTGTGAATTTTAAAACGTGGCTATCCATTGTAAGAACTATACACAGGAATTGGCATCTATAAAGTATGAAAGTATGACTGTGCATCTACAACAGCATGCACAACCAGAGCAAAATCCAACTTCATAGAATCATAGAATGGTTTGGGTTGGAAGGGACCTTCAAAGATCGTCTAGTCCAACCTCCTGCCATGGGCAGGGACACCTTTCACTAGATCAGGTTGCTCAAGCTCTATTTATGGTATTCAAACACAGCACTTTGGTTCTGCAATGTCTAGCTCATGAAAAAACCCTACTATAAAAAAGGAGTATTTACACTGAGAAAATGATGGTGAATATTGCTAGGCACAGAAAAATAATTTAAGGATACTGATATTTTTTGGTCAAGGGATCACAGTGGACTGTTTGCCCATGAGATTAATTCAAACCATCACTTCAGCTGCTTTCAGTTCTTAAGTATCAGTTCCTTTTAATCTCTGTATTGTCTCCATCTTTTGCTTCTTAAGGTATAGATAGGTACCTGACATGTATAAAGCTGAGTGATTTATTGACTTACAAATTTTTTTAAGCAATGATGCCTCCTCTGAGGCTATTCAGACTCTTCAAGTGTCATTTATAAGGGAAACTGCTATGTTTGCACTGGATGAGCCTTTTTGCTTCTTTTACTTTAGACAGCACTGACATTAGGAGGCTGTAAAAAAAAAAAAAAGCTGATAAAATATCCGACAAATTAAATGGTTTCGGGGTTTTGGAAAAGGCAGTGGGTTATACTAGAATGAAGAATAAGAAAGAGTACCACATAAATACCAGTGGATAAACAAATGTGAGATAACAACTTTCTTTGGTATGTTTTTTCCATGTTTTCTCAAGTATTACCCCTAAAGAGGCAGTGGTGGTTTTAATATCTGCTAACGCTAATACTAACAGTAACACCAGACTGAGAAGAAAATATTGATTTCAGCTTTTAAGGCAGTTGCTGTTAACAGTTTTGAAGTTTTTTCCTTCTTTAGTTGAACCAACCCATAGTTTTATCAACTTACTCAGCTTACAGACTGGTTACAGTTGTGTGAAATCTCTGCAGCACTGTTTTTTATTTGCAGCTCCATCACTTGATAACATTTTGTAGAAACAGGATTTCTTAAAACCAGCAACTTTCTCCTATCCAAAAAGGAAATTCTTTTGTTCCAAGATTTTGTAGGAGTGAAATCTGAAGTACAGATGCTCTTGAAGAGAACCTAATAGAAAACATCCTTACCATATTTTTTTTATCAGGATGGCGAAGAAGAGGGGATATTGGGAAAAAGGGAGGAAAAAATCTTCTCCCTATATTCAGTTTGGCTGACAACAGCAAGACTGACTTGACTTTCAGGAACTCTGCCTGAATTTCTCTGCTGAGGTTATCTCAAGGATACTGTGCAACAGTCTCATTTCTCCTCGGTGTGCCAAGGTGAACCACACAAATGCCTCCAATAGCTCTCAGCTATTCTCATGTGAGACAGATTGCTGAGCTTCTGTTTGGCTTTAGAGATGTTCGCGTGCCAGTCACTGGGCCACAGGATGACAAATTACCTCTCTGCCAATATGAGAGCTGGGACAGTTCTCTCCACAGCCTCCACCAGATGGGCCTAATTAAACTATTAGCCAATGAGTGAGGTCTGATGGCTCCATTAGGAATCCTCCTGTGCTTAAATAAACAGCTCAAAATAAATAGTTTTCTCAATTAGAGTGTTGTTCACGTCCTTTTCTGGGATATTCATTAGCAAGAGTGTCTCCTTTGTCTCCTTTTTCCTAATGGGACTGGGCCTTCTTGACATGAGCAAGAGTTTCAAAAGGCTGTAATGGCATTAACCAGTTTGCTTTGAGGAGTTTAACCCTCTCCCATACCTCTCCCAAAGTATCCATTTTATCGGACTTTATGGCAAGGATTTATCTTCCCTCGTGACACGCAGTTTCATCCTGGCTGTAGGGTTTGGTACCCTGATGGGTTGAAGCCTGTCAGTGCCACACGTACCACCCTTGTAGCCTACACTGCCTCCAGACGTCCTCAAACAGTGATCCCATCTCCCATGCTGGCAGGGAAGTATAGTGTCTTCGCTTTTTTGTAATTATGGCCTAGAACTAACTTCTCCCACCTTAATAACTATCCTCAGGGTCCACCTTTACCCCTTCCCCCTCTCCACTTTCTCCTGAGATGAACTTTTTCTTCTTGAACTTTTTCTTCTTGATTCAGTTGTGACCTCTATGTATCTTATCTAGAAAGCTGTTCATCTACCAGAAGTATCTCAGCTGTTTGATGAGAAAACTCCAGTTGGAGCCCAAGGTTTTAAACAACCTTTTGCCCTCTCTTCTCCCTTTTCAGAAATTTCCCTGTGAAAGGCCCCTCTTACTCATTCCTTGAGTTCTCCTTATCTCTTAGTTTCCCAAGGACATCTTCATAATCCAGAACTTTCTCTCTTCCCTACCCAATCAATATAAGGAAGATGAGCTCTGCATTGAATGCTAATCATGATTAAATACTTGTTTTCTGACTCATTCTCAGAGGAGAATTGCTGCTTTGGGGGTGGGTGTTGGTCCCACAGGGAAAAAAAATTGGACACTTCACCCATTAATAGCACTCCTTGGCAGGAGTGTTTGACTGTTTGAAATGAGCAACCAGCATTTTACACAAAACAAGTAGTAGATGGATTCTTCAATATACCTCATGTCAAACGTGGTATTATCCATGTAACTAATTAGAACTGTTTGAGCTGAAAAATAATAAGATGCTAGCACCACAGTTTCACATATTTAATTATAACTCATTTGGTATCGATTCCCCATTTGCTCTGATAGAGCCATTTTAAGATACTCTTTGTCTAATTGCTCCAGAAAGAAATTGGCATTTAAGTTTTCTAAGTTATAAAACATATTGGGTTGTGAACCCAAAATTGTGTCTATTTAGTCACTGAAAGGAAATGGAAAAATGAAATCATTAACTCTGTGTGAGAAAACAGGGTATTTCAGAGGCAGATCCTGTGACAATCTGTACCAGCCAAGGATCTATCCCTCAGTGACTTCATGCAAGACTCCCAGGTAGTAAAAATCTTCATTAGTCAAATGAAATTAATTCAATGCTATTATCACTATCAGGGGTCATATTTTTAATTGAAGCAGGATACTATTTGCCTGCTAAATCCTGCATCAGAGGTGAGGAATACACAAAGTATTTTGACATTTTGAATCAACTCCTGAGGCTTTTATTGAGATCACCCTTTAAATAAGCCCTTTTCTTTATCTTCCTGTCGGACTGGAGTGAAATCTGAGTAAGTACCTTCCCTCGTTCATTCTCACACAGCTTTTAGGAAGCAGGTGAGTTCATGGATACGTGGAGGTAGAGGTACCAGTAGAATGAAAGGTTTCAATAACTATGTGTCTAGATCTTCTTTTGAGCTCCTGTGGGGAGACTGCAGGGTGGAAGTATTTCGGAGAGTGATGCTTTCTGCGCATCCTGGTTCCTCCTGGTACTTCACCACCAGTCAAGTTAGGGATGTGTCTTACCTCTATCACAATTGAGGACCTCAGAGAAGAAAGACTAATATGGGAAGGGGTGTGATCGTCTTTTGATGGTTGTGGAGGATTAAAGAAGTAGGATTTTTAAAAGGTGTGCACGAGGCTGCATTTTTTTTTCTTTCTTTTTATTGTTATCGTGTTCTAGTTTAAGGGCTAATAGTGCTTCTACCAGATGAGCCACCAAGCGGAGCGAATGAGGACCCAGTTCAGAAACAGAATTCAAAAGAGGCGGGTACCTGATGAAAGCACATGACTTGATGCAAAAAGCCCCCCTGAAATAAAGTTAAGAAAACGCCCATATAAAAGAAGGTAATACCCATGTTCTTTAAGGCAAGAGAGCTTTCTCAGTCAAAATCAAGTTCATTTGCATGTAAAAGCTAGTCTTGTTTCCCTTACAAAGTGGACGTGATTAAGTATCTTAATTCACAGAAATTACCTAAGAACACATCAATTCTGGTCCTTTCAACTGCAGCCACCCAGAAACATGTTTTCTCAGGCTGCCCCACCAATTTATCTTAACCCTGGTGCTGGCAGGCAACTTTTTATCAATTGTCTCTTTCCATACCCAAGCTTGTCTCTCTTGCTGACCACTCTAACCCCCTTACTGTCTTGCATCTACCCAGTCTTCTCTATGTCAGGGTTGGCAATAGCATTCAGTGGATAATGCTCCCAGAGAAAATTCAGTCAGAAAGAAGGGCACTTTGTACCACCTGAAAGGAAGGTCAGATTAATGGAAAGAGCCACGAAATTCCCACCTGATGCAGCAGGACTGCCGTAACACTTCTATTCATACCACACAGGTTTGTACTGGGATATGCAGAATTCTGCTGGAAAAGCTACACAGATTTCATCAATGACGACACAGACACTTCCTAGAATGACGTATTTTCTTTTTCCTTTGTTCAACTCAAAGAACTAAGGTTATCTTCAGGGTTGAGCCTCTGTGTTGTTTGGGGTTGGGTGGTTGTTGGTTTTCTTTTGGTCTTAGTCCTTAAAAAATAAAACCTTTAAAGCCTAACATTAGTAAAAGAGCCCAGAACACGCCTGTGTTCGGCACATCGTGTTTAATTGCATCTCTGAGCTAACATGGGCACATTGTTTAAACTTCAGTTGTTGGAACTGTCATATTGTAAAATTTCATTGAAGTCCCACTTCTCTGCCTGAAGTGCCATAATGTTAGCCAAGTGGGGAAAAGGGTTCTTCTGAGATTGATTTTTCAGACACCGTAGTTATGTTCAATTGAATTCACTCAAGTAGTGGTTAACATAAACACTGTGGAGAGTATGATATGTCAAATTAGCAGCTTTGCAAATCTCCTGTTAATTGTCAGCCTAATTAAAAAATTGCTAATTATAATGTTTATAACTTCAAATAACTGCTCAGCTATAAAGCACTGGCTGTCAGGTGTAAACAGGGGGACTGAAGGAAAAAAAAATCAATCGACATCTGTTAATTTATCAGAGGCAGTACACTAAATTGAAAAATGGATTGCCTAATGCACTGTAAATCTGCATTACGATAAAAGACCAATTCATTTCAACACCTGCTTAATAAATGATAATGGCCATCTTTAGTGGCTAGCCCTAGGGTTTCTTCTGCCAATCAGACTTAGAATCCTGCCTTTACCAACATCAGACAAGAAATTGATTGCACCATGTTAAAACATATAATATAACATATAATATCTCCTCCCTTCTTTATGGTGATAAAATGAATAGTCTTTACAGAGAATTTCTGTAAAAAAAATCTCCTGGATTTTCTCATGCCATAAAGAGCAAATCTGTCTCATCTTTCTAAGATTCCTCTATTTTAGACAGAATTAAATGCACTGATGAACTAGGAAAAAAATTAAGTGCCAAGTCCAATCATTCCCAACTATCGTCTTCCTTCGTTTAAATAAGAGCTATCGAGCTGAAAGCCAGTACTTCACTTTTTTTTTTTTTTTTCCTTAAATATTTATTTTCATCAGACAGATGATCACAGGACAGTGAATATTACTAACAAACAGCAGTGTTTCCAAACTGCCGTCTTCCAAAACACCATTTAGTTCAAAGAACTGTAAATTTTTAGGCAGTGGCTGCTCAGTCCCTCAAAGGCAGATGGAGTTAAAGGTTGTATTCTGGTACATTTGTATGTTTTTCAGGGAATGGCAGACTACTTCTAATGGCCAACAATAGCTCAGGTTTTTGGAGCAAAAGGGTGAATATAAGTAGCTGGTTGTCATTTCCTCTGTGAAAACCTGGATTGCTCTCAACTTGGGCAGAAGACAAAGAAGGAGGCTGAATGGAGAAGGTACATGCCTCAGGAAAGGACTCAGCTTTTCCAGATTTTGAGAAATAGAGAAGGTACATGTCTCAGGAAAGGACTCAGCTTTTCCAGAGTTTGAGAAATACGTCTTCTGAGGATGATGCTGCTGTTTCCTAATCCCCAATGGCAGCAATGTGGATTACTGCCTCTTGGCTAACCAAACATCTTCTTCTTTCCTGTTCACTTCCACAAAGACATGCTTTGAACCTACGTGTCTTTCTTGAACTCAGCAACACCCTTTAAAACGATGTCCTTGGCAGCATGGTGGCAGTTGCTGTCTCTCCCCGAGATGTGTGTCATGACGTTGTGCTAACGGTTCTCATTTCATGGTGACATTTCCAGCATGCAACACTGCTTCCCTGTCTCGTATAAGCATATTTTGAGGGATTAGGCAGCTTCTGTATTATATGATAAAATTCATCAATAGGTCTCTTATGTGTTTCTGAGACTGGAAAGCTTTCACAGCATATTATCAAGTCACAGCCAAGTTAATATTTAAGACTGTTTTTAAATTGCTGGTTGTGATGAAAGGGTCAAGTATGGCTTAAGAGAAACTCGATCACTGTGATCATGTTTTGCTCTTCCACTCCTCAAACTTTTATTCCCCCCATCCACCCCAAGATTAAAACGTGTTTTCATTTCCCGTTAAATTTTATAATGTGCCTTTTATTATTTTATATTATGGCTTTGTTAAAAAGCTGCAGACAGTATTAGGACCAGTACAAAGACAAAAAAAGGTTAGTCCTTGACTCACGCAAGTAACAGTGAAATCAGGGCAGACTCAAGGAGAGAGGGGCAAAAGGGCAAAATTCTTCATAACCAAACTCTGCATCCAAGCCAGAAATGAGAGTAAATCAGGTCCTATCTTACACATCTATATATCAGCTTATACTGTCCATCTCAAAATTTCGCATATTGTATCAGATTTGCGTGGCAAAATTTTGGTATTGGAGGGGCTACAGGGGTGGCTTCTGTGGAAGCTTCCCCTATGTCCAATAAAGCCAATGCCAGCCGGCTCCAAGACAGACCTGCCACTGGCCAAGGCTGAGCCCATCACCAACGGTGGTAGCACCTCTGTGATAAAATATTTAAGATGGAAAAAAAAGTTGTGGGGCACACAGAAATGGCAGCCGGACAGAGGAGTGAGAACATGCGAGAGAACCAGCCCTGCAGACCCCCAGGTCAGTGCAGAAGGAGGGGAGGAGATGCTCCAGGCGCCGGAGCAGAGATTCCCCTGCAGCCCGTGGGGAAGACCCTGGTGAGGCAGGCTGTCCCCCTGCAGCCCAGGGAGGTCCACGGGGGACCAGGTCTCCACCTGCAGCCCGGGGAGAGAGGACCCCACGCTGGAGCAGGTGGGTTCCAAAAGGAGGCTCTGACTCCGTGGGAACCCTGTGCTGGAGCAGGCTCCTGGAAGGACCTGTGGATCTGTGGAGAGAGGAGCCCACGGAGCAGGTTTTCTGGCTGGATGTGTGACCCCGCGGGGGACCCACGCTGGAGCAGTCTGTGCTCCTGAACGACTGCATGCCACAGAAGGGCCTCATGTCAGAGCAGTTTGTGAAGAACTGCAGCCCGTGGGAAGGACCCACACTGGAGAAGTTCGTGGAAAACTGTCTCCCGTGGGAGGGACCCCACGGTGGAGCAGAGGACGAGTGAGGAGTCCTGCCCCTGAGGAGGACGAAGCGGCAGAGACAACGTGTGATGAACTGACCACAACCCCCATTCCCCGTCCCCCTGCGCTGCTGGGGGGATAGGTAGAGAATCCAGGAGTGAAGTTGTGCCCAGGAAAAAGAGAGGGGTGGGGGGAAGGTTTTTTTGAGATTTGGTTTTATTTCTCATTATCCTACTCTGATTTGACTGGTAACAAATGAAATTCATTCTTTTCCCCAAGTCAAGTCTGTTTTGCCCGTCATGGTAGTTGGTGAGTGATCTCTCCCTGTCCTTATCTTGACCCACGAGCCTTTCGTTGTATTTTCTCTCCCCTGTCCAGGTGAGGAGGTAGAGTGATAGAGCAGCTTTGGTGGGCACCTGGTGTCCAGCCAGGGTCAACCCACCACACATATTTTCACAAATATCATGACAATGGTTCTGGTAATACTTAGGCTTTTCCTAGGGTCTCCTCAAAAAGAGACTCCTGCTCATAAAATAAAATGCAAAACCAAGGGCTTTACAGTGCAGAGGAGGGGAGAGGTGGTACAGGTGAAGCAGGATGCCCACAGAAACTGCTGCTTCTGTTACTCACACACACACACAACGCTTGTGGTTGTGAATCACAGGCTGGGCAAAGGTGTCCAGACATTGTTGTAAAGATTCAACGTGCTCTATCTGTAAACCTGTTGTAACTAAGGAAACAGCAGTAGTCTGTATTCCATGTTTTTGGTAGTTAGAGTTCAGCTGTAATTTATATTTCAGTTTCCTCACGTTGAAGGAAAGTGCAAAATTTGATTCTTTATGGGATCAGCATTAGTGATTTCTAACAGTGTATAAGCAATACAGCTATACGCAGAGTAATACACATATTCAGTCTGGAATAAACAAAACCATGATTTTATGTCATGCCTTAAATTTCCATTTTAAGCCATGTACATATACTGACAGAAACTTCCTTTATTAACTCACAGGGATGCAGCCATTTTCTTAAGCCAAATATTGACTTATTTTTAAATATCTCTAAGGAAAGTTGGTTTGGAAGGTTTTGCCTTTTACAAAAGATGGTTTTCATAGTAACACACAATTTTTTATAGCCCCACATACCTTTAAAAACCCTTTCTTGTGCCTAGCAGCTTTTCATTACTATTGCTGCTTTCTCCTCTTAACCCCAGAAGTAAAACATTATGCTTTTCCTATTGCACACGAATGTTAGGTCTTTGGCACACCTAAGTGCATACCTTTTAAGGCAAACACATTAAAATTAATGTAACAGCATGTACATCCATCTGGCGTACAAAAGTCAGCCAGGAGAGAGTCCTTTGATGGATTTAGTCTGCCTTGTACAACTTATGAATTCAAATAGTTAAAAATGTTGTGACCTTTATAGCCAATATTGTGTATAATTTTGAAGATGATAGAAATGCAATTTATCTATTTCCTGAATTTATTTTTGAAGCATAGTCCAGCAAGCAAACTTGAAAAACATTTTTTTAAAATAATATTTTAATCCTTTAAAAAGTGAATGAGAACTTAATTTGATATCACAGATGACATTGTTATGACCTAAAATTCCACACTAAATACCACCCCCCGCCCCCCCCACCCCCCAAATTACATTAAATGATGCAAACAGTAGAAGACTAAGGTAATATCTGATTTGTTTTCTGGCTTAAATAAACCAAACTGTGATGCCTGAAATGAAATCACTGAATGTGTTGTGTAGCTATTTTTACTACAAATATTACAAGGGAATTTGTCTTAAGTTTTACCCAGGGTGCCTACAGATTGTAAAGTATCAGCAGCACAGACAAATACCTTAGGAAACATGTTAATTCTGCTGACCATAATGGTGACAAGAAAAGTTATTTTACATTGGACAATGCAGACCAAGCCATTTTCATACCTATAGTGATAAACAGCAAATTGTTTCCAGAGCTAAATTTCAAAGAAAAATTACAAGAATTGGAGGATATCTGATCCCTGAAACATCCCTCAAAATAATAACCAGAAATACTCATTGCAGGCACAGTAGCCAAATAAGAAACAGAATGCTGGTCACACTGTATGAATTCAGATACTATGTTATGTTTTATCCATTTTTGTAGATGGTGATAACAATTTTGTAAACCTTGGCTAATTCAGGAAAGAAAATGAATGATACTCAACAAACAAAAATTCAGAGAGGGAAGAATTACGTTTTCAGTGGGATCTCAAAGGATAACCGACCATGCTATTTTCATTTAATTTTAACTGGAAGGAAAATAAAGCTTAGAAAAATTTCTGTACCAAATACAGTGGACAACAGTATTTTACTGGGAAAATCCAAAATGTTTCTTCCTATAGTGTAGTTTTGTATGAAACAAGGAACTGAAGTGACCAAGACAGACAACTACATCATATGAGTGAACAAAAAAAAGGGCAATTAAAGATAAAAAAAGTGGAGGAAAAAGGTCTTGTTTAGATTTTCAACTGGCAAGATCAGTGCATCTCCCCTGACTGATCAATATCTGTGATAATATGTAAGATTCTTGATAGCTGGACCTCCCAATTTTCCTCTCTTTTGGCTTTTTTTATTTATTCATCTAAACATTTTCAACATAACTCATACAGATGTAATGGGAGTTTCTCTGGCATTGTGCTATAAGATCAAACTTTTTCTTAATATGCCAAGGCCCTCTGGTAGAATCTGCTATTTTAATATATATCATATATCCACTATAACAGGTTATATGCACTATGACCATACCTCTCTATATATACATATGTATATTGCTGTGTGGATATATTCTACATATCAGAATATATGTGCATACATAAATATAGTGAATGGCATCATAATAGTTTAGACTTATTGATTAAAAAGAATCCAAATGTAAAGAGGCACATTTATTCTTGTAACTGTTGTTTTTTTTCTTCTTAATGTTAAAGGAGTGTTGAATACATGAGCTAGGGACATTATCCTGTTAGTCACCACATTTGGATAATTCATTTGCAATATCCAATTATCCACTATGTTAATGCCACACATCTGTGTGCAAACCCTGCCAATGAGACCACATTCACATTCAAAAAACACACTAGACTCGTACTACTGCAAAACAAAATCCCATCATTTTCATCCTGTATTCTCATCCACTTGATCTTTCTACAGGAAAAAAAAAAGAGTACAAACATCCCAAAGTCAGGCGTATTCATTTGAAGCATAAAATAAAACCTCCTGCAACTATTTTTGCCAATTTCCTAAATCCCCTGCATTGCAAAGACAATTAAACATTTTGTATGCATTCTTCACCTTCCTTTTTGATGATTTGTATGGAACCTGTAGATTAGAACTTTACAAGATAAATGTTACTAACCTGTGTACATCATCATTTAGAGGTCAAAATACTGTTCAAGAATATATTGGGAAAAGCACAAGTGAGGTGCATATGGCGAAAAATAAAATCATTCTGTTGTTAGTCTGTTAAATGATAAGAGAAAGAAGAAATGTCTTTGCAAAGAAGGTTATAAAATAAAAATATCAGACATTACAGTAATTCTTACCTGAGTAGTCACACTTGCTAAATTTCCTCTTTTTGCAAATAAGTGCATGCTTAACTTTAAGCAGGTACTTTGCACAAAAGTTTCACTGAAATTAAAGTGAAATACCGATGAACTTAAAGGGACTAGCAATATATATGAGGTCAAACATTTGTATATATTCAAGAAGTAAAATAGTATCTTGAATTTTGGACTTAGGATAAGAATCAAGTACTAGACTGTGATCCAATGCCAACAAAAAGGCTCCCAGTGAAGCAGTGGGGGGTCAGTAGACATAAAACATCAAATAAATCAGAAAGCATTAATAAAGGACACAGGAAAGTAACAAGCAGAATATAGGTAAAGGAAGTTTTAATGAAGTACAGCTGACACATTTCCTGCCTAGATATGTGAAAGAAGTGCAGTCTGTATACCCCGTTCCAGACCACACAATCAGTGTTACACAGCCTGACAAATCACATACTGTTCCAGAATACACCTGACAGAGCTTTCCCAGTGTTTCAGTCTTAGAATTGGGATAAGTAATAAATGTTACTTTTGGTTGTCCACTTTATTCTATCAACCTGAAACCAGCATCAGTCACCAGGTAGGACAGTACTGAATCCAATCTCAAGTCACTTCAAGTACTGCAGAAACCATGAATGGTGATATAGCTTACCAGATATTTGCTTGTTCATGCACTAGTTCATGTCTTCTTACACTCTCTTCCACCCAAATACAAAAAAGATGGTATGCCGAAGCCCACAAGATTATATGTAGAACTGTGCTCAGTTCCATGGTTGGTTCAGTAGATAAATCAGAAGAAAAAAAATACCCACAATGCTTTTTTGTGTGTCCTCTCTGCAGCAAAGAAAATCATTATTGCTATTTTTTTTTATTTGCTGAAGAAAGGACACAACTATGAATAAAGCAAAATATGTAACCCAGTATAGGAAGAAAGTTTACTACAATTCAAGGTTCTTCTGAAAAAAAACCCAAGAAAATGCAGCCAAAACAATATATTGATTTTTTTTTTTCAGGGGAGTAATAATTCAAAATAATTCATTTAGCTATTTTTAAATTCCTTTATTTCCCCTTCTCCCCTCCTCCTTTACTCCCCCCCCCCCCCCCCAACTCATTGAACTAGCATAGATTGGAAAGTATTTTTGGAGGGTTCGACCCACATTTTTGCATTAGTTATTTATTTAATTACTTTTTGAGAAGATCCCTTTGCAGATCCCTGATAAGAAAGATGCAACTGCTTACCAATGCAGGATGTTCTCCAACATGAAGAACATAGCAAGCTGCTTGCCTGACCTTCTAGAGAAGCATTTCAAAGCTCAGTCTCACACAAAGCACTTTCAAGAAACTCCAGGACTTCAATAAAAATAGTCACAAAAATTCATTTTCATCTCCTGTTGACTGCCATCTTAGTAACTGAAAGTCAATTTTATGAGTGTCTACTGTATATACCCTGATATCAGAGAACAGTTGGCTTATGACTGTTGAGATTAGGAACGGTAAAGGGCAAAATTCTTTGGCAAATCAGCACTGCTCCTCTGCCATGGTTACTCCCGGTGTAACCGAGGATTGCTTCTTCTATCACATAAACATCTCCACAGACATCAAATACCCCAAAGCTGTTTCTGTGAAGTCCCGAAGTCCACATACATTGTTTTGACCTGAGAGCAGAACAAACTCTACAATATGGGAAACGTAGGAGAATAAAAATTAACACCTTGAGAAGTAAGGA
This sequence comes from Astur gentilis, assembly GCF_929443795.1. Classification (NCBI taxonomy): domain Eukaryota; kingdom Metazoa; phylum Chordata; class Aves; order Accipitriformes; family Accipitridae; genus Astur; species Astur gentilis. Next base: position 35,606,923 of record NC_064883.1, on the reverse strand, counting down.
CAGGTATCATATTCTCGCATCTATCAAGACAAAACTCAGACACGAGGAAAGTGAGGAGGGATAATTCATAGACATAAACACATCTCATCTCTCCTCTCAAGTGAAAAGAAATGTCATCTGAGCTCAGCCTCTGTGCACCTGACTGAAAATGCTGTGAATGGCAGCTGTGTAAAACAGAGAGGGTTTGCTGTGCGCTGAGAGCTAGGCGGCTTTGAATACCGTTAGGCTTAAATAACCTATAACCAGATATATCAGTTAAATAGTAGTATTTTTCACATTTAAGTAAAGACATCCAGTTTGCTCTGACATTCATGAGAAACAACAACAGCTTCATCACACTGCTTGCAACCTGCTTCCTCAAGTTCTACAAGGCGGACTGCTCTGAGTTAAGGGGTGAATAATCGTGTGGGCCATTGAGTAACAATGCAAAAAAGTCATCACATAAAGATTACTGCTTAAATATAATTACAAAATTATTAAAATGCAAGTTCCAGATGGAAATTGCCGTAACGGTTATTTTACTGAGGCCTTCAGAGTACACTCAGAGGAAGCAGAGCATTGACACGACAGGCTGTAAGGCTGTTATTATGCAAAAGGTCAAAGTTTCCCTTAGATTATGTCTACTCTGTGAGTCATTGACTTTTATAGACTGAGGTGTTTAGAAAAAAGTCTCATGAAATTTATGGCAGCATAATGTTCTGGTTATAGTCTGTAACCTTATTTTAAAAGAAAATATAGCTCATTAAGTATAATATTCAGACTATATCATATATTATTGTTTTTTCATTTAAATGGTACCATAAATGTGCACTGGGCTTTAGAGCCTGGTTTGAAAAATTGCCATGAAAAATTTACACCTTAAGGACTTAATTCCTGAAATAGCTTCTCAAGTGACTAACCCAACTGGAAGTCTGACAGATATCGAAGGACTTCTCATACATGTAAGGACTTGAGGCTCACATCCTACATCTTTAGGAGTTGCTGAGGGACAGCATAGAGTGGTGAGGAAGAGGGTTTTCTTTTGACTGAGTTTTTCCTTGTTGCTGCCTTTGAATCTGTCAGTCACAGCATCCCGCCTTCCTGTAGCTTTCCCAGCTTTGCTCTCTTAAACCCTTCTCATCTGGCTCATTCAGTTCTCCTCTAAGGATCATGTTCTGTCTTAGGATCTTACCTCTATTTTCTTCACATCATTTTCTTTATATCCTTTCATGGTGTAGCCTATTTCTTCATATCTCCTACATTCTTATTCATGAGCTCCTTCCATCTATAAAACTCAACTTCTCATTTTACCTCTCTGAAATCTCCACCTGAAGGTCTCACTGCTTGAACTTGCCATGCCCGGTCTGGAAATCTGAATACCAAGTACTAAACACTGCAAATAAAAGTGACTAACGTATCTCTTTCCTTTTTCATTAAACAAGGTTTTTGAGAAATACACAAAGGAAAAATGACGTAAGGCCTATCAGACACCTCAGTTCAAAATGCAGTGCTGCTTCTGCAGCATGTATGCCCACAACTTCAAAGAGAGTTTCGTAAGAAATAAGCATTAACTATACAGTGAATACTTTCACCATTCAGCACAGAAAAAAATCATAGGTTTATGACTAAAGCTGAAAACAATCAATCAAAACATAAAATAATTAGATGAAAGTTCTTTACTTGACACGTAACATATCAGTTTTCACCAAAAACTGGGGTTTGCATCTCTGAGGCTGAATCTCTCTGTGCACTTCTGGGCAGTTTTAAGTGATTTTAAGTGTGCATGAGACTCAGCCACTTTAGTGTAGATAATTTAGCTGGATTTTCACAACTATTTTTTGTAGTGTCAAAGTGCTAAAGCAGTTTAAGTAGATCTGTGCAAATGAGCCTTGGCAATTATTCTAAATAATTTACTGTACTGGAAATTAAATTATCTGCAAGCTTCTGTATGTAGTTCCACTTACAACCATGGCACATTCTCCTTTCTTCCTCCTGGTCCTTTTTTAAGAAGCAAAGAATATATTACTTAGGTAGTGGAATCAAGGAAAGAGAAGTCAAACTAAATTATACTTGTTTAAGAGAGTGAACACAGCCTATAGCTTATTGGTCTTAGAATAACTCTACTACCAGAGTAACTTTTCCTTATTTAACGTGCCACTGATATCAAAGAGTTAAGGATGTAATTTTACACATTTTTCTTTATTCTTACTTTAAAAGTTCAACCAACAATTATGCATTTGTATAATTCAATTAGAGTTTTAAAAAAATGTCTGCTTGGCAAGATAATCACCTGCCCCTTAAAACTAAAACATTATGTGCCAAGCATCTCCAATCTCCACTGATTAACAATAACATATTCCAAATTTATAGGGTCTATTACAAGCCATCTGAAGAGCAGCCACTGTGCCAAATCCCCCTTACTCCCTCTCCAGGGAATCCCTTCTCAGATGCTCTTTTCACATCCAGTAAACAACACTTTATGTCTTTTGCACAGATAGCAGATAATTACCATATGGTTAAAAACATGCTTGCTTCATTCACTTTCCCACTGTAAACTTCCTTCATTATGACAGCTAAGGAGCATCTAGGGAGGTAAACTCTATAATTTAGCCCTCTATAGGCTTAGCGGTTTAAAAGGTCAGTGTCTATTACAATAAAGTTAGAAGCAAGTGTAAGCGACTTTGCAAGAAATAATTTTTTATTCCAGCAGGGCTGAAAAGAGAAACTGATGCAGGTGCAGGAGTGAGAGTCTGCCACATACTGCACTGAGCACCAGTATATTTTCTTACTGTATCCAGTACAGTTACAGTTAAATGCATGCTCAGGAACAGCGTAGCAGGGGAACAGCTAACAAAGATTTAGGAAGATAAGGAGCTAAAAGTGGCCTCTTTCTTGGTTCCCTTGCTGTTTCCCTGCCTTTTTCTTCACTGCATAGCATGGGGCTACAGCTGGGGAAAGGAAGCTGGACCAAGTCTTTGAGCAGTGACTAGGCAAGTATATGACCCTTCCAACGCTGCCTGTCATCGCCGTGGGGAGAAGAAGGACTAGCACATCTCATGCACATAATGCAGCAGACAAGAGCTGAATCCCCAAAGAGTTAAGAAAACCAGATTCCCAGAGATCTGTCACAGTGCTGGGGAGCCTCAGAGGCTGCGTTTCTGTGGAGCTGCTTTACAGGAAAGCTAATTATGATTTCTCCCAAGCTGAGTGATCGATTTCATCAGGCTCCCTCTCTATTGTGGTTGCTTAATCTGTGCTCCGAACTGAAAGGCTGGTTGGCAAATGCTATGGCACTTTTGACCTCTCCAAGATTAATTCTTTGTGACCTGGCTACTTCCTTAGGAGTGCAGGAGACAGACGAGCCCATAGGGGTGAAAAAGCGCTTCAAGTATGTTGCATCCTTTTGGTGCAACTTCTATCACTTCTATTCCACAGCTCCTGGAACACAAAAACCTCAAGGACAAGGAGGGGGAGAAGGGGATCCTGATTCCTGCTGAATTTTATGCCCTGAGCCTTCTAAGAGGCATTTTCTAACCTTCATCTCCAGAATTTCTTTGAAATGTGATTTCATTTTATCTTTCTTTGTATGCTAATTATACCTGCATTATTGGTTGAGGTGAGAAAGAAGATTTCATGTACACTCCTCTAACTGCTAAGTGCTAAACTTTAAGAAACCTGACATTACTAAAGACCTGATCCCAGTCATTCCCATTTTATACTTTATCACAAGCCTAGTGACACCAGTGAAAACAGCAGAGGATTTTGAATGCTTTCATTTCAGCTATTTGGATGATCATTTTTACTACCACATCTATTTAACTCCTTTTCCTTCCTTATTGATTACCATTTCATATTGTAACAAAGCAGAAAAGCCTTCTAAGAAGAAACAGACAGCAACATCAAGGGCTATAAAGAGATACTCAGCATCTCATGTGAAGAGCCAGAAGATTCAGAATTTGGGTTACAACTCCCTCACAGTCTGGATGCACTCAATATATATAATGGCTTCAGGCTACCCAAAGAGGATAAGGTCTCACCTGTGCCTGGGTAAATTGGGATCTGTTAAATTAAATAAGCACAAAAGTGGTAGAAGTTAAGAAGAGAAGCCAGAGGATTAGAATAGTGTAATTTATACCTATAAGACGGAGGCCAAGGCAGGTCAATGTCCATAATGTCAAATGCTGGGCAAGCAAAGGGGCAAAGACAGTGACAAAGTGGAGCAGTCAGAGCAGCGCAGCTGCTGCAAAGGCGAGTCCAGTGATAACACTAACTAACAGTTACTAACGTATTTCAAAGACAGAAATAAGAATGATAATTCACCTGTTATGGACATGTCATCCATTAGTGGAAATTGCCCTCTCCAATGGACATGCTGTCAGCATTTCATCTGCTCCTATTTCTTAGCTTGGGGAGGGGGCAAGAAAGAGCAAGAAAGCATGGTCAGGGAGTTGATTCAGTAGTCTGGAAAGGAAAAGAAACGGATTTTTGAATGAAGAAAACTAAAATCTGGTATCCATCTGTATGGCCTGCAGGATAAAGCAACACAATACAAAAACTGAGAGTGAACTCCCCGAGATATCCCCATACGTGTCGAGAAGGTCGCAACATTTTGTAAGCCCTTTCACCAGCCTTCTCCTTTTCCATTTCCCTTGGTCGTGGTGTTCTCCTTCAAGTAAGATGCGCTTTCCAAAACTTGTATATTGGTCACAGGATAAGAACAGAGGACATTGAGGGTTCATGTCCCATACAAAATGTTGTAAGTGGTGCTGAGGTACATTTTTGGGGCCTTTGTTGACTCCTGGCTTATCAACAAATTCATGACTTAAAACTCCAAATAAGTACCTTCCTAAGGGCAGAACCTATGTTACTGGTGCTTGATGAAGACTCGGTTTATCCCATTCAGTAATTTGAACAATATTTTTTTTTCTAAGCAGAACATTTATTGTACACCAAAGTGAACTTATACTGCTATTTATAGACTTAAAAAGGATGAGATTTTCTCCTGAAAACACAAAGCACACTGTTTAAACAGCATTAGAGAGCAATTTGGGCAGCTGGCACCCATCTTATTTGTTTTATAGATAAGTCACCTTTCATATGAAAGACGAACACCTGTGGTTTTATCTACACCGAACAAGTAAAACAAATAGCAGTACAGTATTAGAACTGACTGCTTGCTGATTTACTTAAGAAATTACCATCATACTTTATTATTATTATTTATATTGCTGTATAATGCAGGAGCCCTGTAACGATAGGCATTAAATAACAGAAAACAGAAAAGATAGGCTTGCCCTTGAGGTCTTGTGCAGTCAGACCACGGCTGTCGCGCTCACAGGCTTGTAAGAGAACTTGGAAACTCATGCCTGGGGAAGCTTTTGCTTCTCCAGAGGTAAGAGGGGTGGAAGGACAGGATTAACTTCTAAATGCAGGACAATTTTGCTGTATATTCTGGCAGAAAACTGGATTGGAGATATCTCCCACTTTTGAACTTATCTGGCCATCAATTATTTCCAAGAGGACATATTTAATAGAAAAACATCCTTCATATTATTTAATAAAGGGCCTCTTGATGGGATAAGATCACAGTAATGGACTGTTGCTATTAAGTACAGGTCTCCTTCTGTAACAGACAAGGCAAAAGTGAAACAAAGACATTTACTCCAAAGCAGAAGACACTGAACATCGAGCTATACGTTCTTTTCTTTAGCCTGATACTATAAGACTTATATGAATGGAGACATCAAATGGGTGCTGGCATAATCACTTGACATGGGCTATTACAGCATTGTTGGCCTGTGGTGATTTCCAGTGGGCTCAGAGAAGAGACTCTGTTTGCTTTAGGCAGACAAGGCTCTGTTGAACTATCCAAGTAGCACTATAGCACGCTTCTTTTAGCAACAAATCAGTTTCTGACTGCTCAGCTTCCCCCAATATTCCCTCCCATTCCCAGTGCCCACCACACGCAACCCAACCCTTCCACTGTGTGCAGTGGCTTCTGCCTCTTGGCAGCAGCTCTTTCTCAGCCTCTCAGATAAGCACCTTAACGCTCCCCATAAAAGCCCATTAACCACATCCGCCCAACTCTTCCTTCATCAGTCCTTTCCTTTCCCCAGTCACTTATGAAGAAAGCAGTGCAATCTCACTTGTCTGCATACAGCTGTTGCCCTTGTTTATCGTACCCTTTCCACCAACATGTATTCTCCATCGTTTAGGGCCTCCTCTGATTTGAATGGCCTTCTGTGGCCTATCACTACTTAGTAACAGCAATAGATATTGCTGGTGGTCAGGTTGCTCTGACCTGCCCCTCAGCCAGTAACCTGGTACCAGCAGGTTCAATGCATGATGGAGGTATAACATGCTACCTGATGGAGGTATAACATGCTACCTGGTGAATCTGGTGAGGAACTGTTCCAGACGACATGGTGATATGTAATGCCGTTTGGACGGTTGATGGGCAATAGGAACAGAAAAAGAAGTAGGGAAGAAGAAAAGTTATCCCAACCCATAAACTGGTTAGTGATGACCAGCCTGACAGGTTTTGTAAGCCTGAATTAAGACTGAATTAAGTGTGCAGAGAACTGACTCACATTTTATTTCATTTCCAAATGAAAACAAGAGGTTGTTTTCACGTGCTGAGTGCATACATCCAGAATGCATCAGATCTAAGAGAAAAGATTCAAGATAACTGTCAATTTTTGTAGTCACGGATATCAACTCTAAGTTTTTCAAGCCTTAGTTTTATTTATTTTGTTATTTACTTACTGCTTTCTGAGCTTTTCACAGAAGCTAGCTTAAGTTTTTATTGAATATGGCAAGAAGGGGTAGACAACAAAATTTTAAATCGGTGAAATACCCCATGTCGTTTCAATGCCATTAGACTTTGCAGTTTATATACCTATTAAAATATTTCTTCTTAATGGATACTTGCTGCCTGGTGATATTTTAAATTATTAAGGCCTAACAGAGTTCTTTAAATAATTGATTTAAGGGTGTGTTAGACACAGCCAGGCCCAAAAGATACAAACATATGAAAAATTATATGAGGCCTTTGACAACAGTAAAATTAAATTAATAGCAAAATTGGATTGAGTTAATCAATTGAGTATAATGATGGGAAGGTTGCATAAGAGAGTTGGATTGAAGGAGTTTTGCAGTAATCAGTTTCTGCAATGCAGCTGCTACACGTTTGTGTAATAACTGAGTTGATGAGCAGCTAATTTGTATGAAACTGGAAGCAAGTTAAATGTTGTTTGGATTATAACAGGAGTGTGCAGCTAATGCACAAAGTGTCTCCACTGGCTTATCGCTACACACTGGAATTTCTCAAAGTTATTAATGATGGGTTTGGCAGAGCCGTATGTGGCTGTAATGGCACAGTAATGGAAAACTCGAAAGGCCACATTTCCTTTCTCCAACCTTGCGCCTTTCCCATGGCTTCCTTGGAAAGAGCAGGAGAAGGTGGGCTTACAGCACTGCGTTACCCTGCCCAGTACTACTTGCCTTCCTCCATCACGTCGGGCAGCCACACTGCCCCTGACAGTGCAGGAACTGCCGAGTAAATTCAGCAAGGCATTGAGAGATGATGTCCTTCGCTTTAGTTTGGCGTTGCTTTTCCAGGGCTTCATGCAGCGATACCTGCAGGACATAGGACAGCTAGCAGCCCAGGAAACAATCTGGTTTTTATCATCTATTGCAAGTAGGGGTGTTTGCCTTCACCCCATCCATGTGCTACGTCCCACATTCAACACGGTTGGGTGTTAGCCCAGTGCCACGGCTGTCACTGCAGCACAGACAGGCTCCACTTAGCTCTAAACTAGTTATCGCAGGTGGCAGCACAAGTCTTCAGAGCAGAACAGAGCTCAGACAAAACACAAACAAACCAAAAAAAAACCAAAGGGAAAAACAAAAGAATAAACCAGTCTGTGTTTGAGGCTGTGTTAGAGCATTGTGTTACCAGGGCCACGCTGCTACGAGTACTCAAAAAACCCCCAACTTCTCTTGGATACATCTTGTAAGCTGCAGGTGCTGCAGGAAACAAGGATGCAGACATAACCTTAGCTTGGATGGAGTACAGTGAAGAGCTTGTTTTCTCAGCCAAACACATACAGATTTGACAACAGTAACTCTTTTTACAAATGTGGCAATATCACTAAGTGTTCAGCTTAAAACTTTTTAAATTTTGCACTAGTCTTATAAATGGCAAATAAACACTTTATTCTCCATGCCATGTTTTGTTTCGGCCAGTAACAATACCACAATAAATCTGGTTCCCAGCTTTCCAACACTGCAGCACAGGAAATGCTATGCTATTGAACAGAAAAGGTTTAAAAAAAGTTTAATTAGATGCACATGAGCTCTATGAGCTAACAATGTGTGTGCACGTAACCCCCAGTCCAACACAGCTTGTTAGAAATGTAGATATTTTATGTCAGCAGTGTCCCATTTATTTTAACAAGACTATGCATGTGGTTAGGTAAGAATAAAGCACATTATGGCACCTATGGATGCATGTATGCCTCCTATCTGCTGGTCACAGTCAACTGTCTGCATCTAAGCTTTCTGACAGTAAAAAAATGCTCATTCAAGTCCAACAGATTTTTTAAGAGAACGTCAAGGTAAGGGGGACCTGTAATCAGCCATGGAAACACACAGAGCAGCCAGGTTACAAGGATTAACTGGATCCAGGGCCATGTACAGGGGACCAGGTTCCCTGGCACTGAGAGCTGTGGACTCCGAGCTGCTCTTGCTCCACAGGAAAGTGACTTCTGTGGGCCTTGCCAGCAAAATGGATTGTAAAATTCTGGAGCTGACATAAAAAGATAAATAGATGTATTAGTTTTCCTCACGCACTATGTTGTGGCATTAAATAATAGGAATCATGAGAACAGTAAATTTAGGAATAAATAGGATTTTGCCTATGAGTATATGCAAACCTAGTACATGGTAGAGTAATAGTAATTAATATAAAATGTGGTAAAATAGTAAGGTAAAAAGAAGTTTAAATCTCTTAATAGGAAAACTAGAGAGTCAGAGCCTCTTTTTGAAAATTAAGGGTAACTGCAGCACTGACGTAAGTCACCGCAATCTACTGACTCCACTGGAGTTAATTTTCCTCTGTGACCCCACCAGTTTCTTACTTAAAACCTCGTGGTCCCAAAGAACAATGTCGCGCAAGCAGTTGTCTTCACTGCCTGCGAAACCCAGCGAAGCTTAGGTCTGGCACTGCGGCTGAAGGATGCAGTTGCTTCACGCTGGGGTGTCCTGCAGCTCCCAACGGTTGTTGGTGCACAGGGAGACCTCCTCACCCTCCACCTGGGTTTCTGTGGTGGCATCTGGGACACTGTAGGGGGAATAAAGGTGCCCCTGGCATGGCAGGGCCGTGGCAGAAGGTCCTGCAGGGTGGGTATCTCAGCTCAAACCTGAACGGCCCCCACGTGCTGGTTTCAGCTTGCAGGCAAAAGGAGAGGGGTCCAGAATTTGTACTCTATTACATATTTCTGTTTGTGCTGCACATGCAGAATTTGAGGTGTACTGAACAAATGCTCTGCCAGTAAAGAAAGAATTGAACAGTTAGTTACAGAATTTATTCTTATCCTTATAACTTTATCAGAGGTAATATAGAGGAAAACCTGGATCTAGCAAACAATTGCACACTACCTACCTTTCAGTCAGCCCATTGGCTTAAGCAAGACTATGCATGTATTAAATTACACATGTTCAAAAGGACTGGAGAAATTCATGCCCACCAGTGGCCACTGAACACAGCTGTTCAGGTGTAACTTCTGGCTCTGGCATTCCCATTAGCTCCTTGCTTTAAACATCCAGGAGGGGAAGATTTCCTACGTAGCTTGTCCTGCGCATAGCCCCTTCCTAAGCATCTGCTGCTGATGGCTGCTGGAGGCAGGAGGCTGGCCGGCTCCCAGCTCTGAGCTAACGCAGCGAGTCTTACTCAGGGCTGCGGAATGTTAAGCTCCATTCCTGAAATCAATAGCCAAATTCTCCTTTCAGCCGAGGAATAAGCAATGAAATTTTTTTCATTGAGATTTCACAGTTAAAAGTGTTTGTTGGTGCTGACACTTCTAACTTCCACCAGCCTGAACAACCCAGACCCACAATTGCATTTGTGTAAGAAAGTTTTGATATTGGCAGCTCAGATTTTTTTTGCCAAATTAAATGAGATCAATTTGTTTCTTGTATCATCTCTAGTCAATTATGAATATTTAGTGCAAGATGTCAGGCAGTAATGATCACTGGGTAATACAGAAACTACAGACAGGTAGGTGTAAGGTCTCAATAATCCAAGATCTGTATCCACATAAAAATGTCCTTGCTTGAATTCAGCCTCAAGGCTTATACTTTCCCTTCAACTAAAATATCCACTCTGTTATTTACTGCACTACTTAAAAGAACTGCTTTCCTATATTTAGAGAGCCTCATAAATGGCATACTTTGTTGTGCAATGTACTAGCTTGTGTGCCGAATCATACATCACTACACTTTACCAGATGTCAGAATTTAAAGCAGATCTCGGCTCTTTCTTCATTGGGAGATAGAAGGAAAACTGGCAGCTCATGCCACTGCAAGCTGAACTACTACCTACTACTTTTTCTGATTCATTTCATTGTGACTGCAACAACCTGTTGGTTATAAAACCTCAATGTAATTACCTGGGCTGAGATCTTCTTTTGATCCTCTCTCCTAAGTTTTTTTTTAATTATTATTATTTCCAAAATAGGGGCTTCATGGTCACCTATTCTTTAAGGAGGATACAGCAAGTATAGAAGTTCAGACCTCATAAGGTCTTATATAAACCCATCTGGGGTCAGTGGGAGTTAAAGATAAATGCTATATTTAAAAATTAATTCTGCAATGACAATTCATCTCCGTCATGACAACAGTTTCTTTGTATAACCACAGATGTCTGGGGGAAAGACAGGGAGAAGCAAAGGACTGACTGCTAAAGGAATAGATCTCTTTATCAAACTCCAAAGGAATGAGGATAAATACACACTTAAAATACCATTGACTAACCTTAGGTATTTGCAACTTAGGAGCTACGCTGCATAGCCACAAGTGCATTATGCTACAGGTTGTTCAGACAGTGCTGTAGAAGCTGAAGCTGCATGTGGCCCACCAGACTACAGGGAATTCAGCTGCAAGCTGCCCACCTGGAGTAAGCTGCAATGTTAGTACACTTTTGTGTATCCTTCAAGACCATATGGATGTACCCTAAATGGCACCTCTATGGTATTAAATCATAGAATCATAGAATGAATCATAGAACGGTTTGGGTTGGAGGGGACCTTAAAGATCATCTAGTCCCAACCCTCCTGCCACGGGCAGGGACACCTTCCACTAGACCAGGTTGCTCAAATCCCCATCCAACCTGGCCTTGAACACTGCCAGGGATGGGGCAGCCACAACCTCTCTGGGCAACCTCTTCCAGTGCCTCACCACCCTCACAGAGAGGAACTTCTTCCTTACATCTGATCTAAATTTACCCTCTTTTAGTTTAAAGCCATTGTCCTATCACTACATGCCTTTGTATAAAGTCCCTCTCCAGCTTTCTTGTAGGCCCCCTTTAGGTACTGGAAGGCTGCTATAAGGTCTCCCCGGAGCCTTTCCTTCTCCAGGCTGAACAACCCCAACTCTCTCAGTCTGTCCTCACACTGGAGGTGGTCTAGCCCTCTGATCATCTTCGTGGCCCTCCACTGGACCAGCTCGAGCACGTCCAGCATGTCTTTCTACACTGGGGCCCTAGAGCTGAACACAGTACTCCTGGTGGGGTCTCACCAGAGCAGAGTAGAGGAGGAGAATCAACTCCCTTGTCCTGCTGGCCACACTTCTTTTGATGCAGCCCAGCATATGATTGGGTATCTCCTTGAAATCATGCATATATCTTGTGGTTTTTGAATGGCTCACTTACCAAGATGAGAGACTGGATTAAGAGAAGTCATTTGGTGGTCAATCGAATCTCTGTTTCTTCTCAGAAACAAATTAAAACAAAATTGAAAATACAGTATGTGTGTGTAAAATAAAACAATTCCTTCAGAAGTGAGAGCAAACACTTGGGGACTTCTTTTCAAAACTGAATTCAAAGAATTTTTAAAACAGAATGTCATACTGAGGGGTAAAATTAAAATGACTGACTTCAGTGATTGTCAAATAAATTCAGATACCTTCTACAATACCACCAGTCAGGTGTAATGCACTCTCAATGCTCCAGAGACTGCTTTTTCACATTTTACAAAATTATCTACTCACTTTCTAGTTTATCCAAAGTTTTGCCATCTCCCAACATGTGAAACATCGCTTCTACTTCCCATGCTACCTAATAAAAAGTACGCACACTACTTTGAACCATCTCTTAGATCAGCCACTGATGACTTCTACTTAGGGACTGGTCTTATTCTAAAACAAAGCTGCCCTGGAGGAAATTTTGCCACTCATTCTTTTTGACATCTGCCTGTGGCTTTCTGTGTTTCATAGAAAATGACAGACTAGGAAAAGTGTTTTCATTGGTTTCCTGACCATTTGGATGTGCTCAAGCTCAGTCTAGAGGACCTGAACTAAAATTTAGCACCCTGTGAGAAGCACAGAGGGCCTTGTAGTGTTCCACTTACTAGGGTATGACCTACCGAAATAACTCATCTCTCCCACTTTCTGTTAATTATAAGGCTTCCAGTTGCTACTACAGTATTTTGCTCAGAGACAAAGAAGAGATATCCTTAGCTCAGCATGCAATGGGGAATTTGTTTGACTCTGGCAAATGTAAAAGAATAGTAATTTTTTTCTCTTGGTTTAGGAAAAAATTTAGCAAAGCCTGAGATATGCCATGTTCATATGTGCTCAGACTGTATCTAAGACATGTCCTGAAATAGACTTTAGAGGTCAAGAATCTAAAATACCTAAACTCTTCTCACACCCTTTACCTGCTTTGTTAGTGGATTTTATTACTGCTGATGTGCTTCTTTTTTTTTTTTTTTTTTTTTCTTTCTTTTGCTGAGGCTGGGGTGGCTTATCAAAAGGGGGGCAATGAAGGGATGAAGAAGACACCATCAGCAGAAAGGCTTGCCACATCATGCAGCCAGTCCAGGTGGAGTGTAAATCAAAACAGAAGGGACAAGGCACAGAGCTTGTGACCTGAGGGGGGAACCGTTCACAAGACCCTGGAAAGAGTCTAAGACAAACACACTAAATACTAATGGTTCCCCAAATGCTGTAATGATGGATCCAGCACAAGAAATGCATTTTAACATGAACTAGTTTGAGGTACAAGTTAAATTTGTCTCTTTCAAGTATTATTAAGAAATGGCTGAGAAAAAGACAGTGACTTAAGGTGCAGGATATGAAAGAAATTTGTGAGCTTTTTTGTGTGAAGCTGAACAGGTTTTTCACCCTTTCTGAAGAGTTTTGAAAGCTTTTTACTCTTTCAGGAAAGATATGAAAACATAGTCTATGCCTTAACCAAAAGCTGAAAAGCAAATAAAAAGACTCCCAATTCCTTCTCTTTTCATTCGTTACTGTCCAAGACCCTGTATGAGAAATATTAAAGTAGTAGTTTCTTAACTACAAGAATAATTGCAGTATTATTAAAAACTGCAGAAGGCAAATGAAAAAAATGCAGTGGGATTTCTGTGTGTGCATATGTGTATATATGTTTATAAAGTCCTTTGATTTGCTTCAATAAATGGCCTTGTGCTAGTAACAGCAGACAGAATAACATTCTCCCTATCTTTATTTTATAATCACCACCCAGCATTCCTTGTGCCACTAATCACCCCCTCAGGCAGGCACCTGGCTATCAAAATGAATAGGAGATAAACCAGCAAGTTCTTCACAGCTAAGGCAGAACCACACAGGCTAGAGCCAGATCACGGTAGTCTCAAATATGTAGTAACAGCTCTGAGAGTTAAATGGGAATTATGACAGGATTGCATAAAGCCCATTGTTAGCATCTCCTGAGTGTTTAATAGTTGATCTGAAGCTAAAGAAGTACACAAGATACTTTTTCTTTCATGTTCCAGTTCATTTGTACTTTAGTCATGGTGCAAATGGGAGTTTCAGAACCAGGGTATTAGTCGATGTTATTTAACGAATTTTATAGGAACGTTCCTATAACTATTCCTATAAAATAAAGCCCAATGACTTAGGGCTTTATTTTCTGTTATGTTTCTTTCCCCATTTATCTTTTTCTGATTTATTTTCTGATATTCTGTTCCAGCAATGCTTAACCAGCCATTAGCTTTTATTAGTAAAGCTAAATGAATGACACTAATGTGAGCAGCATAAAACCTACATTGACCTACTTCTATTAAATGAAGGAGAATAGGCCTTATAGGTCTGTTAGGTTGTCCAGTTTACTCTTCCACTTAAAATTACTGATATTTCCTTACCATGATCTACACATACAGGTTATGCTTAACTCTGTTTGAAAGCAACACAGATGTAATACACAGTATGTTCTTATTCACCCCCTGTTCTGAATTACCAGCAATTCAAGAAATAGCCAAAATTGATGGTTCCAAAAATTGGAAAAGGAAAAAAAAACAGAACAAGGCAGCAGATCATCAGCTTGACACAATTAAATGCTACCTATGAAGCCAGTATGAGTCAACGGCATTTTTTAAGAGAATGAATTATCCTCAGGCATTTTTCTGCTCAGGTAATTTTGCATGTTTCTCCTCTTCCTTGCTCTGTTCAATTTTAAAGGTCCAATGCTGACTGAACTGCTGAGCATTCCTCTCTAGCATTGGTTTTAGCAGAACAGAAATGCCCTTTGCACCTCACTGAGGTTTGCCAAGCATCGCGGAATTAGGCCAAATAATTAATCGCTGTCAGACAAGATCAAATGTCAAAGAAGTAGCCTTTGGAAGTTCACCTGCAGGTTACTCACTCAGCTTCCTCAATGCCTAGAAATAAAACTTAATGCCATTTAGTAACATTGCTATTACATTTATAGTAGTAACCAGGAGGTCCCAAATCAGAGCAGGACCACGTCATTTCAGACATAATTTAGTGGTCTCTAAAGGGCTTACAGCACAAAGAGATTATAAATAGTAGTGATGAACATATTCTGTCTGTCCTCGTGGACCCTATGCAGAGACGAGGCAAGCAGATTGCCACAGTCACAAAAAGAACAGCAGCAGAGCCAAAAATCAAATTCAGCGTTCCTGAATTTAACAAGATCATCCTTCTAATGAACTTTGCAAGCAAACAAGACACATGTGCAACTAAGCAACTGCTTCTCCTGTGTTTCTCAAGATGAAATTTAAAAGCAAAATGACAAAGACCTGTTCTGAGAAACCTGCCCTAAAAAATCCAGTCTGGGGTACCAAGAAAAATCAACACTCACCATCTCCAGCTATATGCATTGAAATAAAAGTCAAGCTAGTATTCACAGATGATTATTTTTTAATAGTTCTGGCCTCGAAGCAGCAGCTCACATTCCCAATATTATAGCGAAGGAGGAAAGCAGAAACATATCAATCACTCAACAAAGAGGCTTGTCAAGGAGTGGGCATTTTTCTTTTGTAGCATTTTCTTCTCAGCAGCTGCCCACGTACAGCCTATCAGGAGATATCTCAGATGTCCATCAGAATATTTTTCTGCGCTTTCTCCACTGTTAGTGCTTGAGCTTAATTTATTTGTCAAGTGCTCGTTTGGGAGTAGGACTGGGTAGGGGGAACAGGGAGAAATGTGTTCGTTTCATCATGATACTGCCCTATCTCCCTGCTTTCTGTCAGCCTGCAAATATTTACATCAGACCTGCTGGATTTCTGCATCTTTTAGGATTTTTTGTAATTAATTCAGTCTCAATATTCTCCTCATTTCCATACTTTTCAAATGTCATTTCATCTCTTTTGATCTGCTTCCATTTCTTTTCTCCCTTCTCCCTCTTTGCCTTCATGCTCTTTCTGAATTTTGAAATGGATTTTATTGGTTGATAGAGGCATTTGAATTGCTTTCAGAGGCTGGGCCTTGGAAACACAGGATAGCAGCATGCTTAATCACATTTCTCACCTAGAACCTGTATAATAAGGGTGATACATAGGGTGTGAGGCTGCAAAGCTACTAGTGAAGATGAGCTAATGGACCTTGGCCAGCCTTAATTAGAGTTTCTAAGCCAAACCTTTTCCTCCTCTGGCCATGAGTATGTCAGCCTATCAGTTTTATAACAGCTGTCAGCCTCCTCTGACTAGTTTATCTTCATCTTTCCTATTTTGTGGGTTGACACGGCACCAAAAGAGTTATTTCCCTGCAGCAAAGGGGACCTTTGCTCTGCAGGCAGAACAAAAAGCGCCTCTTCTACAGGACACCTGACCCTACTCCAGGAAGGGCCACGTATGGCATGAACCACTGCACCCCTGACTCCCTGCACCTTCAGGACATGGCAGTCTGGCACGTAAAAATATATATACATATGTATGTGTGTATATATATCCCACAAAAAAAAACAACCCAAGCGCCCCAATCCATCACCTCAATAAATCAACTACTGATGTGCTGGCACCCACCATGAATTGCCTTGCCTGCCAAAGAGGCTGGAGTGAAACAACTTTTTTTCCTATTTCAAACTAGTTTAGGAAGGCTTTTCAATTGTATATGTGTTTCCTGGTGGAAAGCTTCCAACCAGCTGTGCAGCATGTAAATCAAAATGTGCCTTCTTAATAACAAAGGCTTGTTTCGATCAGGATGGACTGATAAATTGCTTTCTGCCTAAGGATAAAGAGGACTGGGCTTTAGGTATGTAAAAATGGTAACTATTTCTCTTCTGCTTTTGTTCTTTCCCAGCCAAAAGCATCTTAAGAAAGCCATCTGTTTCCTTGCCACAGAAAGAAAAAAATTAGGGATACCAGGATCCCTGTGCTTATTCATCCGACTTTGCCTTGAGTTAAATGTTGGAGAACTGTCCCCATTTGGGAAGGTTTTAGTTCTGCCACTGGCTACAATAAAGGCTGCTGTTTCTATCCACTGCTTGGCTTGTTTGTCTGCGGGTTTTTTATTTCAGCCAGAATTGCAAAAGAAATTTCACTATTTTAGTGCAAAATGAATGGGATTTCCTCTGTTTAATTTATTATCTTCATCTATTTCTCTCCACTAAAGAAGAGAGAAAAGTCCCACTCATCCTCCTGCCCTCCCCTCGCCCCCAGAGAAAGTCGCAATTGTACCATTAAGCCTCGAGTGCTTTACATATGCAAACACAAACGCAGTGCTTACAGGAAAGATCTTCCCTATCCATATGTTCATCTCCTTCCCTTTACCTAAACCAGATGATTACCTCAGCAGCTCAGCTGTGTTATTGAGACATTTCAGCGTGAAATTTGTTTTTCCTCACTGAACTTTAAGCGGAATTTCAAGTGCCAAGTCTCCAAAGCCAAGTGGGGCTATTAAGAGATAATTACTAATTATGCTAATTTGAGAAGTTGTGCTATTTCTTTCCCTGGTCATTTTATCTGCAGCTCTCCTGAGAGAACAGTCCCCATTCAATGTTAATAACCTTTCCAGGCTAAGCATTCAATGGAGGACAGTGTGTCCTAAACCCAGGAATATTTTACAGTTAATCTAGATATGTGGCTGTAAATTAGAAAGAGAAGCAAGTTGCGCTAATGCTAATGACTTATGTTATTAATTTTTTGCAGTAGCAGAAATATGTGATTCCTCTCCATTCATACATTGATACAGCCTTTTGCTGATGGTTTTATTTTAAATGAGAGTCCTCAGTGACTTGAAATATTCAGTACACCAATAATATTTCTCAGTGATCATTTTCTAATCCTACCTATTGCAAGCTCTCATAATAATAGATTAAAACAAAGAACAGATTTGATTTGCATTTTCTAAAAGTCTCATTTATTTTTCCCTTATTTATGTGAAGGTATGAAACATCTTTTCCAAGTGCTATACACTGCTTTGCCTTTTTTTTTTTTTTTCTTTTCTTTTTCAAGACAGTTGTTATTGGGTTGATCATATTAGTCTGTGGAGCATGATGACAGAGTAAGAGATTTTATTATTTTTTTTAAATAAAATAATGACTTTAGGTTTTATTTGATGTATAATTCCATCCCTGTTCTGTGGCAAAACATACATGTTTTACATCTTTTATATTCACAATTTGTTTGTGGAGTGGCAGTACCCAGAGCCTTCTTGGCTTGGCTTACCTTCCAAACACAGAGGTGCAGAGACAGCCCTCCTTCCGCACTACTTGTTGATAAAATCTTGTTTCTTTGCTCCTTGGAATGGATCTCCCAGATAAGAGCACGATGGCCGCAGACGACATCCAAGATGAGAGCGCTCTCCGTTAGGAGACCGCGGTTACTCTGATGTGACCGTGAAGGCCCATTCCTGCAATACGTGGGCTTGTAGGTATCCCACCAAATGGGAAAAGCTTGCATGGCTAAGAGCAGCTCCTGGGAATACAGGCTGCAGGGTCACCCTCTCTGTTTGTCAGTACAGCATGAACACCATAAACACTCAACGGAGGACACAGACATCTGGAAGTAGACGAAGAACAGTCACAAGCATGCGCCTGCAGCCAGGGAGGGCAGGGCCCCAGCACACAAATGCGGGTGTCCTCCACCCACAGAGCCAGCGCTAACGGAAACGGTGGCTGCGTTTCCAGAGTAAATAAACTCCCGTCCTCATCGGAGTTCGTCGTCTAGGTGTGCTGCTGGATTTGGCCTCACACTGACCACTGAAGACAGTGGGGCGTAAATAGCTCCAGGTGCTTATGGGTGACCACAGCTGTGGTACTGCAGCTCAAGAGCAGAGTGCAGAGAACAGGAGACATCCAAAATATTTTAATAGGAGTTGTTGGGCCTGTAGTCTATATTTTTTTGCAGTTTGCAGAATCTAGATGCAAACTAACTAAGCAAAGATCCCCTCCGCGCAACCAAAAAAAAATGAGGATTGAGTGACAAGAAAACAAAGGACAGCAGTTCATACTTTGATTTTTCACTATTTTAAAACCATATCCAGGCCTGAAACCGGTGGGTGCATTTTTTTAAAAGGCAAAGAATGTAAATATTAAAAATCTTGGGTAGCACCTATTTCTGGAAAATGTAACACACAGCCCTCAGACTCCAGTTCAGTACTCCCAACGTAGGAGTGGGAGGACTGCGTTCACGAGACATGAATTACGGCCTAAAAATAGGTCCTAGTAATAACGGAGAAGATAATTTTAAGTTTCAGCATTGCCAGTTTCAGAATAGAGCTTCCTTTAGTGGAAATCCATTTCGCAAGTGTATGGACCTACCCCCAAACACCAGATAAACATCAGGTAAGACCCGTCTTCCTTGCTGATGGAGCTGGGGGGACCAACAGGCCACTGTGCTCCCACCATACCACCGGGAGACATAGGAGAAACATGGCTCTGTGTCTCCCTAGTGATACACCTCTCACAGGTTCACGTGAGCACATCCAGCAGAACTGGCTGCGATTTGTACCATCCTGTGGCCTCCTGTTTTGGGCTTGTGTGGCGGAGTTTTGATAGTGGGGGGGTGACTCCTGTGAGAAGCTGCTAGAAGCTTCTCTGGCTCCAAGTCGCACCCACCTCTGGCCCAGGCCGAGCCCGTCGGCGATGGCGGTATCGCCTCTGGGAGAACAGAGTTAAGAAGGGGAAACTGCAGTGAGCTGGGGGATTGGGACGTGAGAGGAAGGTCAGCGAGGAAGGAGGGTGCAGAGGTGCACTGTAGGAGGGGATGCCCCTGCAGCCCGTGGTGAGGCGGCAGGCTGTGCCCCCCCAGCCCAGGGAGGTGAGCGGGACAGCAGATGCCCGTCTGCAGCCCGGGGAGAGAGGAGTCCACGCTGGAGCAGGGGACGAGTGAGGAGTCCTGCCCCTGAGGAGGAAGGAGCGGCAGACACGTGTGAGGAGCTGACCCCAAACCCCATTCCCCATCCCCCTGCGCCGCTGCGGAAGAGGAGGTAGAGAATTCAGGAATGGAGTTGAGCCTGGGAAGGAGGAGGGGAGAGGGGGAAAGGTGTTCTAAGGTTTGGGTTTACTTCCCATTATCCCTGTTTTGATTTGATTGGTAATAAATTAAATTGATTTTGTTTTTTCCCCAAGTTGAGTCTATCTTTTGCCTGTGACCATAAGTGGTGAGTGATCTCTCCCTGTCCTTGTCTTGACCCAGGAGCCTTTCTTTATATTTTCTCCTACTCATCCCACAGGGGCCGGGGGGGGAGGAGTGAGCAAGCGGCTTTGTAATGCTTTGTTACCAGCTGGGCTTGAACCACGACACCCTAACATTTCAGCAGCTCCCTAGCACATGCTGAACTGAAGTCCCTGACCTGCACCTGGACAGACACACACAGAATTGATGGACTTCTTCATAAAACAGACCGCCTGGCCATGGTCAATGGAAAACACACGCAGAAGGCAATATAGGCAAGTGTCTCGCATGCGAATCTCATGTCAGCTTTCCCTCTGGCGGGCAGATTGTCGTAGGTGGGGTCTTGCATTCCCACTAAGTCCCATCAACACTTGAGACATTGCACCTTCTAAAGAAACACTCTGTTGCCCCAAAACTCAGCCTAACAGAAGGTGCATCAGAGTCAGCTGCTCCTTGCTGATACATTGCTGTCCAAAGACAGCAGCTAAGGGGACCAGCTGGAGGCTGAGAAGAGAGCCATGCATCTGGGCAATACAATGCTGTAAGAAAATAAACATCTGCAAGAGAGGAGATCTCTTAAAAAAACAAACATAAAAAACCAGGCAGTCAGGAGAGCAAGATGCTATATCTCCTGAAAGGCCTGCTGGAATATTTAAAATTAGTTCTTCCTAGAGAAAGAAATGAGCGCTAGAGACTATTTCAAAATGCTTCATGGGCTCCATTGGTCACAGCCACACTTGTTCCGCACACTCTGGGAAACCGGCAGACTGGAATCACAGCCCCAGAAAGGCGCTTCACATTGCTAATTCTAGCTGAAATGAAGTTTTCTGCACATGTTATTTCTTATTCATGTTTGAAATTATTTTTTAATCTAGTACCTACAAAGATCAGAGTTGTGAAAGAAATAAAAATATCAGTTAAAAATCCGCCATTAGCTTTTTTCTTTCCTCTTATATTTCCGTAACGAAAATACTTATAACTATATGATTTTACAGTATGATTCCAAACCCTGCAGTAACCCTACTGAGAATCGTTTCGAGGTCTCACAGTTTTTGGAAGGCTCAGACTGCATGAATAACAGAAATGCATATTTGCAAGAGACCCCAGGAGCCGGCTGACACTGTCAGGCCTCTAACCGATGTAAGACATTACACATGGGAGAGCCTGAATACCTCCCTTTT
Source organism: Astur gentilis (assembly GCF_929443795.1). Classification (NCBI taxonomy): domain Eukaryota; kingdom Metazoa; phylum Chordata; class Aves; order Accipitriformes; family Accipitridae; genus Astur; species Astur gentilis. Next base: position 35,585,649 of record NC_064883.1, on the reverse strand, counting down.
TCCCAGTTCAGGCCAAAGACAACAGGGTCCTTTGGATGGACAAGTCCATGTGGGTATCAGCTCCAGTAGAAAGGAGAAACAAGCAATTTCTGCATAAATTCTGTGACACTTGGAGACAGCCAGTTCCTTTTGAAGAAATAAATCCTCTCTGTGCTGCTTCCTGGTGCTTGAGATCATGACTAGGACAGTAGGTGGGATGAGCAAAGAAATTATTTTATTCACCATTTTTCTACCCGTCCTCCCAAATGTACAATGTCTTGGCAAAATTTCTCTTCCACTATCCCTTCACACTGTGCGTCAGGGAGAGGGGAGAGAAAGTTTGCCATCCCACGGTTTCCAGCTGGAAATAGGTAATGGCAAATGGGTACTTGATCCCCCTTCAATCCCTCAAAATCTCAATCCCTGCTATATCAAAAACCATGCACAGCATGTGCAGCAGAGAAAAATGCTCCCTGCAGAAGCTCTGAGCAAACAGGCTTCATGTGGAAATCTTGAGAAGGAGTTGAGGGAAGCTCAGACCTGAACTTCTGAAGGAGGATGGTCCTTTCACTGCCACCAGTAGCTGGTACAGTGCAGGTCCCGTAATGCGATTTTCTGAAAACCATAGATTTCGGTATCCTACTATTGGATGCAAATGTGGGATTTATTTACTTTTCATAAATATACAAATAGATGTATGTTTCTATCCTGCATCTTTGCAAAGAAAATTTCAAAAACATGAACTGATGAAACCTCTGGAAAAGAAACAATTCATCCACCATTATCTTTTTCCTGCCACAGTTTCTTTATGTTGATTCTTGAAAAAAACGGACATCTGAGGTCCCAAATTCTACAAAAGAACACGAGTTGTGGAGTCCTTGACTTTCACTATTTCACCGCAGCCCATCTGCATGGATTTATTTTCAGGCTAAGAGCCCAGATAATGCAGTGTGTAACATTTCACCCTTAAAACCCCCAGTTATAATAAAGAACAAACAATAATCATGATGGGTACAAGATGCAAAGAGATGAATTACAAGGCAGATCTTCAATCTTGTCTTTTCAGCTGAGATTATAAATGGTCTGAGCCTAAAAGAAAAATTCAGAGCCTGAAACTGAAGGTTTGCTAATTAGTCAGTTATAACGGCATGGGGGATTACAAAACATGATTAAAACACACTGAAAACAAGAAAGACAAAGGAGGATGGCGAAGGGAGTATGGAAGCAGCTCTGTCAACAGAGAAACTTCTCTACACAAGCTGGTGAAAACGATGCAGCTCTTAAGAAACTTGTGCTTAAGAATTAAAAACCAACTACAACAACAAAAAGACAATGTTACGAACTAAACCAATCCCTGGAAATTTGGCCTAATGTTCATTAAAAAAATCGGGGTTTAATCCAAGCTCCTTATGAAGCCTAGGACAAAACTTCCACTGAGTTCAACCCTTTATATAAATATGCATGCACGTTAATACACGCATTGCTGGAGCACATACTGGCACGTTAATATGCATGGTACTGGAGTGTCTGTGTTTAAGTATATAAATAGAAATCGAATACAAACATATGCATTCATAGCTTTGAAGTTCCATTAGTAACAAAACAGTGTAGAGAAATTATTAGCATTTTTACACGATGATTTCTGTTTAAGTCAGATACTGAACTGCTACTGATACTTCCAAGGCGTTCAACAGATGGGGAGTCTAGACTGATAACTTCTGTGCTATGCAAGTATATTTTTAAACCTCCTTTAATGTTAAAATTCTGATGCTGTGCTGTAGGGATGAAATAAAGCGCTTTCCCGAGTGTGCAGTTTTAACTTCCTTGTTTTCTTTTTGAAACTCTTAATTTGGCAGTGATCCACTACTGATAGTGCCAGTTAGGATGACCCTAACCCCTATAAATAATTACCACTGAGGTCAATCTGCACTGAAGACAACGTGACCACCCATGTGAGGATGACCTATGGGAGCAAGGTCCTGTAAGCGGTAGGGCCTGGTGCTCCTGAAAGACTCCCTTGTGACAGTGCAGGATTGAGCTCCTATTCTCTTCACGTTGATTCTGTTCTCAATCTTTCTCTCTTTTCTAGTGGAAACAAAAAAAGGAAATTGTTCTTTTGTTCGCAAATTCTCAGCAATGTTGATGCATGCATATTTTCTGTAATATTAACTACGCCACAAAAATTAATCTATAACCTTAATGTACATAATGGATGAAAGTGAACATTACAGAAGTTAAGGTAGAAGATATTTTTTCTAGTTCTTTCTTTTCTAGTTTTGGAAAATGAACGCAATAAAGTGATATCCCTTTAGAAATACCACTGCTTACTATTTATGCAATTTTAAACTATATTATTCTGGTAGCGTTTATTTGCGGGTTCGTTGTTTGCCCTGAGAGACCTTCGTTTTTTCAGAGTATGAACTTATTCTAGATTTAAAATGGTAAGAGCAAACTCATGTAAAAACATAATGAAATCACCTTCAAATCTGCTTACGTTCTCACTTTTCATACAACCCCCATCATAAAAATAATCCCCCAAATTTCTCTGAGATTATTCCATCAAATCCCATGCCCATCAAAGCCTAAAACATGCTCCACCTGCTAGTGAAACTATCACAGTAATTGTCTGGGCTTTTATCTAATGAATATGCATTACAGCAGTCAAAACAAAATTCTAACTTAATCTACATTACTGGGGAAAGTTTCTTAAACAAGCTGTTGCAGGGAAATTTATGTAATATGTTGTCAACATTCGGCAGAGACAAGCTGTCTGCTAGAAAGGGCTGATGGAAACCAGTTCCCTACATTTGGGCTGGGAGCCATACTGTTGCTACCCTTAAGCCATGCTTTTGGCCGCAGATGCGCCGAGAGCATCACATCTCGTCATGCCTTCAGGGTGCCTTTCCACCTGCACTTCATCTCTGTGTAAAAGGCCTGTGCTGACGATCACTGAAAAGTCTCTTTTTGCCACGTGGGTTTCAGTGAGTCATCATCATCTCTCCCACAACGCGCAGACTCACTGGTACCTGCGGGAGCACGGGGAAAGGACAGACGGAAATTCAGCTGTCTGTCTGTACGCGGTCTGTGCACAACTGCACCTGCAGACAGGTATGCGCCTAACGCCAGCATTTGCCACAATATACTATGGGGCAAACCAACAAAAGGAAAATTATTTGAAACCAAGGTTAACAAGATAAACCAAGATTAACAAACCGCTATTTTCATCCAACTGCCTGCATATGATGCAGAGACTGATTTTGCTATAATGGCCATCAGAACAATAGTCTCAGCCCCGGACCTTTACTTCTTGCTCTCTCCCATTTCTGTCTAAACAGCACAGAAACCAACTTCACATGCCCGTGTCCGAGAAACATCTATTCAGTTCAGGAAGTGGTAGGAAGATCAGTTTAGATACGCTAAGACAGAATGAGCCCTAAGAAATAGGTGTTGGCAACATAAGCGCATTAGCGATTTTTTTATACGTGGAAAATTTTTAGGAAAAGAATAGTAACTTCTTATCCAGTTTCTGATTCCACACAAAAAATTAAGTGCCTGCATATTGGTATGCAGATCTTGTTACTTATTATTTACTGCTTTTCTGAGCAGCAACGGAATGACTGAACAAGTGATTTTGCTGAACCAAGGCCATACATTACCCCCCCAAAGACCTCTGGTGATATATTGGTCCTATCCAGCCACCAATCTCATATATACTTTCATTTTCATAATTTGTATGAATAACAGCTGCTTCAGTAGGTGGGGATGCAAACAAGGGGATTAAGATAAAAAGCACCAAGGGGAAGAAAGAGACGGGTGTTTTGGTAAAGACAGAAATAAATTCTAAAAGTGCAAATAGGTGATAAACACATGGATTTTCAGGGTTACATACACTATGTTTTATTTTAAGAGTGCCTTTTTGGAGCCTTTGCGGTTATCTTTTAATCATTAACAATAAATTGAGATAGTGCTTCTATAGTGTTTAATTGATGTTCCCATTAAAACAGCACTCCGCAAGACCTGAAACAGTGTGTAATTTGTTGCTTCTTGCTTTCAGTTAATTTTGGAGATTCTTGATGAGGGCTTGGAGTTTTCTGAGGCAAAATTAAAGTAATAATGTATAGGGAACAGATTTTTCTTAATTGTTTTTAGCTTTTAGAATTACTTTCCTAGATCTAGAAACGAGGGCTTGGTTCTTTTTTTTTTTTTTTCATCTTAGAACTGTCTGCCACATCTTAGTCAAAGAATTATCTTATGGTTAAATAGTACGGTCAATTTACAGTGGTTTTAGCTAAAGTGGAATAGCCTCCTGGTCTTCCAAGAAGCACTTGCATATACAAAATTGATGAATTACAGGCAAGGCACAAATGTAGGCACTGTTACTAAGTTTTTTAATGGAAATAAAAGTTATGAAATTTAGATAATATTTAATCCTACGGAAATTAAGTGGTTCATCTAAAAGGACAAATCTCATTTAAAAAAAAAAAAAAGAAAATCTGTAACAGTTTCAGTCAATTCCATAAGCAAATTCTCACAGCATGTGAAGGAAGTAACGTATGTTATAAAAAAAGAGTTATTCTACAGACTTGTCAGCAATGTGCTGCTAACATTGAAGAAAGAGTTGCCTTTTAAATGTAAACTCGGAGACACGGAAACCTTGCCCTCAGCATGTCTAACAAGCCATTCCGGGAGAAATCAAAAGCCCTCCAGGAGCTGAAGAGCAAACGTGATTTAACACCAAGGAAGAACCTGCCCCCCCTGCATTCGTTTGCACACAAAACAGATAAATAAATAAAAAAGCCCTCTCCTTTCAGCCACCACCGGGCAGAACGGCTTTGCAGACGAACGTCGCGGCCTGCCTTGCAGCAGGGATGACACCCGCTCCTGGCCGTCAGCACCCGCTGCCGGTGCCGCGAAACGAGCGGCGCTCCCACCCACCCGCCGCGTCGCGCGAGGATTTCGCAGGGATAAGCCCCAGCGATGTGATGCAACTACAGATGCGATGCAGCTGCAGAAAAGATGGAAACGGGCTCGCTGGATACTCGAAACCGGAGCGACAGGCTCCTGAATTCCCACCTCTTGCTAATTAATCCTGCAACAGATTTATTAACGGCTCTGACTCAGCTTCCCTCTCTGTGAACTGGGGGAATGTGGCCTCTCTGTCTGTGAGAGTCAATAACAACTTCTCATAAACACTCTGAGCGTGTACCTAGTATGATTACACTGATGCATTTTTATTAACGCTGGGCAATAAGAGTCGTTGCTGGCTGGGATGAGTTGCAATTATCTGAAGAGAAGGATGATCTTAAGTCACTGGCAGGGGAAAATAGTGCAATGTGCCTTACATCATGAAAGTATAAATTTAATAAGGAATTCACAGGTAGCCTTCAGGAAAATCTGCCAAAACTTTTTTGTCTATGGTTTCTTACCCCATTTAAGGAGAATGTATCACCTGCTTAAAAATGTGCCTGGGCTAACCAATCTATAAAGCAGTGTTCTGTTAAACTACTTCTATTACAAACCACATTTCTAAACTGCAAAAGGCTATTTCACTTCTGTCTAATCAAACCCAGCGTACATTTTTTAAAATCCCCACCTTTCTTTTTTTTTGACACCTCATAACCATCTTCTGGTAACTGGTACTGTTAGTATCTTACTGCGTGTTTTTACCTTACAGTTTACACCTTGTGCTATGACACGCAAAGATTCCAAAATTCTTCAGTTTTTTAGCAAAATTAATGCAGAGCTGAAGTCTCATTTTAAAAGTACTATTGGCAGGATACAAGTTAACCTAGAAAGACTAGCTTTTGACTTGTTCTGGCAGAACTGAAATGCTTCACATTTATGCTTGAATACTGTATATTCCCTCTTCTTCCTGTGTATGAAATCTAAAGGATTTGCACAGTGAAACTTTTTTTTTTTTTTTTAAATTATCAAATGACTTGGGCTCATGGATTTCTGCTGAAGGCACAAAAAGTGCTCCTTGTGGGCACAGCACCAGGTAAAGCAAACCTCTGTCATACAGCTGTAAAAACTGGTCATTATAAATGTGAATTGAAAATGACTCAAGTATCTTGATTTGAGAAACGAGATTTTAGAGACACACATCAGATGCTTTAGCATAAATAAATGATAAACACAGATCAATCAATAATCTTTGCAGCAGTTGCAGCTGGAGGAGACCTGCTGTCAGTGATATTAGAGAACATTCCCTTTTTGTACTGGTTCTTTTAAACTCCTAAATCCACGAGCAGCAAGAGCTGAGCTCCAATTTAATTACTGTCTGCGGTGCTCAACAATGGAGGCAACGCAGACCACTGCAGCTCTGCCCCTCGCCTCCCAAAATCACCGTTCATATGAACATATAAATAGCAATTCATGATTGGCATGACGGAAGGAAATTACAACCTGGAAATCAGCTAATGAAAGTTAATTTCAGCTCAATATTGTTCAAGAATCCATCGGCATTTTGCCTGGCAGTTTGTGGCAGGGCTGCTGGCATGGATGTAAAACGGAGCACGAGCTCAGGGTTGGCTTCTGCTCCCAGTTATGTCAGTTCTTCCCCAAGTTTCAGCTGGAGAAAGATCAGCACACAAAGAAACTTAAGACCAAATCCACCTTTTCGGTAAAGGTTCGGGGTTTCCTGACATGGGCATTACAGGCTCCTGCGTAAGCCTCTGCCTTCACCATTGTGAACTGCTTAGCTGCTCAGAAAACATATCTAGAGAAATAGAACACAGAAATATCCTAAAAAATCTGGCTTATAAGAAGTTTCTTTCATTTGTTTATTTCTCACTCTAAAACAATCTTATAATCCTTCTGCAGTTGTGCCTTTGTGATTTGTCTGCAAGACTATTAGTATTACATACAGGAAGATCATACACAAATCCTGAGAATGTTTTTATATATATATATATATATTTAAAATTACAAATTCATACAGCATGGGTGGATGGATGTGTATAAATAAAAAAATGATACAAATGTATTTTATTTTTACACCTCTAAACAAAATCCTTCAATGTAATATAAAAATTAATCCCTAATGTAAATATTTTTTGGACTCTACAGGCTTTAAAACCCTTTGTCTAATATAACTTGGGAGTTTATTAACAGTCATTCATTTAATACAGCTAGACAGCTGAAGCAAAAGTTTATATTTCATATATACATATACAAAAATGTATATATGTACATATGTGTTTAGGCACAGACACCCATGGATGTAGCAGCACAGTTCTGCCACCCTGACTCATGCTGAGAAGTTTCAGTTTCAATTTTATTGTGAGTAGGGGCAGCAGCATCAGGCCTTATACAAAGGTAACACATTATTACAGTTTGCTTAAGAGCCATCATTTTACATCTGTTAAACCCCACTATTTAAGGAATAAATAGCTATTTCACAGTCTCTGAGATGTGGTAAGAAGCGGGCAATTGCATAAAATTAGTTGTGTGTAAATCTCTTTCTCTGGAGATGGAGATAAAGTATCTGTCAAGTTCTACTTCTTTATTCCCACACTTCCCAGCAGCTTTTGACTCTTCATGTTGATGTTTCATGAGCACTTAAAAGAAAGGTGACTCTGCTAACAATTTTGGGCACTATTTCCCTTATAAGGAACAAAGATGATGTAAAAACGGAGAAAAAATATCACACTTCATCATGAAGTATTTTGCTGAGCTCTACTTATTGCTCCCTCCTCATTCCTGAACCACAAATAAAACGCCACCAGCACGTACTGCAGGTTTCAGAAACAGCACTCGCAAGTGGCACAACTCCAAAATCAGAGGCGATATTTGGTACAGCGTTGGGACCAAACCCTATCCAGCAGGAACACTTTCACAAAGACAGACTGTGGTTTGCAGGGGTAACCCCCTACTACACAATATTCATCTGATGATGACGGACTAGCAGTCGCGACAGTAACTGTGGGGTTTTATCTCCCTGACAAATGATCACGTGTTTGTAAACTTCGTTTTCACCCCCTCTTACCCTACTCTTTCGTTTCTTTTTCCAAGGGAACAAGAAACGGGGGGGTGTATTAATTTTTATCGTTCTCCTCCTAACCTCACTACAGCACCGAAGGAAGAGACTGGGAATCAGTCTCAATTTCGGTCTATTTTTACACACATGGTGCAGGGAAGGCGTTGAGTAGGAACAGAGAGGAAGGCGACTTAAAAAGCCGTCAGGAATATTCCAAGGAAACGCGCCTGCCTTCCTCGCAGCTGCGTTCCCGGTTTTGGGATGCGGTTGCCCCTGCCGAGCAGAACGGCACCTCCGACCCGCCGTGCTACAGCTTCGGCCGTGGAAACGGGGGAGGCTGCCAACGCCTCACAGTCAGCAGGAGCGAGCAAACAGCCTACCAATCATCTTTCCACGTAATCCAAGTAAGTCGGGAGTCAGATAATTTCCTGAAAAAGACGATTCATATCTCATATTAACAAAAAAAACCCACAAATCCTTCTTAGTGTATCCTACCTAAAGCCAAAGCCTACATTCACTGAAGCGAGCAGCAAACTTTTTAGCGTTAGTCTCAGCTGCCCTAATCAAATCCCTCGACTTCCTACACATATGTAAGTTTTGTTTTTCCATACCTTGAATGAACGAATTCCCCAGGCCAGCTACATACTGTCTCAACAGAAAAAGTACTTCCAACCCTATTAAACATGCTGAAATTCTGTTCCCTTAAAGGCCTCTGTCTTTGTAAATAAAAAAATCAGGAACGAATTAGAGTAGCCCGTTTACCTTCTTTATAATCTTCCCTTAATATAATTTTACTGTATTCTTTCTTAAGTTTATCTCCAAAGCAAACAATATAAATCTTACCAATTTTCTTCTACTGAAATTTTACACATCTCTAATCCCTTTTGCCGTATGTCTCTGAATCCTCGCTATTTCTAGTACACATTTGGGAGCTAGAACAGCCAGGATGAAATAGAATACACCCAGTGAAAACACACCTTTCATTCATTAATGACACCGTAATATCTTCAATATTAGCCATCCTGCTCTTCATGCACTCTGCCCTGCTCTATGCTTCCCTTGTTATCACGCTTTACTTAGCAGAGATTTTCATTAAACCATCCACAGCGATGTCCAGTCCTTAGTCCGGAGCGGGTATTGTTAACCCAGGGCCCAAAAACACGTCTTCATATTTCAAACCCGTTGTAAGAAGTAAGAAATTCTAGACTGACTGAATGACAATGATAACGCCATCCATTTAATGCTTTCTGCTAAAGCATTAAATTTGGTTATTTTATGACTCGGGGAGGGTTCTCTATTAGTATGGGTTGACAAGCTGCTTCTGCCAGTTAACAAAGCCGTCTTTTTAATATACTATATATCACAATATGCTGTTAAAACTCCTCTGGGTTGGCTGCTGCGTTTCAAATTCATACAGCTGGGAACAAAGGTCAGCCAGAGCAGGGAGGTAAGCACTTTATTTTACTATCGGAACTTAAATAATTTGCAGGCAAACCGCGCTGTTCTACACAGAAAACATCAAGTTCATCACAGATGCCTTGAGAATAATCTATCTACTGATGCCTATTAGCTTTTTTTGTCTGGATAACTAGTAGTTTACATGGAAAAAACAGTCCACTGCCTGAAAGTTTGTAGAGAGAGATAGCTGTAAACATAAGGATCAATTCAGGTTCATTACTACTCGCAAAAACTACACAATACTGGACAGCAGTAATTCAAAAGTATTACAATTAACAGAGATCAGACAGATATTCTAATGCTCGCTTTTTTTAATGCAACTTGCTAACCTAAAGGGCATTAAAGGAACCGAAGAAAACAGTTTGCACAAACCTTCAGTAGCTTTGGTATTTCACAAGGCAATTTGATCTGACCTTTAATTTTTAGTGCAGCGTTTTCCATTTGTAGGGTATCACTTCAGAAAGGGCTGCCATTAAGTATTTTATAAACTCCATTAATGTCACTTGAACTCGAATATGTATGCAAAGCTCTCTCTCACCTTATGGGAGAATTTCCCTACCCAAATCACCAAGGAAAAGCTACAAAATTTTAAGCAATATGAAACAACTTCCAACAGTATGATACTTTGCTACTAGCTTTACGTGCCTCTGCATCGCCACTGAAGAAAGCAAAACATCTGACAATTTATGTGGTCAAAAAGGTAAAAATGGCTATATATGTCATTGCTCATGTAAGATATGGTCAATATTTATATTAATGCTTTTTTTACTTAAATAATTAATACTTTGAGGTAAAGTTGAAATATTTTGTTCTCTCTCAAAGTAAAACGTGCCATTTTATTGTCCTCACTCTTACATGCTGTTGCTAGGAAGATACAACTCTGCTATAACCTAATCGTCTGCTATTTAGATATGGGCTCATGAATCCCATATTTTTATTCTAAATTTAAGTTCAGTCATCGTAGCTAATGTCCTTGATGCTATCTCAAATTGCTGTCATTACACGGATCACTAGAAATTGGAGGTAATAGTAAAAAAGAAAAAAGAAAGGTACCAAATTAGATGATGGATAAAGGTTTAATCAATTTAATTTTATCACCAAATCCAGTCTCTTCCTCTCCAGCTGTCAGGGGACGAGATAAGCGGAACACATCTTGAAGCACGACGCAATCCTGTTGTGGGGAAGGAGTTGTGTCCCTGAACCTCGCCAAGATGAAACGCGCTCATTTATTACTTTGGCATTGCAGGATGATGAAGAACCAAGCTGGTTTCCTCCCTCCGTCCTCAGCACAATCTTTCTATTTCATTAATTTTTCATGGAATTTCATTTCACAATCCTTTTGCCTCTCTCACCCGCTTGCTGCCCTTACTTAGTTTATTCTGTCAACTTTTATTTCGTGTCCCGTTGTTATCAGCAGCGACCTCGGCCATGGCCTTCTACCACATCAGGCATACCTGATTCCCTCCTGTTTCCAGTAATTAACTTTAATCGCTAGCTCTATAAAACGGCATTACAAGTAAGGTGGCTTATTTGTTGTCTTGTACTGGAAAATAATAACTCATAAGGGGCATATCTCCAATCACCCATTTCATAGTTAACTTTCTATATGTTGATTTCTAAGAAGTTGCCAGAGGCTGCTGAAGTGTGGCCTTTTTAGTGTTATCAGTAAACGGCAACTCTGCTTTTGTTTGGTCTACTTGTAATCATTTATCTCAGAAAACAAGCCTTCTTTTCAAAATCTGTATCACAGGCTAAGAAATCTGCACAAACTGTACTGAGGCTGCTGTGCTGAATTCTGCCAGTACTCTGCCACATTCCAGAGCCCCGGAGAAAACACAAGAACCCACAAATCCAGCAACTTCCTATAAAGCCCTAAAAATTTCAACTGTATTTTTCTAAATTATTAGGCACAGTTTCCTAAACCCTGGTCCTTTTACACACACAGATTAAAAAACAAAACAAAGCAAAACAAAAAACCAGAGAGACGGAAATATAAAATACCTGTTACTGCTTTTACATGAAATTAGTATGCAGATAATCTGGCAAGCATCTGCATTTATTCTTCCTTAGGTCTTTGAGAAATTAAGATATTTACTTACTCACTTTCTAAATGACAATAAAAATATTCCTACCTATACTAATTCAACAAACAGCTATGAATATCCACATTTTAGCTTTTTAACACACTTTTTGCATGTGGTATAAAACTGAATGAAATCACTGTGCAAATATATGCTTGCAATGTGATCCTCATTGCATGGACATTAAACGTTAATCCTTCAAGGTAGGATCTTTATAATGAAAGGATTGCTGGATTTCATAAGCATAAAAATAAGATGCATGCAAATTAACTACTGGACGATGTCATTGTACACTGGAATCACACTCGGTGTCCTACACTTCTCAGTGCTCGATTTGCATATATGGAAATTCTCTCTCTCTTGCAGCATGTGGGTTTTATTTTTTTTCTTTAGCCTAAATACACAGGGAAATATAGCTATTCAGAGAATGTTGTTTGCTTTCCTTGTTTGAACTTGCTTTCTGTCCCCAGGAAACTCCTAAAACAGAGCATCCAGGTATAAAAGAAATGGAGCAAGTGCTACACCCAGACACAGTAATTTATAATTCACACTAACCAGGACAAAAATATGACTGAAAACATGGAAAGTAAATCAGAAGGGGAAAACCAACACTATTAAATAGAGGATAATATCTGCTTCTACTGCTACACATTCCTAGATATTCTATCAGGCGATGTCTCAACCTGGTTTTAAGCACAGTTCATATGTAATGTGTAATAAAATATATTAAGTTGTATAAATAATTTCTTGAGTCCATCTCCTTAAGGAGTGGGAATGTGACAGATAATTTCATTTCCTTACACAGGTTAATACTCAATTTAAATTAAGACTAGAGTGAATTTCTTTGTCTACACATGTCCATAGGTATCTGTGTGCGTATGTGTAAACATATGTGTATAGTTACACACTTTAAAACAGCTACTAAAAGTATTCTTGCTTTAAAGAACAAAATATGTGCTGGAAAATAGTTAAAGGCAAGTGTCTGTGGTGTAACTCTCTACGAAGATTTTTCACAATCTGTTAAATAGATCAAACCTGCAAAACAGTGGAGCCCATGTTAATTCTCATAAAGATGTAGTCGTTTATGTGCCTAATGTACATTTTCTTGACTAGTCTCCAGGACAGACAGTTCGTTAAACCACACCTTTGCATTAGATACCATCGAAACCCCCACATCAATATATGATAAGTAAAAAACTAGCATAATAGTAAAATCCAACAGGTTTTATACTGGGCATGCCTTAAGTTACAGGCATTTTTTGTCAGCCTAAATTTACAGGGAAGTGTATTTTTATGAATACATACTGTGACGACACAGAAAAGAAGATAAAATCATACGAACGCAAGCATCGCTCCCTGTAATTAGTATACTAACAAACTACGTTATTTCAAAAGTGGTTACAATAGCATGTTTGGAAGAATAAAAAAATGAACTCTTCAAGTGCACTTTCTTATTGATATCGGTCAGTCCAGCACTTTCTAGAATGCCATCACCCTCCAGCTGTGTATTCTGCAAATAGCTGTCATCTGCCAAGTTACTGTTTGGCAAGTTTTTGTGGGTTTTACAACATTCAAATTCCACCTTATTTTGGCAAAACATAGAACAACAAAGGATGCGTTAGAAACGTCTTACTAAAAGACCCTCACTTCTGTCTGCTTCTTAGAAACAAAATTAACACTTAACAATTTACCTCTATAACAAAGCACCTTTACTCCATTGCATAGGTTAATGGATTACTCTTTTCTCTTGGCCAAGCACAGGGTAGCTAAGGCTAGTTGGGATTCCTGCGAAAAGTAAGTTTTGCTGGAACAAACATAGCATAAGGAAGTCTGCAGAGCACCACTTAAGTACAAGCAGATTTAAAGAGACTGAGTATGGGAGCTCTCCCTCTGCTTAGTATTTTCAAATTTATTCGGTAATGGAGCGTAAAAGACAGCCTTTGTCACCAGGCGTTATAGCACGCTACAGATCCGGAGTACCAAGTCAAGGTTACGCACCTACTGGAAGTCCCGATTTATCTGCACTTCTGTTGTTTTTACTTGTGCGCAGGTCGCTGTTTGTTACTACGATTCTGAATATCGAGACTTCAGACGCCGAAGTTAAAATAGTGACAATCAAGTGATATAGTCTAGCATTTGCCATTCGAGCGGCTTTTCCTAGTTACTACACAAAACCTGCTTTGACACCTTCCCCAAAAGTTATCAAGTACGGTGCTTAGTGGGTACAACGTAACCAATATTTAAAGGACGCTTGGCTAATGGCGCCTTCCAAATTAGGATTTCTAGAATCAGAAGAAGAAATAGCGTATCCAAAGCATCCACCTGAGTTGACGAGCTAGCTGACTAAAACTTGCGTTAGTCCCACATAATGATGACAATTACAGGTTAGATGATATCTACTGCTTAGATAAACACTTGGAGTTAGCATCTCTGCAATCAAACGCGCTGCAGCTGGGCATCTCTGGCGCTCTGCTCCTCGTATCAGTTCATTTGACTTTAAAGTGTTCACAGACTGTTAACTTCGGCTTTCTCAGGCAAAACATCAAAAACCAGGCAGCGGTGTGTCATCCCCTCTACGGGAGAAAACAGGACAGCCTGGCGAACAGCTTTTATCTAGGGCATATTCCCCGGTCGCAAGGACACCCCGTAGCTTCACTTTTCACGCTTCTGGCAATTAGCGCCTTCCTAGCAAAGCTCTGCCCAGGGAAGGCGAACAGCACCGAAGGAGCCGAACTCGGCGGACCCTCTCCAAAACCCCTACGAAGAGGCAGTTCGGGGGGCGCAGCCCGCCGGCCGGCAGCTGCGCGCTGCCCCCGGGAGGCTCCGCGCCGCGCTCTGCCCCGCCACAGGGGCTCGTCCTGCCCGCCGGTACCGGCCGGTACCGGGGCACAGCGGGACGGCCGGCAGCCCGGGGTGAGGCTGCCGGCGCCGGGGTCGGCCGGGGGGCGGCAGCGACGGAGCCGCCGGGACAGCTCCGCCGCCGCACCGCGGCTACCTCGGACCGGGGGGGGGGTGTGTGTGTGTGCTGCTGAGACACACACACACACACACACACACACACCCCGGCCGCCGGTACCCCCGCGGGCTTCAACCTCAGCCCGACACAAAGGGAGGAGGAGAGCAAAGGGGGGAGAGCGGAGGCCCCTCTCCGCCCCGGCCGGACCCCGCCGGTGGCGGATCGGCGCGGCGGGGAAGGCGCCGCCCGCCCCCGCCCCGGCCGTCGGGGCAGCGGCGGGGCCGGGGCCGGGGCGAGCCGCGGACAGACAATAAAAACGGGAGCAGCCGGCGTGTCTGCCGGGGCGGGCGGGCGGGAGGCAGGCGGAGAGAGAGGGGGAGGAAAAAGACAAAAAAAAAAAAAAAAAGAAAAAGGGGGGGGAAAAAAAATTTTTCTCCTACCTTTCCTCTTCGATCTCCTCCTCCTCCTCCTCTTGGACTTGCATTTCAGCTGCCCGCTCGGCCCTCCCGACGCCCTGCTGCTGCCCAGGACGGATGTCATGCCTGTACTTCAGCGCAACGGCACGGCGCCGCGATGTTTTCCTCCCGCGGAGTTTCTCCTCTTTCTGGAGGCGGCTTTTATAGCGCGGTGGGTAGGGCCGGGCTGGGCCGGGCTGGGCTGGGCCGGGCCGGGCTGGCCGCTCGGCGCTGCCCAGCGTGGCGGCGAGGGGGTCGCGCCTCCGCCCCGACGTGCCGGGCCCGGCCGGGGCGATGCCCGGGGGCGGCCGCGGCGGCTCCGCCGGCCCCGCGCCCACTTTTCGCACCTCTGCGAGTTGCTGGGCGCCGGCCGCTTTGAAGCCGACGGCGCGGGGGTGGGGGGAGCGAGGGGGGCGGATTTGCTGCTGCAAAGTCTCCCGCAGCCCAATGGCTCCCGCCGCCCTGCGCTGACATCAGCTCCGCCAGCCCTCGCCCCCAAACTCCGCTCCCCCGGGGCTGCCGGCTCTGCCCGGCTCCCGGGAGAAGGCGAGGGAGAACGGCCCCGGGGGGAGTACGACCATCCTGCCGGCTCGTCTGGGAGAAGCCGGAGGGGCAGCTTGCAAGAAGGGAGGCTGCAGGCAGGATTCCAAGCCTTTTCTTTTTTTTTTTTTTCTTTTTTTTTTTTTTTTCCCCTGCTTGAGACCATGTGGACACTGAGCGCTCTGCTTCCAGAAACCGAGAAATGCCGCTGCTGTCCTCCCTAACCACTTCCTAACTAGTTCGCTAATTGCAATGCTTATTGTTCCCAGGGAAAGAATGTGAGTTACTGTTGGAGGATCCCTGTATCCACAAACCTTATGCAAGAGGCTAAGTGTAGCGACTCCCCTTGAATCTCCAGTTATTTTTAAGGTACGTGCTCTGCTAAATTCACGATCAAGGGCAAAAGCTCTGTGAAAAGAGGAGTGTGTTGTCGCTCAGACTCATACATTAACACTCTGCAGTGCCTCATTTAGGAAACTGTGCAATTAAAGTGTCGGGAGCAGAGGGGCTTTTACAGAGAGGAAAGATGACAACAGCATCCCTCTGAAAAGCTTGACTACAAAGCGTTACCCGTTCATTACAAAAAGCCGAGGTATGCAACAGATAAGATACTGCTTTAAGTTACAAGGGACCTACCGCTTCTGTGCTCTAGCCTCCTTAGTTATTATCTAACTTAAAAATACGGATCTGGAAACCTAGGCAGTGAATGGAAAATGGAAGAATATCAAGAAAAAATTATGCTAAATAATTAATGTCATCATTAGTGCCTGCTGCATTTGTAGTCGGCTGGAGGAGCACAGTAAAACCCTGTTTATCAGAACTCCTTTAATCTAAAACTTCCTCTTGTTGGAATGTAGGTTACCCAGCTCCTGCTGCTAAGCACTTCCACTGCCACTCTCCCAGCTATTAGAATCCCTCTGTGTTTGGCTGTTTTAGGCCTCTGTCATTTTTGGACGAGGCAGAGCTACACATTACACGGATTTTCAAATTAAATAAACAAGAATATTTCCCTGAAAGTCTCTAGAAGTCCTCATTAAACCAGGATTCGGATGACACAGGCATGCCAAGATGATGTCACCTCTTGGGCCCCATCCTCCACGGAGCGGGTCACATATGGTAAGAAGGCCCTATATATACCCTCGATTTTAGCAGTGCAGCACAGCACGAAGCGCGGGGGGAAACTGCCTCCGCTACCTTACCGGCTAAGGTAAGAGAGCCTGCGAAGTTAGACCCACACGTCTGGGATGTCAGATATAATTCAGAAAGCCCTGTGTGGATGTAGGTGCTTACATGCGGAGCTTTTACGGGTTACTGGCTGGTTTTTGTCACAATATACACATCACCCAAAAGAATCAAACCTTGAACTGCTACGTAGCTTAAGTAAACATCTCTTCAAAAAGGTTCTGTCTGTTTCAGGGAGAAAAACATACCTGTGGGAAACCAGAGAGGCAATCGTCGGTTTTTGTTTTAAGCTTGAGCCTTCAGCCTTTAAACTTTCTCCCCTTTTCCTTCTGGTTTCTGTTGTCCTGAACACAGCTGACCCTCATCTATCAATGTGGCAAAAACTCGCGTGTGAAGTAGTAATGCTACTGCAAAACACAACTGCGCATTCAACCGCACATCAGACTTTGAATCAGTCTGGAATTTAAGTCACTCAGTTTAGAAGACAAATTTATAAAAGTGCTTCACTACAAATCTGTGCTCTGTCCATTAGGGATCTAAAAGAGAAGCAAGATCCAATTAGAAAGAAAATGAGCATCCCAGGACATGCATTCATTTTTAGGAGCGGCTTCAAGCTCAACGCATTCTTTAAGGTTTCTGAAGACTTTCTTTCTGATAACATTTTGTTACACTCTCAAAAAGAGTGGAATCTGAGGTGTTAAGGAGCTAGACTGGCATTGCCAGTCCCTAGAGAAGTCATGCTACCAACACAACCTGAAAAGCCACCAATTCTCAGAAACTATCATTAGGTGCTAACAATTTCATGAACTGCTTTTCAGTCCTGGGCACAGTTAATGAGAAAGTATCAGCAAGCCAACATTGGCAACAGTTGGGCTATACTGGTCCTATAGGTCCCGCCAAGGCTGTTTCAGGATTAGTGGAGGCGTGAAGACAGCTTAAGTCATGCTGGTGGAAGATCTCCCCTTGGCCACAAGGAACGGTGAAGGACAGTCAATTTTTATACTATCCAGCTACAAAGTCAATAGGATTCCTTAAATGTGCTGTGCTTATTCCTCTCGTTCTTGGAAGGAGTCAGCTTCTCCACCCAGTGACGTCCCCTGTTTCAAGACCTTTTTTAACTTAAATGCAAGGTTACCAGTCCCACACAACTGGGTCTGTCTCTCCTCCCAGGCAAACATGCATGATTTCAAGGACTATGGTAAAGTGACATAAACTCAACCTAGGAAATACAAAACCACTATCAATGAGGTGGGAAAAAAAGCTAAATTAGAAAATAACACCAGCTCTCTTTCAGTTACGTGCTTATGTCTATTAATGGCCAATGCACTTGATAGTCTTACCACCCCACAGAAAGTATGGCTGTTCCCGCCCCGGTAATGACTGTTAAGAGCTAGTTCGTGCTCCTTTTTTGTTGAGTAAAGCAGCTTAGGACTTACCCATCTCCATGGGCCTGGCTGTGGAGGTTGTTATGTTTATTAACCTTCAAGCTGACGTACTTCAGACTGTTCTGAGGAAAATACCTTCACACACCTTGACTTATAGCCTGCAAAGAGATGCACTTCACACCCATGCACAGCCACCTACTCAGGCCTAGGTGAATCAGACAGGTAGGAGGGTTTAAGGTGTGAGTCCTGATGTGAAAGACTCTTCCCTGTGCTGTTCGAGGAGCTGTGACTCCTCTCGTGACCCATCGCAGCTACTGATCCCAGCCTGTATATCAAAACCTATATTCCTGTTCTTGTGAGACAGGTTTTTCTCAGCACTGGAGGTACCCAAGCAAGGAGTCCAAGCTTTGTAGGATTTGTGACAATTCACTTCACTCAGGTTCTCTCAAAAGAGGAGAGCTGAAGGGCAGTCCAAACAGTTTATTAACTGGAAGACTGATGGTGACTATGAGAGTATGACGGGGAAAGAGGGTGTGAAACTGGATGCAAGGTTGCACATCTTAATTATACATTACCATTTAAATTTCCATGCCTAAGCAATATAATGTAGAGTTAGTAACCAACAGAAATGGAGAAAAATGAAAATGGCTGAAGAAAAAAAAGCAGCCCACCCTTATTTCAGCTAAGCACTTCAGATAAGCAACTTTAGGAACAAATCTTTGAAAAAGTTATCCAAATCTGAATACTAAGCCCATGAGTATTATGGGTGGCCAGTACTTTTTCTATACAAACATATTTAGATGAAGTAGTATAAATATGAAATCCATTTTTTCTTTATCCCTCTGCTTTCTGAAATTTGGAGTAACTTGATTTTCAATGACATGATACTACAAAAATTGCAGGTGAAACAATTTTTTTTAAAAAAAGCAAGCTACATTGAACTTACAGAAATGCAAATATCTAAAATGAGGTTGAGCATCTATGGTGTACCAGGGATGCTCCACAAGACTGTTGCAGCATTTGCAGGGGGTGCTCCTCCCAGAGCAAAAGGGTCCTGCTGAGCACCACAGCAAGTGGGAGAAGCAAGCTCCAGACTCTGCACTTAGCAGAATATGCACAAACCCTTGAAGAAGAGTCCATCAGGTTGCCGTATTCCCCAGTTTCCAGCTGTGCTGTCGCTTCCCTAAGGAGCTGTGGATACTGAGAGCAGCAGGCCACGGTAGAGACCGTTGTAATTTGCTGCTTGGGAGCAGACGTGCCCTATAGGCTCCGGAGAGGAGAAAGGGATGTAGTAGCCACCCTCTATTTTTCTCCCATCCTCCCCACCCCGCTTCTGCTTGCTTTTGTTCCCTCTTGCCTGCGTAGGTAGAGAAAAAAAATAAGGCCCTTAGAATTTGGAAGATAAAAGATGCTCAAGGGCGTTAAAACAGGACATGAATGCAATCGTGTGGCTGCGCAGGTGAGACTCCAGAGCCTTCTGCCGCAAAATGCCTGCACTAATCCACTCTTGCCCTACTTACAAGGAGCTGTCAGTGTGGCTATTTGCAGCAAAAGCCACTTTAGCTTTGGGGCCAAACATCACACGATGGTGATGAAGCAATGAGGGTATGGATCCATATTCAGTGTATCAAGTTTGCCAGAAAAATGCCTTACTGCAGACAGGTGCTCCTGTCTGCCTTGCATATTCTCGCACATGAAATAGCCCAGGCTGGGTAACACTGTGCTGTTGGACAGCAGGAGACTCAAGGCAATGCTAAAAGGATTTTGTCCCTTCATTAAACTGCAACAGAACCGAAGGAATTTGGGGTGCAATACTCTCTCTGCTATGGGAAAGCCACAGCAGCCACGTTTCATCTCCCACAGGAGAAGCTCCCTGTCTTCCCCTCGTTTCTTCCAGGCTCCACACCTACTCTGATGGGGGTTCACTGTGCAACATGCCAGCAATAAGCGACGTCCAACTCCCTGATGAGCATGAGGTAAACATTTCAAAGCTGCTCAGACAATAGTATCTTTAATGGGGAAAATACCTAGATGCCAAAGACTGCAAATCATTGTAATTAGTAAGTCTGTATATGCCACACAAACCAGCAGCAGTCACTGGGGATGAAACAAAACTTTCTGAAAGCTGTTTGTATGGGCATATTAAAACGTAACTCAGCAGCTCTGACTGTTGAGGGGAGTAGAGATACAGCTCATCACCAGAAACAGTTCTGATTTTAACAGTATTTCCTGTGTTTGTAATAAACTAAACCAAAATGTGGAATGAAAGTGTCCCCAAGGCAGGGATATCTGAAACCTTATTCTGCCTTCAGATATTTCAGTCCAGGCCCAGACTGGTCGTAGTCAGTTTGGTCATATGGGATTAACTTGTTCACAGACCTTCTGTAAGGGCTTCACTGACCAGGTTTCTTTCTGTGCCCCAGTATCCTAATGTGCAGAAAGGTAATCAAATGCACCCTTTCTCCAAGCACTTGAAAATGCATCAAGTTACAATGGCTAATTATTATTATTATTAATATTAATTATTAATTATTCATTCTCTGATATTGAAGTACTGAAAAGTCATTTTTGTCCCTCTACACCCTTTGAGTAAACCATTCAAAACAATGAATCTGCTGGAGGAAAGTTCCCCGTGCTGCAGCGTGGCTGTTCAGAGCAAGGAGCTGCAGCCCTGTTTGCCCAGCGCACATCCCAGCACCAACTGGGGGCAGCGGCACAGACCAGCACCGCCTGGCTCTAGCAGCACCCACGGGCAGAGGAGAGGGGCACCTGATCAGCCCTCGGTGGGGCAGGGGTGCAGTGTCACCGGTGGGTCCCCAGCCCACCTCTTTGGGTGGGTGGCTGCAAGGAATTCCCAAGGGATCGAACTGCAGCATCACCTTCACCACGCAGTTGCCTCAGGCCGGGAAAACTGGCACCTGAGAAGAGAATTGTCCAAAACGGTGACCAGACTTAAAAATTAAGACCTTCATTTCTCCGCGCTGACAGCTTTTTCATCAGTAAAATACAGATGCAAATACTTACCGCAGGGGATTAAGGAAAGCTAAAATGACCAGGGGCTGCTTGCATACAATACACTGTTCACCCTAATCTTTTCAGTTTGGAAATCTTCCAAAAATTAAACGATGAATAAATTCTTCCCCTGGCAGCCATGTGGTTTAGAAAGACTTGCAAAGTTTTTGATGAAAGACTCTACCATCTTCTAAAATGAATGCTGCTAGCCGATGTCATGAGAAACCTTAACCAACTTCTCTGGGACTCTAAAAATGTTTTATGGAGTAATCATGCAGTAACTGCATTGTAGAGAAATAAGGCAGTACTGAAAAATACTACAGCATAGTTATTGTACAGCATTATTTCAGTAATGCGATGTGTTAGAATTTAAAGAAGTTATTATAGAAGCATAATTTGACTAAAGTTTATGTTTGCAGGCATACATATGTTTCATATTACAGCCTTTTCCTTTAGACCTCCAGCACCAGTCGCTGACCTTGTTAGTGACAGTGGCTGAGGCTAAGTTATAATAATAGTCAGTATAAAAGAAGTGTATTAAATTGCATTAACCACTGGTTAGATTCCCTAGCAGATTCATCAGGTTTCAGTGGCAGCCTATTACTTTACAAAAGGTGTTCCACTGCAATTTTCTATCACCTTATTTTTAAACATAGTTTTCAAAAGGCATTCTAATTTATTCCATATATAATCACTGTGAAGCCAAAAGCAAGAGTTCAGGATGTAAATGCAGAAAAGTGCATGAAAATAAAGGAGGACCTCTGTATTCACATATGCTTTCCAACACTTGGCCAGCACTAACAGTCAACTACAACTTTCTAAGATATGTAAGGCCCTACAGCCTCTACCGAGCACCCTACAACAAACAGTCAGAATAAGGCCATTGAAAAAATAATCTATAGTTTTTGAATGAACTAACCTGTAAACTCCGTAATAAAGATGAAGATGATAAAAAGAATAAAATTATTTGTCCCTGTACATCCTTCTAATAAGCCATCTCATACAATGATTTTCTGGGGAGGGTTGTCTATGTTGCACAGTATGGCCATTCAGAAGTCAGAAACAGAGGATACATACTGCCAGTAGCGAAAAACAAATAACATAAAGGCTACCTAGTACTTTGTATTCGGTTTGTGTGGCAAGGTTTTGGTGGGGGGGGTGGCTTCTGTAAGAAGCTGCTGGAAGCTTCCCCTGTGTCCGACAGAGCCAATGCCAGGCGGCTCCAAGACGGACCTGCTGCTGGCTAAGGCTGAGCCCATCAGTGATAGTGGTGGCACCTCTGCGATAACATTTTTAAGAAGGAAAAAAAAAGTTGGGACAGATGGAAACAGCAGTCAGGAGAGAGGTGAGTGAGAACATGTGAGAGAACCGGCCCTGCAGACCCCCAGGTCAGTGCAGAAGGAGGGGAGGAGATGCTCCAGGCGCCGGAGCAGAGATTCCCCTGCAGCCCGTGGGGAAGACCCTGGTGAGGCAGGCTGTCCCCCTGCAGCCCAGGGAGGTCCACGGGGGAGCAGATCTCCACCTGCAGCCCAGGGAGAGAGGACCCCACGCCAGAGCAGGTGGGTGCCCGAAGGAGGCTGTGACCCCATGGGAACCCCGCGCTGGAGCAGGCTCCTGGCAGGACTTGCGGATCTGTGGAGAGAGGAGCCCACGGAGCAGGTTTTCTGGCTGGATGTGTGACCCCGCGGGGGACCCACGCTGGAGCAGTCTGTGCTCCCGAAGGACTGCATGCCACAGAAGGGCCTCATGTCAGAGCAGTTTGTGAAGAACTGCAGCCCGTGGGAAGGACCCACACTGGAGAAGTTCGTGGAGAACTGTCTCCCGTGGGAGGGACCCCACACTGGAGCAGGGGACGAGTGAGGAGTCCTGCCCCTGAGGAGGATGAAGCAGCAGAGACAACATATGATGAACTGACCACAACCCCCATTCCCCGTCCGCCTGCGCCGCTGGAGGGGGGTAGGTAGAGAATTCGTGAGTGAAGCTGTGCCCGGGAAGAAGGGAGGGGTAGGTATTTTGAGAGTTGATTTTACTTCTCATTACCCTACTCTGGTTGATTGGCAATAAATTAAGTTAATTTTCCCCAACTTGAGTCTGTTTTGCCCATGACAGTAATTGGTGAGTGATCTCTCCTGTCCTTATCTCAACCTACAAGCCCTTTTTTATATTTTCTCTCCCCTGTCCAGCTGAGGGGGGGAGAGATAGAACGGCTTTGGTGGGCACCTGGAGTCCAGCCAGGGTCAACCCACCACATATTTTTAAACAATTTTGTGCATTTTATTTCCTATATGATAGGTAATTGAAGTAGAACAGTTTAAATCTAGCTTGAAGTTCTGGCTAGTGTTTCTCTTGATTGCCACACTCAGCAGCTGGTGGGTCCCTTTCTGTTTCACGCTATGATGATTCTAAATTATGACATGTTGCTAAATGTAGACGGGCATCACTTGGCTGAAGACTCCTCTTGTAGACATCCCTACTGTACTGGAATATCATCATGGAATTAGTGCAGGGTTTGAACACCCGTGGTCTGAAGTCATGCCTTAACTGACATTGAAGGGCATGACCTTAGCTAAGTCACCTAAATACCTATGTTCTACAAAATGACAGCAAGCCGTGTTGCTCCCTGTAATTTTTGCTTCGTTGGTTTGTCAGTAAACTATTGAGATAAATGATGCCTTTTGCTTGTGTCTAGGTTCAGTTCCTACAAATATGGACCCCCAACTCTTGCTTGAGCTGTCTAGATGATATTATATGTGAATAAGGCAATGTCAGGGAGCTATGACTGCAATCACAGACCTAAATAAATATCCACCAGCACTGCTGAGGAAACAGTAGCAGTTCCTGAATCAAAAAATAAACTCCTTGAATTATGTTGAATAAGGGAAAGGTATAATCCAGTGCAGTCAATACTATTACAGGTTTGTCCTCTACCTCCAGCATTAATTTCCCCTTAATTTTATTTCTCCTGCACTACAACTGACTTTCCCTCATCCAAATCCTGATCTCAGATAGGCATCAGGAAAGTAGAGGTGCTGAAGCATCTGTCTGCAGAAAAGAGAGATACCTAGAGGTGCTTGTATGTAGGTCTTCTACAACAACTGAACCACTGATGGAGAATGATGTTTACCCCACCCAGGGTCCACAGACAACTCAGAGAAACTCAAGCAGCAGCAAAGACAGATGATAGATCCAAAACATCCACCAAGAGAAGGGGAGGCATCAAGAGACACAGCGACAACAGTAATTAGTCTGTGTCTCCCTTAGTCCAGAAGTCCCAAAGAACAACCTGATATCTCTGGATGGTTCAGCAGACCAAAATCTCAGTCCTTACTCAACAAACAGATGGAAGTTGAAGGTGTTATTTTAAGACCCCAGGTAAACGTGTTGAAGCCCAACATGTCCATCTCGGTGGTTAATCCTGAACCCTCCCTTCATATAATAAATAGATAAACCCATTGTACTTCATAACAATTCCCTAGCGACACTGTGGCTCTGCCGGTTACTGTGTTAATTAGAAGTAGCTATGGAGCCCTTCAGTTTAAGGTTTTTGCCTCTGCCTTCTTTCCAAAACCTTCTTCTCTTAGTTTTCCTTACTGAATCTATACTCAGACATTAATTTCTATGCGTCATACCAGTAAAGATCAGTTTTACATCAGGATGACAATGACAGGCAGCCACTGAAGCCTTAAAACACAAGTGCTGTATGAAATAAAACCTTAGCCAAACTGACAGGAGTTATTTTAAAATAATTAACTTCTTTTTACTGCTGGACAGTTTCTGAATAAAATTGGCAGATGTGAACTCTGTCAGGCTTAGTGGTGGGGAAAGATTCAGTGGAAATACAGTTTTAAATCTGTGGTTTAATCACAAGGCTGGAGACCTAAGTCTGGATTTATCCCATCTGATTTTGACACTTAACTCAGGTGAAGACCTAAATGAAGAGTCTTGTCACCCTGCGCTTCTTGGCACACAACTGGAGAAAGACAGGCCTCCAGATGGTAGCACCAAGTTCATTTTGGAAACACCTTTCTCTTTTTCCATGCCTGAATTGAATATTGAGTGAATCTTGGGCAACATGGGATCTCTCAGCGCTTCTTTGAATCCTAAAACTAGCCCAAACTGGTAAAAGTAGACCTTGTCTTAAAAATAGGTAAAATTTGATGGCTGTTGCTTGTTTCTACCTAGATTTCATTAGAAACCAAATCCAGTATAAAAATGAAAGAGGGTCAAAGAAGAGGAAGGTTGAAATTACTTCAATGTAAAATACAAAATATCCTCCTGAATCCTGGGTTATACAATATACATTTCCATTTATAGAATCAGTTTAATAAACATCCTCTTCAAATGCTCATGATTCCTGTTACATCTTTATCAAAGGGGAAAACAGTTAAAGAAAATCATACATCAGTGTTTGACTTAATTTTCTTAATTTTCTTTTTTTTTTTTTCCCAGCAAGAAGTATTAGGATCATATGTAAGATGCTTTATTTAGAATCTGAAAATTTATTTTATGTTTTTCTGTTGACAACCAGAAGCACTGGGTGGAAAAAAAATAGCAGAACAAAGAGCTCCCTAGAGATATTTCACGTTTGCTGACTCACTACATCATCACATATGACACTGAATTATTAGTTTCAGCAAATACTGAAATAGCACCAGAAAGCTTTCTTGCTCTTTTATCTTCACCATTGTTCTTGGATTTAAACAACTCACATAAAAACTTTGGGGTAAAACTACAAATATTGAAAAATCATAATTTAGAGTGGGGTTTATTGTACAGGGTGCCTCCTTAATCATACTGAGACAGAAGGCTGGGAGTATAGTTTCCTTGAGCTCAGAGGACAATTTGGATAGAAAACATGTTTCATGCTGATAGCCTGACTCAGATCCAGTCAGGGCTTTAGGAAGTTTTAGCAGGATTCTTCCTCTCTCTTTCTTCACTTGCCTGAGTGACTCTGCTCATGCAGAGAGGTTGAAATTGTGGCCTGATTTGTACCAGGATGAGCTCTTCTGTTGTCTGAGAAGCCCACACGCAGTACAGCACGTTTTTGAATCACATCTTCCTTTTGACTTAGCTATTTTCAGACTCCTTTTAAAAATCTAAATATTAGTGGCTATCAAAATTCAGGTAACCATGTGCAATACTACTGCGTGGGGTCTCAAAACAGGGGTGAGCCGCTCGCCCGGCCTCCATCGCCTGCACTTTGCAGTACCGCTGACAAACGGATGACCTCTCCGCACCAACTCCTCTGCTCCACTCCTTGCATGGGCTTATTTGATTCCTTTGGCCTTGACCTTAGCTGTAAATTTTTAAAGTGACACTGTGTTGTTCTGTATTGCAGGAACAGGGAAAGGTAAGTGTCTGGGTTGTATTATGACTTTCGTGACCTCCTAACTGGGAATAGAAGTGTAATACTTCACCAAAAAAATCAAACCAAAACAACTCCAGACTCAGCTGTATGTAGGAAGGTGATAGTTTAATATCATCTACTTTGATGCAGTAATAAATAAAATTATAATACTTTACATTACTGTAGATACTGAGAGTTTCTGAAATAAGAATTTTTATGTATTAGTTAATGTTGAAACTGTGAAATGATTAACACTAAACTGAGGCATGGTTGGCTTTTCTCAGAATTAATTCTCAAGAGTAGCTATGCTAATTCTTGTTTTTAGGCTTGGCTAACTGAATTTCCTCCCCCTGAAGACAAAGACAAAGTTCTCATTTACCAACATTTTGCTGGGATTAGATTGTTTTCTGCAAGCTGTGGCTTTCATATGCATTGGTGTCATTTCTTGAAAATGCTGTGTGTGGTAGCAAGAGAAAAGGAGAAGACAAAACACAAATGAAGTGAATGGATCAGTATGTTAACCAGTGTCATAAACTGAAAGGAAGGGATAGAGAATGATCAAGGATATATATGTTACAATTTAAAATAATAATAATTAGGATGGATTTATTTTAAATTCATGTTACAATTTACTATGCTCATCTCAGACACTTCCTTCTCTTTTCTTCCCATACCCACTGAAAGATTTAAACACCTTACTTGTTAGTAATAAGCATTGATTCAGCATCCCTCATGAAATGATGCATGATTTTACTCCATCACAGATAATTTCAGAAACATTTTGCTGCCTCCTTTTATCTGCACTCTACTTGTGGAGAGGATTTGAAAAGGTTTGCGTAGTTGCCCACTCTGCAGTAATGTGAGGATTTTGTTATCCAGCTGAGCTACCATCGCTAGTTCAGATAGCTTGGATTCCTTCCTTCTGCAGCCAAAATCTCACAAAACCTCTTTCTGAAACACAAAGGTACAGGAGAGAAAGGGCAAATGAATCACCAAACCTTTCAAGAGGCTATTTATATTCCTCCTGGAACGCGGCAATTAGCGCTTCTCTCAGCCGCTTCTCTCAGCCCCATCTGATCTCCTTGTTGTCTTCTGCTTGTGCACCCACTTAAACAGTTTTTAGACAGAGATCTTCAGCTGCTTTTGATATCAGATCCAGTCCTGCTTCCAGCCAAAGGCAACAGATCTGGACTACTGACTTAAACACAAACGGAATTGAATATCGCATCTCTCTGGTTCCAGCAAAATACCCGCATCTCAGTCAGGTTTGCGCATAGACACACGTGTTCAGAGCACAGCATCCCGAGTTCAGGACGTGCTACCCCCTCAGCTGTGGGATGCTATCTTCTTGCATGTGCCAGCAGTGATTGCTGACATACCAGCTTGCATCTGTGGGAGACGCCCTCAGATTCACAGACGTACTCGCACCCTTTGATAGTCTCTTTCATTACGGCAGGGAAATAGAAAACCTAGCGCAACGCAGACAACACTGACATTCATCCAGTACAATTTCCCCTTCTTGTTCCCCGGGTCTCAGTCTTTCCTCAAACCTCTGCACTAAAACACCCACCCAATAGTTGCAAAGATTATGCCAAATAGTCGACAGAGGGATTTGGCTATCGAGTGCCTTGTGGCTACCTATGAGGCAATCGCAGTGACTTGAATTTACCAAGTGCTGTGCTCGCTCCAGGGCGAGGGCAGTCTCTCCCAGATTCTCCTGTATGGGGTTTCCCATGCGGGTGTGTGGGGATCCTTGCCTGGGGCTGCCAGCTGCTGGCGGGACCCCCCCAAGACCCTCCCAGCAGGGTCCTGCTGGCTGCTGCCCCCTCAAAAGGGACATGGTTCCCTGGCAGGCGTATGGGTCCCGGCAGAGTCCCTGGCAGGGGTCGCAGTACCTGCGGCGGGTATCGGTCCCTCTCTGGGGCATCAGTGCCTACGGGCGTTATCGGTCGCCGCAAGAGGAGTCAGACTTCTTCAGGGGCGTCAGGCCTCGGCGGCAGCAGTAACAGTCCCCAAAAGAGGCATCAGCCCCTGTTTGGGGTATGAGTCCCGGGCAGGGATATCAGTCCCTACAAGGGGTATCAGTCCCTGCAAGGGATCAGTCCCTACAAGGGGTATCAGTCCCTACAAGGGATATCAGTCCCTACAAGGGGTATCAGTCCCTACGAGGGGTATCAGTCCCTGCAAGGGGTATCAGTCCCTAGAAGGGATATCAGTCCCTACAAGGGATCAGTCCCTACAAGGGGTATCAGTCCCTACAAGGTATCAGTCCCTGCAAGGGGTATCAGTCCCTACAAGGGATATCAGTCCCTACAAGGGGTATTAGTCCCTACAAGGGGTATCAGTCCCTGCAAGGGGTATTAGTCCCTACAAGGGATCAGTCCCTGCAAGGGGGATCAGTCTGGCTGAGGACAGTCAGGAGTGAGGCATGCAAATTGCAGCCTGAGTGCAATCAATAGATGTGACAAGCAGCCGGTGCTGGCAACCAGGGACATAATGAAGGTGTGACTGTGTAAACGGCTAACAGATAACAATGCTATAGGAAATTATAGGGCAGTGCTGTATTGAATAAGTGCAGTGCAAAATGAGCTGCGGCTCGCAGGTCATGCTTCCCCGCTGCTGAAGTGTCTCCTGCTCTTGTCCTTTGTAATT
Organism: Astur gentilis; assembly: GCF_929443795.1. Taxonomy (NCBI): domain Eukaryota; kingdom Metazoa; phylum Chordata; class Aves; order Accipitriformes; family Accipitridae; genus Astur; species Astur gentilis. The sequence goes on along the minus strand of NC_064883.1, from coordinate 35,556,624 downwards.
GTAAGTGGCAGCAGTGGCGGCTGAATGCGATGAGGGCATGTATCCAACCCTCATTTGTTCTGCATTACAATGCAGCCCTCGCCACCAACAGCTGATCCGGAGTGTCAGTGCCCACCTCCCAAGTGGACCAAGAAACGAGCGAAAACTCCATTTACTTAAGAATTAGGAAGGCTGGCATTAAAACAAGGCTGTCCTTGAAACCACGCTGGATATCTGAGCTGGTCCTGTAAGAAATAGCGTGAAAACTCTATGTTTCGTTTTTTAAAAAAAACATGCTTTCCCCCCAAGGAAACACAGCAGCGTTTTCTTTCAGAAAGCAAAAGATCATATGCAGAAGGTACAAAACCCTCTAATTTTATTATTACTAGGTTTAAAGAAATATTTATAATATAGTAAACATTTTTTTAAAAACTTGGAACAGAAGAAGCTTTTGACTACATACAGTTTTAATACAGCAAATTCTCCAGACACTACTATTCCTCTTACCCACTCATTAATATTCAAGGGGAGAAAGAATGGCTAAAAAGTGTTCATTGATTTCTAATTTAATTTCCAAGTCCAGCGATATGAAGTCCTTCTCTGCAATTTTGTTCTGACATTTGGATCAAACTCAGCGGTTGTTTTCTGAAACCTCAGGTCTTCAAGACTCTTGGGTCTGAGTCCCATTTAAAGGTTTACAGATTAAGTTTAACATTTGAACCTAATCAAAGACAAGGAGGTAACTCAAAGTGCTCTGCAGAGTTCACTGATATTTCACCATCACTGATCGATACTTTCTGCTATTTATGAACGCTCCATACATCCCCCCCCTCTTCATAGCACCAGGCAATTTTACTTATGGTTTTCTTCACCTTAGCCTTGGAATGTCCATTTTTCTCGTTAAAGTAAAACCTACACTAAACAAAACACTTGCTCAATTTCTTTACTAATGCATTATAAACGTAGATCAGTATTTATTCTGTAACCCTGTTTTCAGTCATTTAATTTGGCTTTCACTATTACAAAGAACCAATTTGGTTCTTGCAAAATGCATCTACCTATAAATGAAAATGAATTCAAGGCTAACAAATTCAAGCTCTTGATATTTTTTTTTTTTTTCTCTTTTCAATACAGTGAACAAATCCTGCCTTTTTTCTTCTGGTTTCTTTACACCAGACAGCTTTCAGCTGAATCAGGGTGGGTGTACTTCCCAAGTTCTGAGGAGTCTACAGCAGGATTTGCATCTTCCAATATTAAGCAAAATGCCACAAAAGCTCAGTTTTGGCAGGTGCCCACATTTTCTGACACAAGAAGGTGCTCCAGGAGTCAAGCCTGCAAGTGATGGCAGATTTGGTATAGGTGGAGTCCACTGCTTTTATTTTTCCATTGTCACCTTGGTTATGTAGGAGAAGTCATCGAAGAAACAAATCCCTGCGTCACCCATCTTCTGCAGAGGCAGCACTGAGAAAGACCACGCAGACGTCTGCAAAGCCTCACCACTGGGTGGGACGGAGACATTTTGGGAGCACAGACTGGCTGCACTCCTCACAGAAAGGGGCACACGGGACTGGACCTCCACTGGGAACAAAATCAAGGGCCTGCCGAAGCTAATCCTGGGCTTCAATATCTCTCCTGCACATCACTGTGCTTCCTGGCTAGCCCTGGACGGCTAAGTGCGCTGCAAAAGTGTGTAAAGAAAGATTCTATCATCCCCTATCTGTCTAAGCCAGAAACAGGCAATACCAGAAAAGCCTGTCTTGTCCAATTTCCAGCTCAGCTTTGCAGACTCAAGAAGTGCAGATAGTTTGGACATGCTTTAGATAAGGAGCTGAATATCTGGGCGTTTCCCTGAGCGCTGTACGCTACACTTCATACAGTTTACTAAATTGTGTCACTAAAGTTTTACCTTTCCTGGTAATAGACTTTTTTTGCTTCAGTGTTTCTTCTCCCTACCTCCCAGCAACACTGTTGGTAAACGCACAAATACATATATGTACAACCACCATTGTACACACTCTAGCAGCGTTAGTACTAAAATGTGCATATTTGCTCAGTGCACTTGGGTTCTTCAGAAAGAAATGTGAGAAGCCAAGAGCAAGCTGCTCGCATGCTTACAAAGCCCTGTGCCCGCAGTGAGAGTTCACTTTTAAATGTATGATGAAAAAACAGACCTTGCCTTCCTGTCTTTGTAGAAAAATCCCATGTACGTGTGTAGTACAAACGCACTCAGATACAAAGATGAAAGTGGGTATTTTGTTTCTTTCACACAGAGCTGCAAAGGGAACCCAGCACCTTTGGAGAGCTGTAATTGCCAGGTGCTTGTTTTAGAGGCAGGAGGATGGATAGCTGCTTTGGCATTGGGCTAATCTTTTGGAAATGTAGGAAGGAGAAAAAAAGGACTGGTTATAGATTGCTTTGCCTCATAAACCCCTCTCCCATACTGTTCGAAAATAAATGTTCGTGCTCACTGTTACCTCTTTCCACACAACAGATTTAGCCAATATTCAAGGGGTTGGCTTTATTTTCTTTTTTTTTCTTTTTTCTTTGTTTTTTTTTTCAGGATTATTCTGCAAATTTTCAGCTAGTTTTCCCCTTGCTTGCCTTTCTGGCTGCTTTGACCCTTACTTACTGTTCCTGGCTGCTTCTAATGTGCCTCTGCTGAAGGATACCTTGCTTCTCCTCTTGTGTATCAAATGAAATTGAATTCCTTAGGCATAACTACATTTGCAGCCCAACTCGTTTGTGAGAAATTTACTGGTGATTGTTCCTATTTGAAGCATGAATCTCTGAAACACAAATCCTTTCCTTAGGACAGGGAGGCTAGCCAGTAATACTGCTCTTCTATCCCATGAGTCATAGGTCAGCATTTAATTTCTGAGGCAAATACTTACTATTCAAAATTCACAGTCCGCTAACATGTTTCACAATCCTCTCTTATAATTCACAGTCAGGGACCAACCAACCAAGACTGGAGGTGGGGAACCTCGTAATTAAAATGTTTTAGCTGTCCCATCTTAAAAACCGAGCACATAACTGACAGCATCCTGAAGGCATGGGAGGTTTGTTGCAAGGTGTAGACTAGGTGAGCTCAACCTCTGGGCAAGGGGAGGAGAAGGGGGAGCGAAGAACAAAGAGAGCGGAGGGCCTTTCGTCTCCATCACATTTTGTAGTTAGATAATTATCTCCTTTGTTATCTTGCTGTAGAACCAGGCTTTTGTATCAGCAAAGACAGAGCCTCAGTCACTGGCAGGTTTACAGAAAGTGAAGGCGAAGGAAGCAGGGACAGGAACAGGGACAGGGATGGGGTGAGGTGGGAGAAGCAAACAGAGCTGAAGCAGTGCCTAAATCCTGCCACACAGACTCAGCACAAATAGTGCTTTACTCCACCAACACCTGCAATGCAACCAGTGAGGCAGCTTGCCAACTGAAGTGTATTTTCTGTGTGAATAAGCATAATACAAATGCTGCTCAAAACCTGACAGATCTTCTAAGTGGTTGTTTTCCACCTTGTTCACCTTGTTCTTATACTTGCTGCCCTGAAGATGTGCAGGTCTTTGCTGTGTAGCAAGGAACTGCTCAAAACCTTCAGTGTCCCAGCACAGAGAAAATTCCCAAATGCTCTGTGGGAAAATCTTTCAAAAGTTTGGATTTCTGGGATTCAGTACATCCTGGTTTTAGCTTTTTCATGAAGATCATGATGGATGCTCAGGCTCGGTGTCGAATTATTGTCTTGTGAAATAGCTGTCTTCTCACAGACAGCTTCTTGACTGAAAAATGGCTTTTCTTTGCCCCAATCTTCATGAACCTGAGCTGACAGCATATTGAAAATAGTATATTCAGCAACACACAGCAGAAGTGGGAAGCAAAGATTTGTATGGTTCACAATTTGTTTTGTATGGGTCGAGACTAGGGAATACACTTAAAGTAATCACAAGGAGTGGGTTTTGTTGCTGTTTATTTCAACATTACACATTTTTATGTGCACAGCCTAGAAATATACCAAAAGGAATAATTTTATTCAATTGAATTACAAAAATATGTGCTTTCCTCTCATATGCCAGTTCTTCTTTCTGGTCTAAAAGTCTGATTTCCCCCTTAGATATGGCGTACCACCTCATGCCGTATCTGTCTCTTTCTCTTAAACTTTTTCAATCAAAATGTTCAGAGATGACAAACAGAAGACTCAGGCTCTAGGACTGAAGCTAAACGTTAACTACCAACTGCTTGCAACGTGAGGATCTTAGAAGCTGCAACTGCTGACCTTGCCACCAGCTCCTCCACAGTGCCAAAAAGGAGCATTTACTATGCTGATGCTTTTTATTTCCATGTCACTTTATGTGCTCGCTTTATACAAATCACATGCTGACACACAATGTCTATGAGTCAGTCTTTTTCCTTCATGTATTACTCATGTAAGATCTGTAACAAAATCGTCTGTTTTCTGCACATGGCAAAGCCTTGTTAAATTAATCACAGTGCAAATTGGAAGGAAGAATTACGCCATTTCTCTTTAAAGAAATTAAAACTTTTGACATTTAAATAGTGTATTTACCAAAGGACTTTCAGAAGCACTGTCATCTATTTTCTGTCTATTAAAAAACAAGTTATAGCATAAAACCTGTTTTTATCTCTTTCTCCGCAAAAGCATGGCAAACATTGATTCTATTTAACATTTTATCAACTGAACTAGAGAAGAGATATTACCTCTTTGAGCACCAGCCAAAGGTCTTGTAGCTAATGCTGACCTCTGTCAAATCTCACACATTGTATAGGAAGGATTGACAATTATTGTTCTACTGTATTTTGCAAGACACCAAGGGTCAGAGCAATGGAATTGTTACGTTGCAGCAGAGCAATAATTCAAAGCTTGTTTGCCTGCGCTGCGTAAAGCTACTAGGGTCAAAAATCACTGTTGTTTTAGAGTATAGGCAAAATGTTAAGGAGTTTGTAAAAAGGCTTGAAGTTTTCCCAGTTATTTTATTTGTTTCCAGGGATTTCCTTTGTGGTTGACAGGTATTCCAAATCAAACCACTGTCCTCCTGTGACATCATGATTCTTCTTGTTAGAAAATGATAAATCAGCCTTTTAATCTCAGATTCAGATTGCGCTGAAGCTTTATCTAGCCTGCTGGAAAGGAGAGGTGAGAGACCAAGTAGAAAGGGAAAAGCTTTCTTATTCCTCTGGAGCATATATACAATAGTGAAATAAGATTTACAAATTCACAAAAGGCATTTTGAGTTCTTTTGCTTAATTTTTAAGGCTACTTAAAATAAAAATTATTCCAAGATATCTGTCCGCGAAGCCCATGATCACATCTCCCTGTGGTGCATGGCCTTCTTTACACTGCTAATTTCTATTAACAGCATTCTGCTTAGTTGAAAGAGTGTCAGCTTATATTTTTGGCATTGAAAGTACTGAGTTTCACACCTTCTTATCATCTTATATGGATGTACCTGTGGTTCATTGCAAATACACTATAAAAAGAAAAGTATAACTAAGTGCCTCTATATAGTCAACAGAAATGACAAACCCATTCCCATTGATGTTGAAGTCAATAAGGGTTTATTGCAAAACTTTAATACGATCAGGATTAGATATAATACAGAATATAGTTGTAGTTCATATATATGAATATATATTCATAATGCAGAGGAAAAATATGAAGAATATCAGTGAGCTTGTCTAAGTCATCTCTTTTGCCTACAGTAAGATCATTTGCTGTGGCATATTTGCAGTATTTTGGCTCAGTCAGTCTGTGTTTGTCAGCAACATCACTCTGCTGCAAAACTAGCAAATATTGTATTGAACTATCTAAACAGGAGTACCATCTACTGGGCTCAGAAGGCAATCTTTCTGACCTACTTAGCACTGCTAAGTCCTCAGGTAGTGTGTGTGGTTTTGCACACTGCATGTTCAGAAAAAAAGTGGACCAAGTCTACAGTGAATCTACGGAAATTAAGAGAGATGTAGGGAATGTCTGAAAAAACTGGATGGTTTTTATAAGGGAAGACATACAATGGAGCTATAGGCTAAATTAGGAATGGACTCAAGAACTGATACTGGATTGTAAATTTGAGTGCTATTCAGGATAAGAAGAGACATCAGTGAGCAAATTAGAAAACATTAAGGATTGGGCTAGATGTCAGAAATTTAAAGTCAGAGAGGATCATCGTTGTTTTCCTGCTGTTCATCCGTAATGAAAAAACCTCATATGGCAAGTTGGGAGTCAGGAACTAGTTCTATGGTCAGAGAGTCCACTACAAATCAGGACCCACTTTTACTAGGCACTGTAGTTACCTTCTGAAAAAGAGCACCCAGTAAAAATGGCCTGAATTCTACATCCATGAATAAAATCACACAGATATATGGGCAGGCTGAGAGGAGCAAATCAACAATGGATGTTTGGGGTTTTTTTTTGCAAAACAGGTGCTGTGGCATGCAGTCCTCTGCAACTACTCCAAGGAAGGGAAGAATCTGCTGGATGAGAAAAGGGCCAGCAGTGTTCAGCAACAGACCATATGAATTAAAATAAATAACGATTGTAAGTGCGTGCTTAAAAAACAGAAACTGTTAATGCAACTTAATGAAAGAAAACAATCTTTCCCAAACCCCAATCTTAAAACAGGATGACTTTTCATTAAATTCCTAGGCCTCAAAATTACAGCATCATGTCTCGGTGTATCTCTTATTATGCGATCACTGTTCTTGTATAAACAGTAATATCGCAAAGAGCTGCCAAATGTTACGGTTCAGGATAAAAGCCTTGTTTTCTTCCAGCAGGTGATGGTATGGAAGGCAGGCATGGCAAAAGCTGAGCATGTAGATTATACCTCATTCTGATTACCTCTGGGCTCCCAAAGTTAAAGTCAAATGCTCTCTGGAAGCTTTTATTTCTTATGTGTAGGAGGCACTCAACCTGCTGAGAAGGAATGGGTTTCAGTCTTCAAAGCAGCCACTATATCGTTTTTCATGGATATTATGCTCATACAAACACTTTTGTAATACCTTTAAAATAAAACAAAAAATAAATATAGGACATGGAGGATGAAAGTGGTTACAGACCAGCAGAAGGACAGCCAAGATGCTGATGTGCAAGTCTACTCTGTGTTTCAAGCAACATCTAATGTTGCACATACAAGACTTTCAACCTCACTTACAAAGACATTTGTAGCTGCACTTCTCCTGCCCAAGGAATATATGTGAAATCACTTTAATCAAATTATTTTCTGTCCAAATAAATCACTGAAATATGTGTACAGTACAGAAATATCACAGCAAAACAGTTCATGTAGAGTAAAAACTGTACCAAAGCTTCGTCTTTCTCCTGAAGTAAACAAAATAATAAGCTGAAGTTGAGGAAGATTTAGATAAGCCGTCATAATGCACGTCTTGCTGGTGGTCTTTTTCTGTGCAAATTATGACATTAGTAGTGTGGCTAAGCTAAATAGCTTTGGTCAATTCTTAAAGCCATCTCCTGTTACATGGAGGAAAACCTCTAAGCTCCCTCTGTCACTGGAGAAATAAGCTCAAGTTAGATGTTTCAGGAAGAAATGTATGAAAGAAAACCAAACAACAGAACTAGCTTGTGTGATGAGAGCAATGAAATTGTAGGCATGCCACGAACCAAGTGTTGAAGGTACTCATGAGCCTTGGTGGGATTCACTCTTCACACCAAATCCTGGTCCTGCGGTTGTTGCAATAGTCACAACATCATGCTGCAGTGTAGACAAGCTCCCGCTTGCCATAAGGCTCAGGATATCCTGCAGAGAAGCAGAAACACCAGGCTTGACCCAGCATCTAGCAAAATGTCCTTCAAATCCTTGATTATAAAGATTCAGTTTGGGTTTAATTCTCTTATATACTGTCACTGAGGAGACAAGTTTTAAAGGACAGTCAGCGTCCAGACCTGATGGGAGGAAGAACCCAAAGTCTAGTGATGACCTAAACAGGACTATCTAAAGTGACTACTTAGAATCCTGAAAATCACCCAGCTCCATTTTGCTGTAAGCAATTCTGAGAGCTAAGAGAAATATCTGAGGCTTTCTTCTGTTATCTGATTGTGGTAGGAGTCTGCCGTTGAGGACCAGAGGCTATCAGTAACTTTGCTTCAGTAAGACACCATGTGGGACATGAAGGGGACACACAGAAAAGCAAAGCTATGTCAGTGCTTATGAGTTTGTCATTGACATGACATAAAATAAAGAAAGCAAAGTGAAGCCTAGAAGCCTGAAAAAACTAAATTATTTCTTTTAGTTTTCTTTTTCATCAAAATAGTTGATGAAAAAGCAGTGCCTATGACACTGGGCTTCTCCTGAAAGGGATTTAATTGTTGCATCTCTGCTAATATAAAACAATGTGTTTTTAAAATTTCTGCAGAAAGATACTTTCTCTTTTATATGCAAGACAAAAATCATGATAGCTCTGTGATATCAATACGTTTTAATTAACATTAATTTTCTTTTTCATCAGTCACATGCTAATAGAGATGGGGAGGATTATTCTTTCTTTCCTTTTTACAGCTTACCATTTAGAAGATATAACATGAGTGTTTATTGATAAACTAATAGAATGCATGATGAAATGGTTCTAGCGTTAAGCTGTTAAACATTGACCAACAAATTAATGTTATAAAATATGTACAAACTACAGTGTGATTCGTGTTTATTGAACCATGTATGTCCTTGCCAGATAAGCTGTCAGTAAATATTTTATCAGATACAGAAATTTAAATTAATGCAATTAAAGTGAAAAACAGTTCATCAAAGCATTGTTGCATCTGGGTAGAAAACAAAACCAACAGTAATTACCATTATTAGATGCAGTGTACAGTATACAACATTACACCAAACGGAATTAAAATAAAAAAAAAATTTTCTTTGTGGAGGTTTCTTAGGCAAGTGAGTAAGAATAAAAGCCTCAACAATTAAAGCCAGTCTGGCACAATTCCTGCTACGTACTGGTTTTATATCTTTCACTTTTCCCCCTATTCTTCTCTTACCTTGTCTGTCTATAAGCTCTTTGTGGCAGAAACCTTTTATTTTAGGACCCTGAATCCAACTGAAAAACATAGTCAATAACAATTACATTGTGTGTTGTCAACCACCAAATATTTGGGCACCTCAGCTGGTGACTCCCAGTATTTCTTGCTTCCCATTAAACGTCAAGAGCCTCAACCCAAGGGCAGATTTTCCTCCAAAGCAGCATCCCAGTTAACCAGCCTTGCACGTTGTAGGTGTGTGCGGAAAACGTGTACAGCTGGGGTAGCACACGTGAAAGGGACCTCATCCTTCAGGCCTGTCAGTCCATCACAAATTTAAAAGAAAAAATGTCCCTTTTACCTTACTCTAACGATGCACTGGAAACAAACCCCTGCCCTTCTGTCGGACTCTCTAAAGCACCAGGGTGAACGGCAGTCCTCCGCCGAGGCCAACCTCCTCCCATGCAGCAGTTCTCTCGTGAAGTTCTCTTCCACTGCCCGCACCTCCACTGCTTGGAGGCAAACGCGGCTTTCTCGGTGTCAGACTGGGCTGGATGGGCTTTTGACCCACACCATGGCCATTCTTCTGACTCTCTGCTTGGCCCAAATAAGGAGGTCCCAATTTGCAGAGGAGTTAAATGAAATACGAATCCAGGGAGAGATTGTAACTCGTGCTTTCGGAGCCACACTGAGATGCCTTAGCTGCTCTGTGCTGTGCCCTATTCAAAAGATACTTACTGAATAAATCTGAATAATGAATGATCAAGAAGAGACTGTTATCTGGTCTGTACGTACAAAGAGGCTAAGTTTGTCAAATTAATTATTCACTGTGAATTATTCACTTAGCTCCAACAACCTCTCCATAATCCATCTTCTTCTGTCTGTCCCAAGTGCTACGAGCATGGTCTAAACCTAGCTCAGATTTTAGCCTCGTTCTTTGAGTTATGTGTGATGTAGACTACAAGTATGGAGCACAGACTCACAACAGCACCGGGGGAAAAAAATATTCTATTTAAAATGAATTTAATAGCTGGAAAGCAAATAAACAAACAAGCTCCAAGTACAAATAGCAGTAAAAAGTAGAGAGTACGCTGGACATATCTAAGGTCAGAGTCTTGCAAACGTGTAGGCATGTGCTTTACAAGTAGCAACCTTGACAAGATCAATGGGACGACACATGGTGCCAGAGTTAAAAATACATTTATAAAAAGAAGAGCCAAAAGAGCTCATGGATTAAAACACGAAAGCACTTAGAGGTTGGTAGCTGTTGAAACAGAGTATTAACAAAGTTGTATTTTCATAGTTAAAGCTGTACCTTCACTATGTTCCTTCTTGTTTCTTATGTTCATTAGGACATTTAACATTTTTGTATTACTAAATCTCAACAGGTTAACTAATTTAAGATACTCAGATTTTGCTACTGCTAGTAATGCTGAGCAGTACCTTAAACTCTGCTGTTGCAGAGAATAGGAAAAAGGATGACACAGTCAAATTTTAATGCAAAGCCCTAACGTAAAATATGAAATATGAAGAATGTGGCCTATAAGAACAGAGCTAAAATCGTAGCTCAGAAACCCTGCTGCAGTTCACCTAGTTTGGAGAATGTGTGAATCCGAGAAAACAAAATATTTTTAAGATTAAGGGCACAATGTAGGCTTTATTTTTATCAAGCGACTTTAAAGAGATATTTAAAGCTAATACTCACTTTCTTTATGGCACATTTTGTTTTAAGCTAAGCAGAATCCAAAAAGACCCCATTAATGAAGATGGTTTAATGCCTGTGCATTATTATAATGCACTCCTTTGTTCTACACTTTCTCTGTGTGTCATAGACTAAGTCATTAATCAATGGGTGCTGAAAAATAATTGTCTAGTTCTTAACAATCTTCTATTGTTGAAACATTTGGAATTTTAAGATAAAGATGTACTGGCTGCTCTGAAAAAAAATGTGGTTTAAGATTACCCTTCATGGAAGTGTGGGCTTATTGTTAGAAATGCAAAGCAGATGACCTGGTTTTAATGTGTTTTAGTGCACTGTTGTTCAATTGCCTATTCAAATTGTGCTCGAAAAGTAGACTTCATTAATGTCACAAAATAATGATTTTGTGTGTTATTTTATTGTACGGGCACATTAATTAAATGGAGAAGCATCATAGAATTACACAGGGTTTAAAAATAGAAGTACAAAATCTTTTTGGTAATAATAATAATAATGATAACTCTTAGTCCATTTAATACAATTTAAGAATTATATTCTTTTTGTACTTCTATCCTTGATGCCAGATATACATAAGGCACATACTGATTACAAATCACCTGGGAATACGTGTCTATAACAATCCATTTCAGTGACTCACCTAGGAGGTCTGTCTGACAACATTCATACAGACTGGGGAAATTCTGTGGAAAATCTTATAAAGCTGCAGGTTCCCAAACAACAGAGAATAGTTCATTTTCTTCTGAGAGGAATGCTACAGAACTGGACATGAGCTAACTTCTACCAGCTGCTTCAGCTCTACCAGCACACTGGTTTGGTTGTGAAAGCCACAGAAGGTGCCTAGAACAGCACTCCATCTGAATGCCCTCTAGTCCACCTCAGGCTCTTTTAAAAAAACTCATAAACTAAATAAAAGCAAGAACAGCTCTTTTATCACAGCTCTTCCCAGAAAGCCCAACTACAGGTGCAGCTGCTCAGGATGCTGGAGGTGGGACACACAAATCTGAGTCACACCTATGAGATGTGAGGTCAAAAAAAAAAAAAAAATTTCCAACACGCCAAACTTGCTGGATCAAATGCATGAAAATACTTACTATATCCAACAGAGAATATTAGCAACAAGAGAATCTGGACCACAGAGCTCTTCCATCAAGCTCCGGTCAGTGGAAAGAGTCTCATTAACTTTAGGAGAATGGGCCAAGCCTCTTTCACATCATCATCAAATGTTCGTGGGAGTTTTGTGCAAGGTAATGCTCCTTATGTATACAACTTTTTGTGATACTGACTAATCCTGGGGGAAAAAAAAGTGTGGTAAAAGTGGTTCCCCAAGAGGAAGGCCTAGGATGAAAATAGAGGGCTTGAGCTTACAAGCCCAGGATTATTACGGATGCCCTCCAGGTATTAACACAAGTGGTCAGCTCCTGATCAGTGCAGGAGCTGGGTAGATGTGGGTTTAGGGCGTAACAGAGAAAAAAAAAGAACATGAAAATAAAAGAACACATTTATGGCAAGAAGGCAAAGTTGCTAACAGGAGCATACAAAAGACAGTAACAGCTTCCTCAAGGATGTGATTAAAAGAGGAAGAATGGGAGGGATTACTCCAACACTACCTCCCCTGGTTGACCCCAGAAATTATGCACAGTAGTATCTCCTTCACTGCTTTTTGATTTGCCACTCACCACTGCGAACTCAGCAATTATATGTAAACTATTATCCTTTACTAGATAACCGGGTTAAATAGATAAGAATCTGTTAAAGGCCAGTGCGCACGTGTGTTTTCTGCCCCAACCTTCCCACACACCAAGGTAGTGCAACTCCAAGTCAGAGTAAACCGGGACGCAACTGTCCTGTGCCACTGTTTAGCAGTCAGTCCACGTATGAATGCTACAGAGATGTCTGGTATAATTCAAAGTAATGAAGGTCTTATGGTTCTGGCCTAATGCGTTGTACCCAGCTCATATACCAACTTATTAACAGGGACCTTAAGAGCTACGGGCATGATTTTAGTTATTGTTAACTACTTTCCTCAGTATGACAATCACTGTGGGAGATTATTGAGTTAGAAATGGCATGTGAAGAGAGAAACAAGAGGAAACAAAGTAGGTGGAGGAAACACACAGGATATTAGTGGTATTTTTTAAAATACTTTCAGCTTGGTGGTAGTTAATTCAGAGGGTAGGTTGATTATTTAATCTTATCGGATTTTTTTGTTTGATTTTTTATTTCCTTTTTTCTTAATTCAATTAGAATTCTGAGGTCATATATTAGCCCCTTTCAAGTAAGTGATGAACTTTCACTGACCTCAATATCAAGAAAAATAGAAATAGTAGCACTTAGTTGTACCACTTATTTTATTAATACTGACCACACCTTTAGTAAAATCCTAAAGCCGGTGGCTGTACAGATTATTGCAAATATGCTCAAAATGTAAAGAACAATGAACTTTAAATTACATACACATGAAAAAATGAGCAGAGGGTTTTGTTAACATTCTCAAATATTTACTGCTTTTCTTCATCCTACTGGCTATTTATTTTTCCATGATTAAAAAGGGAGCTCTGTGGGACAAGCAAAGTGCTTATTTCAGTGCCTGGAAATGATATAACACATTGTGCAGGTTATTGCAAATAAATACTGAAGCCCATTATGGGAAGATGAGTCCTGCCATTACATTTTGCCTATTTTAGCTGCTCGAGGAATGCGTGTGCTTTATTTTCATTTTCTGCATGTGCTTATATAAATGCTGGAGAACCCAACCGTATATATTTATATATATATATGTCCACACCAAGGGCCATACATGCAATAAAGTTGATAGGCTCATTTTCTAGTATGATGGCTACAAGGAAGTAAATTCTGTGCCTAGTAACTGAGGGGGAAGGCAGGGAGCTGCCAACTTTAACATACTCCTCCTCTTTAGCACCTCGAACTCTCAAGAAAAGGTCTTTCTCCATGTCATAAATCATTGAGAGATGAAGAATAACTGTCTACCTCTTAATCATCTTCTGTTGTTGAAACATTTGGAATTTTAAGATAAAGATGTACGGTTTGTACTGAAAAAAAATGTTGTTTAAGATTATCTTTTCTGAAAATGGGAGCTTATTGTTATAAATGCAAAGCAGATGACCTAATGTTAATGTATTTTAGTGCTATTTTAGTGCTGCCTATTCAAATTGTGCTAGAAAATAGACTTCATTAATGTCACAAAATAATGATTTTGTGCATTATTTTATTAAACTTAAACATTAATTAAATTTAGAAATACTTTGGATCTATAAGGTATTTGAAAACAGAATTCTACCACATTACTGTAATAATAGAAGGGAACAGTTCTGAGGCCGTTGAAAGCTTATTCTCTTTTTACTTTTTCCTAGATGTGCGCCATAAATAAAAAGAATACACTGCAAGTGATTACAACCCAGCTAGGAATACACAGTTCTGTGTAACTCAGTTTTAGTATTCTTGTAGGACAAAGAGAATAGCTTAGCAGAGTTCAGTTTTATTTTTCCTTCTACTTCAGTAGCATGACAGAACTTGAAACAGAGAATTGCAACACAGGCTGCTGAGGCCAGAGAGAACTCTCTACTTCCAAACTAGTCAAGACTATTTATGAAAAAATAATGCGTTATATAAAAGTAAGATCTTGTCTTTCAAGAAAGCCTTAATGGGTTTCTGTAAAAATGTAGAGAAATGGCACCCTGGTCCACAAAATAAATGACCTTGATAACAGAATCCCTGAAAGCAACTTCCATCACGAAGCAAAGCTTAGGTAAATGAACTAGGGTTTTCTTCTCTCTTCCTCACTCCCCTCCCCCTGCCCCTGAACTGTATTCATATACTGTGTTTATACAGAGAGAACTATCAGTTCACAATTCAAACATAATTCAGATCACACGCATTGTGTGAATTTAAGAGAAGAGTTGGCACAGTACAGCATAGCATCCATGGAAGAATTAATTCTTTCTACAGGTAGCTTTGGTATGAAGAACTACTAGTTAAAACAAAACTTGTATGTGGTGGAAGGGATGCTGGTAAGATGAAAAAATTGTCTACAAAGCCTATAACCAGTCATACATAATTCTTGACCTGCTACTGTTGCAGAGGGGGGGAAAAACTGCTACACCTCTAATATGATAAAAACTGCAACTATGAGTATGTAGAGCTCATTAACCAATCTGCACTAGCCCTTATGGCTCGTCGTGGGGAACAGGAAAGGCAAGTTTACTATTGGGAAAGAAAATACTAACTCTCAGTCTTACTTATGCCCAATGTAATTAAAACAGCTGAAAATTTGGGGAATCTACGTTCATTTCTCATCCCTCCTTATAATTTGCCTTTTTAAGAAAGGCCCAGTCAGCCCATGACTTTGGACAATCCTTGTTACCAGCAGCTGTATACTCTAGTGAGGCTCAACACTTCTCATTGTTAAGATTTTATAACATTTTCCACAGACAGAGAAATAATAATTTTTCAACCTGCACATAAGGAAGCCTGAAGGTCTGGAAGTGAACTACCTAAAATCTTATTGCTTGTCTCCATCTTTGTCGGAAAAAACCCATAACACGAGATTATGCCAACTCTGAGAATATATGTATGCACCCATGTTGTCTTGTAAGGAATATGACCTAGTGGGATAGAGATCCATATTCCAGAGGAACAGGACTTTAGACTTAACATTTTTTGGTTTGTTTTGTCTTACAAAAAGTCATTGAACCAGTGTGGGCATCATTCAGCCCATCCTTTTAATTTAAACAGGATTTGTCCAAATTTTATTTGTCATCTTCATTAAAAATCAAATCAGAAAGATTGCAATTCTATGTGGCTATTTTCTAAACTGTCTTGGGGGAAGAAACACTGATGCTTCTCCAATAGCCCTCTAAAACCTGTAAAGCAGTGGTACAGCCACTGCAGGTAAGGTTAAGATAATTTTAGACCTAAGACTTCAACAAAATAGTTTTCTTTCATGCTGCCAATGAAAAAGCCGAATGACATAGAACCTTCCTCCTTTTGTGTGCCACATATACAGGGAAACAAAAGTGAAAAATATATATACGTAAAATGCAGCTTATGTCCAAACAGTTACTCTCTGCTCAAAATAAAGCCATTCCCAAATTTCTTCTCAAAATTCTTTGGGGTGAAAGGGGAGTACTACTTACTTGATACATACAACAAGGAAAACCAATATCTTGTGTGCATTTTCACTCTGCATACAATAGCATATGATCACTAAAAAAAGACAAAACATCCAACAATGATTTTAAATCAACCGGCTACATTTACCTATATTTACCTGTTCTTATATTTATCCACTGCTTTGTTAATATCCAAATTAATTTATTATGAAACAGGATTTATCACCATATTTATGATTTTACACTTTGTGACTGGCCAATAACATTTGGGTAATCTTCTGTTTAAATGTAACCACCTTCCCTGTTGCGAACACTACTGCTGACCTTAATGTCATGCAATATTATCTGCTCAGCAAATTGCACCAATAGTCTCATTGTATTTTTTAGCACATAAGCTTATCAGGAAAAGTCAGGAAGAGAAAAATTCACAGTTCTCCGGAAAAGAAATTGAAGTAATAAAACAAAGATAGTATTATTAACAAGTCTAAGTTCGAATACAGTTATATTAGCAGCAGGAACCAGAGCTGCTTATTAGTCCTTTAAACAGTCTCTTATTAAAAGAAGTCCCAAATGCTGGTAAGTCAGCCAAGCTTTTCTCCTTGCTCTCTGTTCCCACTCTTGTCTCACCACAGATCCCAGCTTCAGGAACATGAGAACTCGCACAAATTCAACTTCTTGGTATTATGTGTATCACTCACTACTCAGAAGCATAAAGTTGTCATACACGGGGACAAACTAAGCTGCCATTCTTATATTAAAGGAGCAAAAACTTTCTCCCCTGCCAGGAGTACATGCCTCAGCACTACCTTGCACAAATTAATAGCTGTTACAGAGCACTGGCAAGGTCAGTAAATGAGGCAAGGAAGTGGAAATGTATGTGCCAGGTATATGTTTCTAGCGTTTTCTCATCCTGAGCAAAAGAAATCAAAATATTCTTATGGATTGCCTTATTTGAGAAAGCCTGTCATGCAAAGAAGTTTTATGATGGTATGTAAAGCTTTGACTCTTACCAGCAGGGGAAGAGCTAACAAGTTGACCCATCTACCTGGTTCATGAATTGATCCTGAATGGGACAAGCAGCAAACCAGGACCTTGTGGCACCCCTGTGGGATGTAGTCCTATAATAGGCATAAGCTGTTCTGCATCTGTTAGCGCCTAGTACTCGCATTGAAATTGTCCTTTTCAGAAATATCTTACTGGGAATGGTAAACCCACTGGAAAAAGTGGTGAAGATGGGTCAAACTGCAGATTGAGCACATGGAAATCCGTGGAAGGGAGGCCATATTACAGAAGTTCACAACTACAGGACTTGGAATTGCAACACAGTTAGCCTTGGACTGTTGCAGCTCATGTTAGACCATACCTAGCCTCAGTTTAGCTCAAGTACTGAATTTGCACATGCGACAGCAGAATTCAGAGCTGCTCTACAGCACAGAGGATCCTTCTGCCAAGGAGGAGGAGATGATCTGCCTGCATGATTTGTCACATGGATTCATCCATAATGCTCCCTCAGTCCCAGCTGGAAAGCGTCCCACCACCACTTCAGCCTGGAAAAATACTTCTGGGTTTCCCAGCTGTCAGATGCGTTGCTACAACCAGCAGACGTCTACCCCAGGAGAGAGCAGAGCTTTCGGAAAGTTTGGCTGGCAGAGGGAGCTGGGCCACAGGAGTGAGGCAGGGTCTCTATATATAGCATCTTTTCTGAAGTACTCTTTGTTATTTTATACCTTCTAGATGTAACTGGCTTTTAGACATCAGTAAAGTGCCTGTCAGGGAATAGCTATACAGCTTTAGGACAATATAGCCATAAGAGTATTACTTCTTGAGGGGGCGCAGCCCACTGAAAGGAGAATGGAAAATGAGGGCTGAAGGAGTGTCCGTCTGTGTGAACTCACATACGGATGGAAGCAAAAAAATATTGCTGAATCAGCACAATATGCCTTGCCATCCGATGCTGCTGTCTCCAGCAGCTCCCTCATTAAGGTATACGTTTTAAACCTACAAGTCTGAGTTTTCAGTGCTTAAATAAACAGCCAGCCTCCTCCCCAGATTTAATGATTTGGCGAGCCTGTAAACACAGTGCAAAATACAAATTATTTTCCACAGAAAAGTTAATAATTACCAACCATTAACAATTCTTTAACATGTGAAATAGACATATAAACACACACACAGAACAGGACGTAACAATTGGCAAATGTGGACTTTTTAATAGGTGACCTTTGTAATCCCACACAGAATTTGTGTCCTGGATATTAAACCCATACTGCACCTAATTTCACCCAGAGTCTCGATTCCATAGTTCAATATTTTTAATTTATTTCAGGTTTTCATGGTTTGTTTGTACAATGCTAGAAAGCCATTTAAGTTATTCTTCATGCTACAGTTCTCCTTTTGGTATTCATGAAAAACTTCTTTTCCAAACAAACAACAAAACCCCCAAATCCTAATCTGTTTTTTGCCCCTCCAGGGCGTGAAGAGGAAGAACTCTATAAAGAAGCATTTGCAACTCAGAAAAGCCCACATCTGTAGAAGCATATAAACTGAAGGGAGAAAATATCTTTCATTAAGTCGGTGAAGATCTATTTTGTATTCCTGCCATTTACATAGAACAGGATTATACTTCAGCACTAAATAAGTGGTAAAGTAATACTCAGTAAAGTATATATTATCTTCTTAAATATAATCTTATAATCAGATGTAGCAGCATCTTAAACAAATGCATTCCTCAATAGGTGATGTTATACCATGCAAAGCAGGGGAATTATTTCACAGGAATTTGATACACTGTTAGTGCTTTTATCTTGTTCCTAAGACATGATGTTGTTTGGGCATTAAAAGAATATTAAGTCCAAAGTTGCAAAATGCAGTTTGTAGCCTGTTTCAGTGTTTGTTATGTTCTTCATACTTGGTTTGCAATTCCTTGTGATAGATTTGAAAAAAAAAAACCCCACCAAAGTCCCAGTGACAGAGCACAGTTTACACTTCTTCTAATTAAGCTACTACAGATTTGCTTCTATTACAGGGAGCAAGTTTTTCTAGCGTTAAGGCTGAGCATGAAGAAAGCAAGGCAGACCATGGGTAACCAGACATATGCAAGGAAATAATATTTTCCCAATAAAACCTGGGGGACACTGTTGAGACACAGTTTTCTAGGACATGAAATACTTTTGCAATTCACTAAAGTATATTAGGTATATGTTATGGCATCACAACTGCTGTCTTTGACTCCACAGCACCATGTGCACATTTTCAGAGAAAAATTATGTACATTAAGTGTCTTCAGTAAATTCATCATCAAACATTGAACAACTGGTTCACAGCAATGATAATTTGGCAGTACCTGCTCATTTGCCTTTTCATGCCAAATGTTCTTCATCCAACTGACACCTTACACGAGACTATCTCTTCTCATTAAGCACAAAGCAAACTTACTACATTGACATGTCTTCTACATTTTGTGTTACTGCAGAAGGATATATCTCAACTGATTAAATAAGAAGACTTGAACATTTGAAGCTTTTTAAAAGAAAATCTTGGAGCACTGTAAGAAAAATACCAAGCTCATCTCAGGAACATCTAGAAGCCTTGGCTTGTTACGTATGGCACACAATGGCCATGGCTTTGTGGTTTAAAATATACATCTGAGCAGGTATCAAAGTACCTTAAATATAGCCAGTTTGAGGTTACCTGTGGAAATTTTGGATATTATGTAAAAGAAACAGAAATGCAAACAAAACAAACAAACCAACCCACCAAACACCACAAAACTGCAGCAATCCATTCTCCATATCCACATACATGTAACTCACAAAGTGCTCGTTAAATCCCTCCCTCCCATTTATTCCACAGCCTGGAGTACACCAATTGCTCCTTTACAAATCATTCCAAGAGTAAGAAAAAGACTGGTTTCCTCAGTTCACGTTCTTTTTTTCCCCTGAATAAAATCAACACAGTTCTTTCCCATATAGTGGTCTCAGAGTACAGTTGCCATTTTTGGCCTTGAATACTCACTGTAGCATACATGGAGTAGCACCAGAAATCTTTTCTAAATTTGCAAGGTAAATAACACTCAGTGAGGTGATAACCCTCTTGCTGGTAATGGTCACCACATCAACAAGCTGCAGAGTGCCCAGGTTTTTGGATCTGCTATGATGATAATAAATGTTCTGAGGGAGAGCAATGACACGTACAGACAGCTGTAAGAACTGAAACTGAGAGGAGAGCATGGGAGAAAGCATGGAGCTTGAAAACTGAGTGGAACAACATATTAACATGTATGTACAACTACTTTCAAATCATAGTATTGTTATTCTGTGTTAGGTTCTGTGAGTTACTTTGTATTTTTAAAATCTGAATATTGCCATAACATGACAGAAATTTGTTTAACAAATATATGCTTGGTTTATTTCACTGTTTTTAAATTACTGACACACCTTCCTCCCACACTCCCCCCCCAGTATAAAAGGTGCTTTTGCTTTTCAATCTTGATTCATGTACTTTCTTACTTTCAATAGGGCTTTCTTCAGATAAAGACAGGTAAATACAGTTACAGGCAAGTACAAAACCCACTGCTGTACAAGTTAGAAGGCAACACAGGATTTCTGTAGAGAAATATTGTAATTAAGACCTCTATTTTGCTAACACAATCTGGTTTAATTTTAAACATACAGTTCTCCCATCAATGTCAGCAGGATTACTCTCATGCCTAAAGATATGCAGATGCTTAAGTGTTTGCAGGATTGGCTATTTAGTTAGTAGTTAGCAGTTAATTGATTCCACCAACTAATTAATAAAGGAGGCAACATTGCATTTCTTATTTCAAAATCCAGTCATGAAGGTTACTCTGTTAAAGGATTAATGAGATTTGTACTGGCAATTCCATATGCTTATCCTCGTTTCAGTGCAATGGTTTCTTCCCAAAAGGAGCTACATCTTAAAGGTAAGGATAATTTTTTTTTATTATTCACAAAATCTGGGAATGGAAATGTGCGCACATGGAGAAGACAGAGAGTCTTACTTCTATTTTTTTTCCAGTCTAGAAAGAATCAGTTTTAATTGAAGGAAGAAGCCATTTCTGTAGAAGAAGGGTCAATGGGAAGATAAGCAAGAGATTTTGCAATGTAAATAAAGCTTTGTAAAGAGTTGTAACCATTGTCAAGACTACCCTTACTGACTTCAGAGGAGGTCTATGCACAGAGCATCTGTAGTTTGGGCTAAGTGTCTAATTCTTTATCAAACAGCACTAACCTGTTTCCCTGTCAATATCTTCTGGCTGTGAATTCTACAGCTTATAGCTGTGTTCATTTCTCATCCACTTTAAATTTGCAGAGGATTAATTTAATTGACTGTTTCGTTAGCCTTATGATACAGAAAAGGATAAAAAGTAATCCTTAGCTGCCAAAAGATCATTGCAATATAAAATGCACTTGCACTCAAATAAATATATATATTATAAACACACGAGGGTGTTCACGCTATTAAGGAGAGATTTTTGTATCAAGAGCCCTGTTCACCTAGCATTTAATTTCTCTCTGTCATTCCCCATGGCTTGCCTACCTTTACTAGTCGATGGAGGAGTGCAGTGCTTAGCTGAGATGTTCCAAACTGCAGAGCAGGGGATGGTGAGCAGCATCTGTTCTCCTGCTTTGAAGGTGTTTGTGGAGGCTGACTTTACTTGCCGTGTAAAGTTCTCATTTGCAGATGTTCATATCTCAAAAACTAGAAGAGCTAATTATTTAAAAATTACGCTGCGCTTTCATCAGTCAGTCAGTAGCTTAAGAAGTGCGATGTTTCTGAAATATGTTCATTTGTCTAGACTGCATCAAAGGCATAAACCCCATTTTTTAAAAGCCTGATGTGTGTGACAATTGCACATTGTTCCTCAGATTCTCTTTTTAGATTGAAAATCGCTCAATGGTTCAAAAGAAGATTCAAAAAACAACTGAAGTATAAAGGGATAAATTAAGATTCTATGTAAAGATTCCCAATGCAGTTAGCAGGTTTTGAAAAAGCATACATTTCAAATGACTTGCTAAACATTCTGTCTGCCAAAAGTAATAAAATAATAATTTGCACTGGTGAAATATCTTTCATCAAAGGATCACAGAATGCTCTATAAAGCTGGCAGTAAACTTATTTTGACTGGGAAGAAATTAAGATACAAAGCGGTTTGGGCCCAGATATCTGTCACTGTCACTGATGTGATGTTATTCTGTGCCAGAATGAAAGAGGTGCACCCACTCTCTTTACACCTTCAAGAAATGACAGGCTTCCCCTTCTTTCTGATGCTTTGTGTTGGTTGACAGGACATTCTTCTCTTGGTCTAGATGATCTTTAGCTTGGTGTCCCCTGTTGTAAAGCAAAGCATATTCCTCGAAGTCACAGCATATCTACAGTCTTTCTTTCCATTGAAATAAAAATATTTAAGCATTATCTACATTCATAATCATAGCGGGCAAGGGAAAACCGAAGCACTCTGCTCTGCAGTGTCCTCAGTCTCCCTGGGAAGGAGAAAGGTCTCTGGACCTTGCAGTCACAACTGCAAAGCCTTACTCCACTGATACGGCGTGCCAGTCTGTAGGCAACTGATCCATAACATTTTTAGGGCAAAGAGTGGGAGGCAGGCGGGTGCCAGTTAGGAATTGGCAGGTACGTATGCACATGAGGTGAGGTCCTGTCGGCCCATTCCTCTGGCAGATCTGGGTCCCCCTGACCAGCACCACGACGTTCTCCTTGGCCATGCCCCAGGCACTAGTCACGGACCTGCCAGCCAGCTGCCTTAAGCGCCGGGGAAACAGTGGCAAAAGCATGTTGCTGCTCATGTGCAAGATGCGCAGTTTGGCTGAGGGAACCTCCAAATGGGAGTTAAAAATTAAGAGCATTACATTTACGCCCTGACGGCTTAACAGAACTCCACCTGCTCTAGGAAAAGAGCTCCCACACCGTTAGGGCAGGGCAGGGCAGGTTCCAAGGCTGCTTTCTGCAACTAGAAGCAGTGAGATACCACGTAAGGCTCCGTGGATTGAGGTCCTGTCATGTGAGATAAAGTGTGTCCCCCCACCAAGACTTCCAGAGGAGAGAAAAAAGAAAACTTTTGCTTTTATATAAAAAAAATAGGTTTCTTCTGATGAATCTTTGCTTGAAACAAATCCAAACCCTATCTTTTGCAAAGATTCCTGGATGCACCTAACTGTACAAACCATAGGAATCAGAAATCTTAGATATCACCAAGTAGAAATGAATCTGAACCAAATTGCTTTCCCAGGGGTTTGCATTCAGCCTCTGAACAGAAGACTGCAGCTCTGTCCTGACAAACCCGAGCAAAACCCTCAGATCAGGCAACCTTTGCTGTCTAGATTCAAGCATCATCTTCTCTAATCGTGAAGTTGTGAACACTGGTGGAACAAGCTAAGAGAAAATAATTTAGCACTGGACTAACAGAAGATAGTTTAACACTGGATGCTGCAAGATTACCAGGTCCACTGACCTTTAGTAGTTGTACTAATCATCTCTATTCACTGTGAGTTCATTTTGCAAAGAATACAGTGCATCATATGCTAATTTATTCTCCAGTACCACCTTTTACAAGCAGTGCAATTTAAAAACTGTCTTCGTAAGAGTAAGTTTCCTTTAAACTGTTGCTTCTCAGAGCTCGGAAGCTCAGGTTGCCAGCAAACTAATTGTGCCAAACAAATGGCTCTGGTCTTTTCCACTTCTCTCACCTTGGAAATCTAAATTAAAACCCACTGCAGAACAGTGTTCTTTCTCCTACCAGCCAAATTCAAGTCCTACTGAAGTCTGTCTACCATGACCACCGAAGTCCTGCCTATTTGTCTTTGGAGAAGCTCGGGGCCTAATGAGAGGAAGGCGGCTGGTTCAGGCGCTGTGCAGCAAGAGGAAAAGGCAGTTGTGTTTCCAATGAACTTAGACACAAAAGAAGGGCAGCTCAGAGAGCAGGAGGGAAGAGACACCAGGGAGGTAAAATAGCTGCCGTGAGATCACACGGGGGTCAGTAGTGGAGGTAAGAAGAGAGCCCAGAATCTCAGCCTAAAGTGAAGCTCTACGAGGCTACATTTAGGGGCTTAATTGCCACCAGGTAAGTTTGGAAGGGGCAGTTTCCCCCAGTGCGCTGTGCTATCGCAGCACGGCTGGATGGAGAGCAGAAAACAAGGCAGAGCATGCAGCTCCCGCTCCGCACACCTTGCATAGGTGCCAGAGCAATCTGCAGTGGCCACAGCACTGCCCACGTACTGCGTTTCTCCACGTAAAGGTGTTTTTAAAACACCGTAAAATGCAATCTTCTCATAAATGCGTAACACTGGGTCCGAAGAGTGTTTTAACATAAGAGGTGGGGAGCTGCTCAGGAGTTTGTGCCTTGTAAGTATTTGTTCATAGGGAGGGGAGGAACAAGCAGCTCTATACAGTGAAATCTAATGTAGATGCAACTCTAAGCTCTGATTAACTGCTGCTTGGACGCCTAAAATTAGGAGCAAAACCTCATGTGTAGGAACCTTAATTCGATTTTTAGAGAAAAACAAATTTAATGGAAGGTGTGAATATGAAGGGTGTCGGAAAATCAAGCCTCTGCTGATGTCAAAATATATTGGTGCCTTTCTATAAAATCCTGAGCTTAGGAAATCTGAATTAAAAGCAGCAAATGCAGTACACACATGCACACAAAACCCCAAACCCTGCCTGTAATTGGAATACCTTTATCTAATTTTTATATCACCTGAGTATTCCAGATAAAGATGGCTTTACAACTTTACTGGCACTACAGTATCTTTTTTTCCTATATTGTGTCTATTCAAGTCAAAATTCATTTATTTGCAAATACTGGCCTAACTTGCTTCTTAAATGATAAGAATCTTATAAACAAACTGAACATAATTGAAAGCATTACAGGAATAAAACAGAAATGCAACTAGCTCTCCAAATTTCCTGTGCAAAATTAGCAAGACAGTCTATTTACATTTTACTACTAGGATGCTTTTTCTTCTGTTTGATATTGTTATTTTTAGACCACCTTTTTGCAAGTCATGAGAATACAGGATTTTTTTACCCAGCTGTCTAAAAACTCTGATGCATTGCCCATGTGGGAATCCTGGTGGTACTTTGTAATGGAAGGGAAAACAAGAATTAGGAAGAGAAAAATCAATTTAGCCACCAAGCATAAGGGTCACAGCCAAATTAGTTTCAGTACTGATGGCAAGGTACTATGATTTGAAAGGGAAGCCCGATAAAGTAAGAAAGAGGTAATAGTCAACAATGTTTTAAATCATCTGGAAATAACGTGGGCCATGCCACAGCACCACTGCATTGCATGAGCACTACAGGCGCTCTATTTTTCCATCACAGCTTCACATTTCTTTCAGAAAATAGGTAGACTGAATGTTTAAAGACCTGAGTGCAAGGGAAATATGTCACGCAGCAAGACATCTGCCAACTAGTGTTTCATAGCATTACCAGAGCAGAGGACGTGATTTGAGATAGAGCAGAATGAGAGAAGAGGCCAAAGAGAGAACATGGCCACGGCAACGAGACATCGTTTATTCATACTTTTACTGCCAGAAGTAAATAAAGTTATGCTTGTAATTATTGCAGCATATGTGGAACTAGAAGGAAAACTGCTGAAGCTTTTATTGTCCAAATAGCACTTAAAGGTAGTTAATTTATACACAGACACACTAAAGAAACAGTACCCATTATCACTGCTGTCCACTCTAACACATTCCATCTTCAGCCAGATTTAATTTAACAAAAAGAACCTCAATCTGCCACTGCTGCAGTCTCTCCCTTCTGCACTTCACGGCTTCTTTTATGTGTCTGGAGAGAGAAGGAGGCGCTGTAATTAGCTGCTGATATTAACAGGCTTTCTTTCGCTTTATGAAGTTGGAAATAAATGGTCACATTACTAGCAGACTGCTGGATGCTCATCATATTTTGTTTTAAAGAGTTATTTAAACCAGGCGTGAGACCTGTTGTTTCTGTGCTGCTTGCACAGAGTTGCTTCCTGCTTTCATGTAATGGAGGTTTTCATTCTGTATCAAAGCAAATTGGGGTCCCAGTTCTGTTTATGTTAACAGCACCGCTCCAGCCAAGGAGATTATAATCTCTAACATGAGAGTATGAGGAGGAGCAGACAGCACAGCAGCACAGAGATGTGTACAGATATCTTCTGCAGCAATTTACAAATCTGAGTCTGAAACAGGGTTTTTTTTTTTCTATTATTTTGTCTAGTACAAAATCAGATAAAGCTTCCTAGAAAGCAGGATATTCTCAGAAGTGTGTGGCAGCAGTTTCATGAAAGTGTCATATTGTCACTGCTTTTCACAGTACTTGTAGGAACTTAATTTTCTCTAACCACTATCTCCAAGTTGGTTGAAATTGGCCAGAGGGCTAAAAAATTATTGGACAGGTCAGGAATACAGGGAAAGGTGGGCAGACGTATGAGTTTAATGGTGGAGAGCTCACTTTAATGCTCAAAACAGGCTGAGCTACAAAAGTCTCAGCAGCCAGAGGCTCACATCACGGACAGATCTCTGTTAAATGGGCAGAACAGTCAAAGAAGAAACTCCAACAAAGGCAAAATTTCTCCTTTACCCATACAATATCAGCTTTTCCTGAAGCTTCATGAAACACCTGCCACTGCTCTCCTCGTAAAAATTGCCCCAGCGCATTTTCCATCGGGGATTTTTTCTTTTTTCCCCTCCACATTTTTTATTTAAAGAGAGAGAACTGCTATGATTTAAGCCACAGGAAACGTTTCTATAACGTTAAATGAAAAACAAATCTTCTTGCCTAACTGTTGGCTATCTCATTTACATAATGGATGGATTTTGTGTTTCAGTGAAGACATTGGCAGAGATCAGGGGAGAGACATTAGCACTCATCCTAAACCATACGTTTGCACTAATGTTTGCTTGTACTAAATACCTGGGGAAGCTCCGTCAGAGATTTGTTAAACAATAAGCACCGTAACCTTTCAGGCTGAGTCTCTGCAGCAGGAACCTTGGGGACAATATTAACTGACTTAATGGATTCTTGCATTTGCACTAACATATATGCTTTTCTAACCCACTTTTACTCTTGCACAAATTAAACTCAACCTCTCTTTTTAATGCTTAAATTTTCTCTCTTGTTCATACTGCAGGTATTTTATCCTGCTATCTACTCATTCTAAGCCCTCAATAAGCAATACTTGATGGAACAGCTTCCACTGCAAACCTTTCATGAAGCTACAAACTCTCTGGGCAGTGCCGCTGCCTTTTACCAGCCGATCAGTGAAATCTCTCCATATCCCTGCTTGCCTGAGGTTTATAGATGTGGGAGTGGCAGCAAAAACTTGAGTTCACTACAAGCGTAGAATAACACTATCTACAGAAGTTTTTAATAAACTGAGCCTCTGTACATCCCTGCTTTTTCAATAAATGATAGACATCTTTTGAAACCCCAATTTTTATCCTTAGTTATACGGCAGTACTCCAACTGTTGATATCATCTACCCTTTCTTAAGCATATTTTCTGTGCTAGAATGAAGAGCAAGTTTAAAATTGAAGATCCTTATTTTACATAATTATATGTAAAGGCAGGAAATGTATTTCTATCATTTATTGAAGCTTTTTACAAGAAGTCATCCCTGAATTCTGAAGGAAAGTACATTCTATATGTATAGAAAATACCAGCAGTAGCAGTCAAGAATAGCTATGGTAACAAGCCTAAGAGATTTTGACTCATATCATAGTCAGTGAATAAAATCCCTTTATGTGAAATATCCCTGAAGACTTTTTCTGTACAAAATTATACAACTGTTTTTCCCAGAGTGTGATGGTGTATCACACAGCTGACAAGACCTAGGAAACTAGTACACTGCTGAGGGCTCTTTTCACAACACATACTTAGCAATGTGGATGCACACAGGGTCTAAATTCACTGCATGCCTAACAAAAGGTGTTGCTTTATTTAAAGGAAATTAATTTTCTAAGTAATCTTCCTTATAGAAATTACAGGTGAAATCTTGAAAAGGAAATGAAAAAAGCCACAGAAAGTGCCTTTGGAAAGAAAGTTGCTTTCAAAACTGGGATCAAAAAATTGAATAGCATGTTTATTTTACATGCGAGATGAAGAGTACGGATCTTCATTATTGCGGTATCAGTAAATTTCAGCAAGTTTGTTCTCATTCTCAAATCATTGCTGTAATTCAGAATTTTAAGAAAAAAAGTTTTACTTGATATTATTGACAGTTTGCACTTCAAGGTCATCTACTCTAGGGTTCAACAGGGACACAGTCCATTGTTGAAATGTCTATGGAAATTATTACTAAGTAAGCCAATGAGGAATTTTATAACAGTAAGGCGATCATAGTTTTTTATCATCGGTCTGTTTACAAATACTTTCATTTGAAGTTAAAAAAATTGTCTATTACATTCGGATAATGTCTTAAAGAGTGAAAATGGGTAGTACACTACTAACCAGTGTGCATGTGTTTTACTGGAGATTTAAATACTTCCGTGTCTATAAACAGGTTACTTTGACTTCTGATAAGTTTCACTGGTGAATGAAGCGTGAACTAATGGCAGCCTACACATGTGGCTTTGCCTCTGTTCACTTGACATTCTCCCAACTTATTTCCCTGGGGGGATTTGCAACTTCAACCACTCAAGTCTCTGTAACGTAGCTGTCTTAAAAAGAAACAAGCATCATCACATACTGCACTTTCTATGAAATGTCAGAAAATGAGAACTTGCCAGAAACAAAAGTTTTAACCCAAGGCTTTAGTAGGAGACACAGCAACGCTGTGACTGTTTTACTTAACCTGCATTTAGAAAGCCATAATGCACTTTGGACGCTCCCATGATTTGTGCTGTGCTCTGAGTAGCCCAGGAGGCAAGCAGTCAGATACATTCTGAGTTTTTCTCTTGCTTAACAGAGGAACTGTTGTAGTATGTCACCTGCAAAATACTTCTTTATGTCCCGTCTCTGACCATGCCTGGCAAATTATTGTCTTCTGAGGAGGAGAAGCCTTCATTTGCTCCTGGTTCCTAGTCCAACAGAGATCCCTTTCAAGTGATCCCATAAGGTTACACCAGCAATTAGTGGAGAAAGAGAAACATTATCCAGCCAGATACCTCCAGACTGCATTTTAAATACATCATTAACACTCTCAATTTCAACAGCTTCGTGACCCATCTAAACACCAAAAAGCAAGGCATCATATCACCAAAAAAGGCTCAAAAAATCTGCCTTAGGTAGATTTTATTCTTTTTTAATTCTACAGTCTTCCATTGGAAATTTTTCCCATGGGTTAGTAGAAATTAATGGCACTTTTCTGGTCCATTTTTTAGCAAGAGGAAAATCTTCTTACTTATGTTCTCTGCACCAGACTGCAGCCCTCTTCCATCTCCTCTGGATATTCTGATATTCTGGCTGAACTTTTTTCTGCATCTTTCTGCTTACAGATTCTCCCAGAAAATCAAAGAACTTCTCTCTTTTATCTCCTTCCAGCGGTAGCCATGAGGAAGGAACTTGATGGGGAGGTTTTAGTCTAATTCTGGTCTTCAATAATATCATACCTCTTTGCGTAGCTCTGTTGAGTGGCACCCACAGGATCCTCAGATGCTCTCAGGGAGTGCTGTGTAGCCAGGGATACTCTGCTCAATGGCCCTGCTGGTTCCTTCTTTTGAATCTCCCTTCTGTCTTTTTCTTCATTTGTTGTCGTGCATATTTGTATCAACTCTTAGTTCTTGAGCCCCATTCCCTTTTCAAGGGCTCTTTCTTTTTCGGTATGGATTTCCTTCAACAGTTTCTACATTCTCCAGTAAAGATGCTTCGAAGAAAAATACCAGAACTGGCAGACACACAGCAACATCTTCTCAGCCCTGCTCCCACCAGCCTGGGTCTTGGATGGATCCTGAGCCAACATTACATTTCATCACTCCGCTTCCATCTCAGTTACAAAGGTGAATAACATACAAACTACCTTTGAGTTCCAAGAGAAAACAAACAAACACATAAAACCCAACCGTATAAAGAATTTCGTGTGCTTTGATGTATCATCATGCAGATACTTCTACACTTCTTTAAAACTCAACAACACATGATTGTTCTGCATTATGGTTGCTGACCTCATTAAAACTTGTAATCAAAATCCCTTAAAAAGACCTCTAGGAAATTCCCTCTTTGAAGCTACAGTTCATCACTTTGTCCCAACAGTCTGCTGCCCTAGACAATTGCTACCGTAGCTTATGTATAGAGCCAGCCACATCTCCAGACCTGCCGTGGTGGTGTTTTTTCCCTAGATGGACAGAGCCACACCAAGATAGCTACCTTCTGCAAAGCCATAAAGATTTGACAGGACAAGCTGAAAATACTTCCAAGTTCATACATAGGAGCTATAATCGTCTCATGTTTGGACAGTTTAAGAAGATGTGTGCCTTTTTTGTTTCTCCTCTTTCCTTTACCTTCCCAAAACAAGAACAGAATGAATTGATTCTTAATTTCCACCTGCCAGTGTCACGTTACTTTCAACTAAGTATTGAGGAGTGTCGCCTGAAAGCCAGAAAGCAACATTTAGTATGATGTAGAACAGGTTATGACTGGTTTATGTGACAGAAAAGTAACCCATGACACACATATTTCAGTTCCATCCTGCAGTCTTCTAATTACTGCATCCAGTGCAAGGACAAGAAGCCTGTGCAATTAGCAGAGAGTGGAGCAGCCCTTTTTGGCAGCAGTATACCTCAGATGTAAAAGGAAACTACACACTAAATTTACACATACGCATTTCAGTGAGCAGAGCTGTATTTGTGTAATAGATGACAGTATTTGATGTTAGCTCCTCACATGCATCACACAGTGAGAATCATGTTCTATTTTTTTTGACATAACAGACGTACAGTATAAAGCCTCCTATTCAAATAACTGATCAAATTATATCCATAAATAAAACTACGAGTTCAAAGTAAAAAGGAATTTGGCCCAGTGATGGATTTTGTCTGGGAAATAGATTTATCACATAGAATTTGATCATGCCAAATCCTTAACAGTAAAATAAGTAGTTCAGACTTATCACCCAGTATTAAAAAATAATCTGGATTTCACTGTTCTTCACGCATAAGTTTCTTTGCCTCTATGAAGCTACACATTTGAGTTAAATGTCAGTGAAAATCACCATTACAAATATAAAATGTGTCAGTGTGAATCATATCACTAAATTTATGTAGTAATTGACACTGGCACAAGCTTCATCTCATTCTTACATGACCCAGTCTATTTTGGGCAGTCATTTCTTCCACTCAGTTCCTTGAGAATTATGTATGTATTTACTCCTCTAACTGTCACCTTTAAAGCTTCTGGGATTCTTTGTCCAATTTCAGCCAAACCAAACGGGCAGAAATTTCGAAGATTTTCAATACCTACATATTTTATGGAAAAAGGTGACCACTACAGATCAAAGGCCTTACTACTGTGCTCACAAGGGAAAGGCAGAAATATGAGTCCTTTATTACACAGCAGTTGTGACCATGAGTCACAGACCCATAGGAAATCAAATTTTTACTAGATTTGATGTGTTTACACAATTCTTCAAAACAAATAAGGATTACCTGTGTCACACAGTGGGCTCCTATGTTGAAATTCCACCATTGCATTTCATTTTTCTGAGTCTTTATTGATGTTTATTATAGATTCTTCATTTATAATTATCACATAGAAGAAACAGTTAGATGCCTGTATTGTAAAACTACTTTTATTCTTTAATAAAAATCTGATTATCTTGTTAAATGCCTATTCATACCTTCAGTTGAAAATGATAATATTGAATGCTTGGTTTTGAAATACCTTTTCATTAAAGCAACCAATCCAATATAATTTGTTCTGCTGCTTACAGAATTATTTCTGTATGTGTTTTCCAACCCATTTTAAGTAGGGACAATATATGGTATGGTAGGAAAGATAAACGCAGATTCTGATTTTAAAGAAACACATCCAAGTTTGTCTAAGGAAAGGACTGGTTCAGGTTTTCTTGCTTTTTAAGGTAACATTATGGACCCTGTATATTGGGTTGTTTATAAAATCCATTCCTATTAGGGAACAGTTCATTGGAGTCTGAGATAGCTAAAATCAAATTAAATGCATTTAACTGACCTTGCCAGTCTGTAAGATTACAGACTGGTTTGTGTTTGTCCAGACATGCAGATGTCCAGATTTTGAGTGGAAATCATTCTTATTCCCAGGCCATTCAATTTTCCGCTACAGAAGTAATTCACCCAGTTAAAAAGGATGAATTCATACAGTGGTCAGAATATCATAACCTAGGGAATCACTTTCTTTGTTAATTCCACTCACAGCCCCCCATCAGTGTTCTGTCTTTTTCAGAGTTGCACAGTTCTGAAGGATTCTTAATGAGTGGTTTTAAGACTTCTGTAGTCAGCCCGCTATGTGGAGATGGGATTATCATATGTATTTCTATTTCCAAAACTCTATGTTTTCTGATATAGAAAGAATGGAAATATTGGCAGTGTTTTAACGCAGAGAATGAACTACGAAGCATCTGACATCAGGTCCGGATCCCACCATACGATATAAAGTATGAAATGTATCCAGTTACATTTCAGTGGGCAAAACTTTCATTGAAGCAACAGGCTGAGAGAAGAGCAGTTAAAGCATCTTTTCTACCAGTTAATACCTCAGCATTACAGATCTGTCTCAGAGAGGAAGGAGCTAGGTGAGATGCTCAATATATTGAGATTTTTAAGCAAAACCAGTTCCAGAGCCCAAGATGGCTCATACACAACAAAAGCACTACTCTGAGTCCACTGAAGGCCATTTACTTCCCCAAGCATTTGATTAGATTAAGGTCGTTATGTGCAGCACTATTTACTGCCAGGCTATTGCTCATATCTTAATGGAAACAGAAAGGGGAATTCCTGTAGGAGACACAGGAATTTATGCAGCTACTGAATTTGAGCCTTGTGGCTCTCCCATATGTGCCCTGTATGCAGAAGAAGTGGAGGCAGGGTTTCATCTCATCCCTGCTGCTGAGCACTCAAAAGGCACACGAAGGGAGCAGGCTTTGTCAGGAACTGATGAGGATTGAACTGTCACCTGAACCTAACAGGGACCCAACAGGCAAAAACTTGTTGCACGTTACGTAGGATCATCATCTGAGTCACACACAGCAGCAGACATGAATAGCATTCTCTGCGTTTACCCACAAGCAGATGCTTTTGCAGAAAGCCTTGTTCTTAAATTACAAAGACTGAGGCATCATTTCCCACAGAAACAGATACAATAGCTCTGCAAGATCCCAACGCTTTAACATTTACTCAAAGAAACCTTTCTGACTTCAGTGCAGTTCCCTCGTACAAAAACATACGAGTAAATGTGAGTAACTGCAGAATGGGATGCCAAATTAGCAGAAGCTGGCTCTTGCATTGAAACACAGAGCAACGACCTCAAGATGCCGTTGATAAGAAAGACTGCTTGATTACATATGCACGTATTTCCATGCAACCTATATTTTTATTTACAGTGTTTCCATTAATGTCAAGAAATTGCCTAGCAATGCAAAATCATGTCATCCTGTAAGACATGTAGCAATATTTATGACAGTGGTGCAGAGAGGAAACAGTGCATAATTAAGTGTCATAAGTGTTTGGGTTTTTTTAAAAAGAAAAAATAAAGAAAAGCCTAGATTAATTTGTCAGCTACTTTTGCTGTGTAAGCGTAATGGTCCAAAACCAATAAGCACTGCATATGCTGTGTTCTGGGTCTCTATATTGAAATTTTTCTATTGCATTTGGCTGTCCCACATCTTTATTGATGGCCATTACAAATTCTCATGTTATAATCATACCGGACTGCATTAGGAAACTACCTTACTCTTTAAAGAAAAACTCATTATCTGGCTTAACTCCTACTCCCATTTCCAAATGCAATATGATAATACTGAAAATGATAATACTGAACACTTCTGAAGGAAAGAGTCTTTTGTTTAAGTAAACAAAGTAAACCTGTTTCCCTTTTATCACATTAAACTACCTTTTCCTCACAGTTGTTTATCTAGTGTGGGAATGGACTTTATCCAGCAAGAACCTGCTCAGTTGATGTCACAGCCAAGAGAAGTCTTTCATAATCTGGCAGCTCAACACCACTGAGACCATCCTCACTAGAGAGCTAGTACCTCTGGTGCCTTCATTACCCAACAGCTGGGATTACTACATGAAACACAGAGCTACATTTAATAAAAGCAAGAGAAAGATGGAAGCATTGAAAGTTAGTGTAATTTATGTTTAGAGACTGGAAAGAAATTTATTTGACTTCTGTAATCCCTATACTATGCAATAGCGCTCAGTTTCTGGCATCCACTAAAACAATTCTGGAAGAAAGGGTTTCTTTGAAGACTTAAGGGATGTAAATAGATTTTTCAACTTAAAAACAAACCAACAAACAAATATACTAAGCAGCAAATCCATATACTAGATCTTCTTGTCTGCAACACCTCCAGCAGTTCTAGAGAGCAAAAAATCCCTATGGCATTACCGTTTCTTTACTTTACAATATGTTTTGATTTTGTTTTAAAACAGCATCTTGCTATTTTTTTCTACACTGGCTACCACAAGCACTCTGTTTCCAGTGAAAGTTCTCCTTAAGAGTAATAAGAGACCTTGTCCCAGTTGGGCTTATCCTCCCTTGGAGCAAACACTATTCTGGTGCCAGGTCTGTGGGGAGGAATCAAACAACATTAACTGTCTGAAATAAGATGTACAACAGCCCTGCAACTGGACGTGCCTTTTTTTTTCCCCAAGGAACAAAAACATTTATAAACTCCGCAGAACATGTACAAGCTAGCGATTTCTTTGATTAAACAAGCCACATCTGTTGGCGATTTGCTTAGGGAAACTGCATTCAGATATAAAAGAAACAAATGGAACTATAAATGTTTTACCCTTGTATTTACTTAGGAACTTTAATTTTACTAAGCATACCATGCTATATAGAGATATTAATCTGAGAGCAGAGTAAGATCTACATTTTTAAGA
This sequence comes from Astur gentilis, assembly GCF_929443795.1. NCBI lineage: Eukaryota > Metazoa > Chordata > Aves > Accipitriformes > Accipitridae > Astur > Astur gentilis. The sequence continues at coordinate 35,521,776 of NC_064883.1, read as the reverse complement.
GAAGCGTATTCAGGGGTTTATTCAGTTAGTCCACTTCAAATTCAAATCTGCGGATGATATTGTTTTGCTTTGTAGGATATCATCATAGAGGCGAACCTCACTTCACCCTTGAAGCTTTCCTTTTTTTTCTTTTCTCAAATACTGCCTTTCCTTACCCAGACTTTTCCCACTTAAATTTGATGGAGCTCTTTGCTCACTCACTCATCCTGTCCAGCTAGCAGTATCACTTCAAGCATTTCACATGATTTCTCAGTACTTGTTAGCACACAGCCTTGTTGGCTTCAACTTTTATTCCTCGCTGGGTTCAACTTTTATTCCTCGCTGGGTTCAACTTTTATTCCTTGCTGGGTTCATGCTTAGAGCCTACCTCACTCCCATCATCCATCGAGTTGAAAGTCTCTGCTCTTCCGTCTTTAGCGGTGAAACAGGTATTTTATTCTTTTCAGCAACGTCTTCCATATCATTTAATTCTCCAACTTTGTACCAATTTCACAACCCTGAGTGAAATTATTACTTTGTCATTTCATCAGCAGAACATTAAATGATGGGGAACTTTTCTCTTTTTGACAACCTTTACCTTAACCTTCAACGACTCTATTAGAAGGCAATGATCATTGCTATAGAATTTTTATCACATATATTCATATATTATGCTGACTTCCAACTTTCCCTTTTCCCCTTAACTCAAGTTAAAGTGCTAAATATGAATTACTTTATGGCAATCTGTAACTAAATGAGGGTAAATAGACAGTTCGTGTTTTAAATCAGTACCTTGCCTGTATAAGGGAATTTCATGCAGATTTCCATCAGAGATGTTTCTGTTCAGGAGATGAAATTTTAATGGAAATGTTCTATATAGACTTTCATTAGATATTTTGAAATTGCCCAATGGGATTGATTAAAACCTAATATCGGTACGAGCAACCTGGACAAACATGGGCATGTATGTGTGCATCCCTGGAATCTTTTCCCTATGAAGATATTAATTAAAAAAAAAAAAAAAAGATATCAGCATAAGCAATATGTATATTAATAGAATTTCTCATAGTTCTCCCTCTTTTATCTACTGAAAACTATACTAACCTATGACTGCTACTCAAACATAGCTAGTAACTAAGTTTTTTTCCTCTGCCTCACTTGTTGCTAAACCTGTTGCGCTGAATAGATCACCTCCACCTTCAGATTCTTTGGTTACCCATCTTAATCAGGCATGTTTTATCTTTAAAGAAATGAATTCCTTCTGCCAATGCTATCACAAACACTTCTGCTTAGTACAAAAATGAGAAACTCACTAGGATTGGTGGGTCAGAGCTTGTATATACTAAAAGTTACAGAGGGAGGGACTCCAGGACTCAAGCTATTACACATTTTAGAGTGAAACTGTCCTCATTTAGAGATGTTTGGAAGGAGATCTGTATTTGTGGCCCTCAGGTAGAGGGTGCAGTGGACAACAGGTTTGATTTCCACTGATCTTTATTAAAGTCTACAATACTTGTAACGATGGTATTTGAATCATGGGGGGAATGGACATTTTTACCTTAATTTCAAGCTTGGATTTGGGTTTTAAGAGACCGGAACAATACAAAAAAAAGAAGTTCTTTTGAGGGAGACAGAAGGTGATAAGGTAATCAGAATATATACAAACCTATGCAAGCTTTTCAAGGTGCCAAAGGAGAAATCAATTCTTTTATTTTAATTTTTAAAACTCACGCTTCTTTTCATTTTGGAGATTACTTCAAGATGTGAAACCACTGTCAAGGAATTCAAAAGCAAAAATAAAAACAATGAAATCACAAGCTTTTGCATTTCCAGTTGTTCTTATTAATGCATTCCCTTCTATGTAGTAACCAAGTGTGACATTAAATACTTCAGCATAGATTTAATGTCACTGCTAATTCCCAGATATTCAGTTCCCTGTATTCCACTACTATGCCATCATTCATGAAGAGGACGATGTGCTTAATACTTGTTTTTTGCTGCCATCCCCTTCAGGAAGCCTCCTGGTGCTCTGTCATCTCCTCACTGCACTCTCTGCCTTCGACCTCTGTGGTCCTGGGGAAGGAAGCCCTGGTCATGGGGATGCTCCTCACAGATACTGGGAGACCATGTGGGAGGAGGAGATGTCACTTGTCCCTGCCCTTGGTCCCAAGGGAAGTTGTATTCTGTCTTGCAGAGCTCCTTCAGAGAGCAAAATTAATTTTGCATTTCACAGGGGCAACCTCACCTCCTATTTTGGAAGGAATCATAGAATCATAGAATGGTTTGGGTTGGAAGGGACCTTTAAAGGTCATCTAGTTCAGCCCCCTTGCAATGAGCGGGGAAAAGGGAAGCAAGGAAATATGAACTGATCTAAAACTTGCACTTCCAATGGACAGACATTATAAAATCTATAGGTTTCTCACAGTCACAGTATATATATATAGAACTACCGTAGGTTACAGTTACACCAATTTTGTGATTCAATCAACAGTTCATTAAGTTGTATTTAATAGCACTAAGCCACAATCTACTCCCAGGAAGAGCTGATGCAGTAAATTTAACTAGGGTTGCCCACTTGTTCATCAAGATTATGGAAAGTGGGCTCCACCTCTTCAGTACATTTACCTTGCAAAATAAAATGCAAAGTATTCTACTCCAAAAGTTATTCTGCACAGCAAAGAGAATACAGAGTTTGCAGTTGTTTATTAAGGCTTTAAATGAAGAGAAAATGGGAAATTTTATAGCCGGTGTTCACATGTAGATATTAACAGTCAGAGTTGTTAATTTTTTTTTAACACTTCCAAACCTTGAATAATTACCTCATCATTGCCTAGAGAAAGTAAAATCCTGAGTCTTTAAATGACGTAATAGTTATGGTGGTACTACATGCAACCTTCCTGTAGTAAACAAAACCTGACTGTGACAAAACCCATTGTCAGAGCCTGAGGTCCACAATTTTTACTCAAATGAATCACTTAAGGCAACAGGGGGGTTTGGTGTTGTTGGGGTTTTTTTTCTCTTTAATTTTAGAAAAATCTTCAGAATGTTCTGGCTAGAAAAAAACAAAATCAAGAACATTAAATGGTCCTTTGAATTTGCCTAAATGTTAAAGGTTTATGACAAATTTAAAAAAGCTTTCTATTCCATAATGAGAAACTGAAAATAAAGTATCCTTTAGCTCTGCATTTTACTCATACTTTAAGTTTTTTAGGAAATGCTCAATTTTAAAAATGAAATAAATATTGCTTGAATCTCTGCTAGGTAGCAGCCACCCTCCATGATTAGGATTCTATTCACTGTTGCCTTTCTGCAGGTATTGTAATTATAGCTTGCAAACTGAGAGCACAAGATAATCATTATCTGCACATGTTTACAAGTCAAAAGAAATGCTGAAATACATTTTATTGCTCCACACTGAAAGTGTTAATGTTCTCACACATTTGGTATTCCACTATATTATAGTGATATTTGGTGTTGCTGCACAGCCTCCTATCCAAACTTATTCTTGTGCAATTTCTTGAAAAATCAGAGGGTGCTTCTAAACATGTAGGTAACAAAAAGCCATGCTAGAGATTGTTAATAGCTTTTTCTACATGCAGTTCTGTTTGGCTTTGATGCAGGGACAAATCCTAACAGTTCTAGCTGGTGTTTTGAAATACATGTAATTTGAAGCATGGTTCTGTTTAACACACGGTAGCTGAAAGACAAAAAATCTTTAGAAATGCTGTCCAGTTGCCCATGTCCCCCATGACTTTACTGATAAAAATCCTAAAAACCCTTATATGATTGAGCCTATGCGTTGATTAGAGCTGCCAGAACCCTACAAGAATATGTATTTTTTCTAACCTTTGCAACAACAAAAAAATGTATTTTTTTTGCCAGTGTATTTGCAAAATAATATGTGAGCAGGACAGTCTCCTCCAAAAGTAGCTCCCGATTCTCATATTTGTTGAATACCTGTGGAAAATCGAGCCAGGAACAGAGAGAAATCTAGGTGATTCCTTCCTTCCCATCCCTGCCCCCCACAAAGTAAGGAAGTCTTGGTCCTCCAGAACAGAACATCTGTACAAAAAGTAGCAGTCATTAGTGTCAAAACACATTTAGACCTCTCATTTTAATGGCATAAGGTGACAATTCCAAGGGCTACTCCTCCATCTTCGTTCCCCCCAGAAACACGCTCAAACAGTAAGCTGCTAACACACTTTCTCAGCTGCAGAACCGTCTGTTTTCTGTAGGGATGTGTTTGTGTGTGTGGCGATTTGTTTTTCAGAGGCATATGAGCATAGATCTACTTAAGTCAACTGCAGAGGCAATATATTCTGCGGTTCCGTTTATCGCCCCCGTACACTTACGCAAGGGCCGCATTCCACAACGAGCTGAGGTGTTAGGCGTCACCTCAAGGAGATTTGCTGTTTTCAGAAGTGAAGATTGAGTTGATCCAAGGTAAGTAAAACTTCATTGTAGTGTTTGGCTGATACAGTTGGAAACTAGCAAATTTTTAATATCTCCGAGGCTGTTACAAATGTGCAGTCAGTAGGCTGCAGCTATTTCTGCGGACCTTTCGCGGAGACCTTTGCAGATAGCTTTTGGAAATGAAGGCACTTACTGCCATTAGAATAGCAGTCTTAATGCTTCGGGATATACTTTCAACTAATGTTCCCGCTGGCAAATTGACTATCCGTTTCTTCTCAAAGATGTCTAAGATGTAAATGGTCTTTTTCAGAGTACGGAGGTTGTGCGTCGAAACCTGCTGTTCAACAATCCCAGCTGCATGCATGTTATTATCCCAGCACTGATTACAAGATCCCATTGACCACAAGCTGCCTGTCTGCCTGTCTAGATGGTGTGATTAGTGTATAATCAATCCCTAATCCAATCAGAAAACTCTCTGCCTGCAACTGATAAAGGTCTCGGCAGGGTACTGATGAGGCTAGAGCCTTGGTATCTCTAAGGGGACACCTGCAGCATGTGAGGTGCAGAAGCTAAGCAGGCTGATCTAAGAGAAAGGAATTAAGGTGGTCTGTAAAAAATCTGATAAGCAGCACTGAAACAGAACAAACCGGGTAGCAAAAGCGTGGGGCTCCACAGCCTCACAGACTCTGAAGTACTGCTGTTCTGAATCCCAGCACATGGAGGGGATCACCTTTTAGCTCGGGAAGACCATTCAAGACATACCATTTAGTTTCTGGTCATTAAAAGAAGTAGCCAACAAAATAATGTATCTGATTGTATTATTTCCTCCAGTCCATGTATTCCTCTGTGCTACTTCAGCTTTATACTTCACTGTCTGTAAGTCTTCACAGGATTCTGGAATGGAATATGACTGTGACATTCCAAATCATACTGCCAAGAAATAATTGCCTGCTCTTTCCTTCTTCTTTTTTAATTTCTTGACCCAAATTTATATTTTTTTCTCTCTTTATCTCAGTATTCTTTCCTAATTCTGCAGATGGGATACTTATAATTACAGCTCATATTAAAGCTGTTAAAAAATAGCACATTATTATGTGATAAACCTACGTGCTTTATATTAATCCCCATTGCTCTGCTTCAGGGCAAACAGTTTCTCATAACTTCCTTTCTGTGGTATGACCTGTTCCTATTACATTAACATTCACAATTAAGAGAGAATCCCAACTACCTACATTATTGAAAGCTAAAGAACTTCCAATGTACCTCTTTTGTAACCATATAAACAGCTCTTAACTGTTTAAATGAAAACCATTATTTTTATCAAGTGTATAATTATTTTAAACACAGTTCTATGAATTATCTTTATTTCTATAAATACAGATTATTTCCACACACCCCATTGATTTACTCTTCTTTGTAACTTCTGGGTGAGTGGCACTCCTACTTTTGAGCTTTCCAGAGTATTTGGCACCCATCTGAGATACCTGCAGCAAAACTTACATTTATTAAGATCAAAAGAAACATAATTATTCTGTCTACAAAGTCTTTTTTTTTTCTAAATGACCATTTCAGATTTAATAATTTCTCTGATTTCAAAGTCTCTCTCTAATCAGTAAACAATGAACAACATTACAGTGAAATAATCTAATTGTCACAGCTCTGACTTTCGAAAAAAAGCTTTCCAGACTCCTTTAAACTTGACAGTTTAGGCAAAACCTTTTGTTACAATGTTATTATGGCCATAGTGCCTACAAAAAGACCAATGATCGAGTACCTACAGGTATTTGAAACATGTACTTCAAAGTCGGTATAGACTACTGTAAACAGCCTTATATCATGCTCAGAGCATAGTTTTAAGATTCACCGTGAACTAAAATAGCTTATACCCAATAGGACTATTGTGCCTTTAAAGATATATGGAAAATATCTGCCCTTCATAGAATATGACCTTCACAGCTCAATTTATGGGTCATTCCCTCACTTGTGGGATATTTTCAATGTCATAATTGTAAAAAGAGAAAGAAAGGAAGGAAAAATGTTCAGTTATTCATTTTGCAGGGCCTTTTTATTAAAAGCAGAAATAACATTAGATGAAAATCATTTCGCTGATAATTTTAATGAAATATGAAGTGCTTTGAATATATTTTATTGCAGGCAATATAGAAAAAAAGGCACTGGCTGCTTAATGTGTCATTTAATGAATGGATTCCACATTGCTTTACTTTGCTACGTTTGGAAGTGAGGGCCATGCAAAGATGATAGCAAGTGCTTTCAAAAGGGGGCTTCTTCCCACATTTTTAAATTACACTTCACCTAATGGAAAGTGTGAAGTGTAATGCAGCAGAAATGAGGCTGAACCAAAACACTGGAGCTAAATACCTTAACAAATCTCACTGAATTTCGTCCTGGAAGCCCATCTCTAATATGGAAAAAACACTGATGTAGATAATGTCCTAGCATGCTGAAGGTCAGGCTGCTATCAGATGGATGCCACAAAACCAGAAATCTCATCTAATTTGCCATAAGCTAACATCGCAGTTGCTTGTTAGCCCAGCTGAAAGTGAGGAACCAGGGTGGAAGCTCTGCCCGCAGGAATGTGAGAGTCATTACAGGGAAGGCTGGTAGGTGTCATTTATTTACACCTTTCTCCCTTTTGTTGTCAGCTCAGAGAAAACCAAATGAAATTGCCAATGCTATAGAAATACACCCTAATCTGCCTGTTTGTTGTGTGTTTTTTTTTAACAGAGACCTTGCTCTGACCCAGCAACTTTCCCATTCTTAACCCCAAACTACCTTAGGCTTTCTCTGTTAATAGCTACCAGCCCTCACCTCAGGCTTTTTTTTTCCCCCCATAAGATGCAGATTCATTAGCTGTGTCTAAAATGAGCAATGCATAACTGATATCCATTCGCTGGCCTCGAGACCAGCTAGCGCTGGCTGGGTCTGCAGGCTGTAGCACCTGCCCCTGGGCCCATGCCTTCAGAGCGCGGTGTCCTCTGCTCATGCTGTCCTCCTGACTGCCTACGGGTGGTGAGGGGGGGGCAATCTCTGATTCAGAAATGTCAACACTTAAGCAATAAGTGGTCTGGGACCCAGAGCTCAGGCTTGTTCTCTGATGCTTTTGTTTAGCAGTACAGGCATAGCTATTGGTCCACTGAAAGCAGCCCTCCACAGCCACGAACGCTGGCTTTTAAACTGGCAAAGAAAAATTGCAGGAATCCATCAGAAAACATGCAATAAGAAATTTTATCATGCCATTACGAGCAGGCATCTTCCTTACTGGGCGTAATACCCCATTAGGTTAGAGACTAGAGTTTATATGAAGGATCAAGGTGTAAAGAAATTCTGAAGCTGGCATTATAAATGAAGGCTATTCTTCGCACGCTGGAGAAACTTCCATATCAAGTGTGAGGAGAATTCCACGTGTATTTTTTGGTCATGAACACAGATATACAGGAAGAAGGTGAGAACTATCACAGATATTCGGCATGGGTTAGGGAAGTGGCATTTTAATCCCAAGATATCATGTCCATGAATTTGGACACAACATAGATGGATGTAACGCTGCAGGTTGCACCACAATTCTGATTGCAAGAATGATGGTGGGCCACTGGGCAAAGACATGTTGGAGGTCTCGGGGGTGTGACTGCAAAACCAAGGACTGAAAACCTCACCATTTCTCTTACATCTCTGTACTTGGCATGGTTGTCCACAAGAGAAACGATAAACTGGAAAGAGGAAAATGAAGACAGCAAAAAAAAACCTGGCAATGCAAGGGGTCAGGTAGATAATTCTTAACTTTCCGAGTTCTACTACGAAGTATTTTGTGTATCAAAGGACTTAAGGTGGAAGTGAGAAATGAGCTGTAGATTTTTCATTGGAAATATTTTTATTGGTCTTGTTCTAATAACAAAAACAACAAAAACCTCTCTTAATCTCATTACTACTTTCTGTTGTAACCTAGCGTAGACTGACTTAATTTTGGATTAGTGGATACAAATCTCAGAGTCACATGCCCACCACTAAAAAGCTCTAGAATTACCAGAATGGGGAATACTTATGTCAGGAGCTCATAAGATATGAAATAGTAAGAGCAATCAATGTTCCTTCGCAGTAATGATGCTCAGGCAGTTTCCCAGGAAATACATCAAACCCAATTCATAACTTTCAGATAACTTTAAAGGAGGTCTCATGCACACACACATGCAGGGGGCTAGTTTCAGTCAGGTCTGGAGGGATGCTGACACCACATCTGCTAAAGAAGTCCTGCAGCAGAGAGGAGGGATATCTCCTCTGCCACACAGAATGTCACGAAATGGGTGAATGGCAGGAGGTCCAGACTAGAAAGAAGGGTGTCTCTGGCCTATGGATGTAAGAAGCAGAGACAGAGAACAAACTTTTACCCTGGGATGTTTTCCACATTCACCTTTCTGATGTCCAAGCTCCGTCATCAAGTTACTGGCTCCACATTAATATCAATGAATGATGGAAATAGTAAAAAGGCTGTATGTAACAGACACTGCTTGTTAACAGGAAGAACAGATTTCTTTCAATGCACGGTAATGAGAAGGAAAGCATACATGTAGTGATATAATCTACCTTCTTAAATTGTTTTAAAATAGCTTTTTCTCAACACAAAACCTGCAAGTTTAACACCATATGGTCTTAGAAGCTAAATCAGTTATATGCAAGTGTCAAGTATTGTTAGAGATCACATTATCATACAGATCTATAAACAAACAGCTGCATAATTTCTCAAACAATTATCACCCTTGTACACCTGGCTTGTATGTTATATACAAAAAATTAACAAACAAAAGTGGGAATTTTACTATACTGCACTGCTGTCATGGCAAATTGCACCATCAAAATCCAATTGCACGACACAGCTTTAGGCATCAGTATGACTAGAGAACTGCAGTATATAACCATAGAGACAGTGCTCCATTAAATAAGATGTGAAACAGGGCAGCGTGGAGCTTGAAAAATCCAGGAGGTGCTGAAGGCAATGTAATAGGACCCCGTGGTCAACAGTATCAAAGGCTGCTGATAAATCAAGACAATGAAAGAAGGAGCTTCTCAGTTAGCTTGAAGCAACAGATCCTCATTACAAACCCTCACAAGAGCAGTTCCAGCACAGTGGCAATATCTGAAACAAGACTGAAATTTATTAGAAAGATTTTGTGTATTGAAGCCAGTCTGTAATGTCAGAACAGCTCTGTCCGGTGTGAAGAAAAAGGATGGGGAAATAAGGTAAGCAGAGAAATTGCCAGTAATTATGCTTTTTAAGCTAGTGCAATTAAGAAAAAGATTGTTTTGACAGTGTTTCACTCCTCAAAAATATTTTCTTCTGGCTATCTATCTTCTATCCAATTTCTGCTTTGGTCTAAACTACTAAACAGGAATTGACATGTAGGAAAAAAACTAAACACACTCTCCAAAACACCCAAAAGATTCAAGAACAGTGTGACATAAAAAGACTGATCAGATGGTATTCACTACGTGTCTGTCCTCTTGATCTCAAAGCTCCCTCAGCTCCTACTTGTTTTCTTTGGGATCTACAAGCTTACTCTAACTCAAGAAGCTATGGGCTCTGGATGCCTCTGTACCTCATTAGGATGCAGAAGGGAAGTGTAAAGGGGTCTACACGCTTTCAGGCTCAGTCTGGCACACAGTAGCAGAGTCAGACCTCATCATAACTGCTCTTGAAAAGACAGATGGAAGACAAAAATATAGACCTACTAGATAGAGTCTTCACCAAAAGACAGGAGATATACAGGCCTCCGAAGTCTGAGGTACACAGTCTTCCCCATGGACAGAGGATTTTGCCAAAAAGTAAATAGTACTGGAAAGAGAAAATTGAGCCCAGAACTCCCTCAGCACTACATTATCTGCTGGCCTGCAGATTTCTCTTCCTCTTAAAGGTTCTTCCTGAGTTTCTGACAGCACGTTGGTTTCAACGGGGCAGGTCAGATTGAGCAGTAGCAGCAGTTTTCCTGGGCAGTGAATGCCATGGATCTGAAAGCCCTTAGGGTCCAGAACACAGCCCTCCACCTTCCATGGTTAGAATAACAACAATCACAAAACTACCCTGTTGAGTTCTCACACCAAGAAGTCAACCTCATTCTCAGATAACTTCAAAGGAAAAATGAATTCTGAGGTTTAAGCAGAACAGCATAATGGAAGGAAAGCAAGTGGAACCGAAAGACCCAAGGACACCACTCTTTATTCCACCCTCCATCCTTCTCATGAGCATTATTCCAATTTGGAAGTCTCTGGCGATGACAAGGGCACTTCTGGAGCACTGAAGCTTAGATCCCAGATCATGTAGGGCTTCGCACACAAAAAATATCATAAACCTGTACCATAAAATACAAAGTGATGCTAGTCTGATATCTGAGATGCTAGATACTTTCCTAACTACATACAATAATAAGGGACAGGACAAGGCATGCCTACAGTTTCCCATAGTAGAGCAAGTATCTAGACTTGTAGACTTGTAGAGAAGTTTAACTTCTACAACGAATGTTTTACTTTAGGATATCGACTTTTAAAAATGTCTGTTGCAAGAATTCTTAAATACAAATCACCTATCTGAAGCTCAGTTTAATTTTTTCCGTAGGAATTGATAGCAATTTAGTATAAAAATTAAACTAAGAATCTGACTGACACATATGATAAGAATGAATTATAAATCCATAAGGCAGGGAAATACAAAGTGATAGACTAAATTCAAATCCTCTGCTAACATGAGTTACTTAGTGCTTAGTGATAATGTTCAAATGGGGCTCCATTGTGCCTGCACAGTTTAAGTTTGGAGCAATATCCCACAGCAGGCTTCACATCACACAAGCTGTATAAATATGAGGCTGGTGGTAGTAATTTACTTTCCATGAGAGTGCTCTTTAACATGAAGGATTGGCCTTATGCTCCTACAGCTATGCGTTTCCAAGGATTTGTGAGTTTGTCATAAGCGTTATGTGGTAAATATAAACTAAAGGTAATATAGAAATTATACCATAGATATTCTTTTGAAATTATTTCTCACTCTAAAGCTTGAAATGGTTCAGAATTTAGCAAGCAGCAAATTAAATCACATTTCAATTGTACTTAAGCTAGAGCTATTGCCAATAGCCTTAGTTCAAAAGATCTAGGTGCCATGTATGATTTTATGGATTGGGATATACTCAATTTATAAATAAACTTGAAAGAACACTACTATACTTTTACTTGCTGTCATACCAACACAGAAACATATTTACTCCAGCACATTTTGTATATTCTAAAATCATGTCCTGTATTCAGCTGTTCTGTTGTTTGCCTTACTCAGCTCTAATGAAGTTATTTCAACTGATGTGGCAAATGGCCTAAAATGCCCCTCTTCATGCCTGTCTAGGCTTAGCATAACAATACCAACATTCTCATTATCAAAAGAACCTCTAACATTCCAAAATAAACAGCGTTTACAAGTTTCTTTGAAAGTGGAATAGCAAATTGTTAACTTCATTCAGTTCTTACTCACTGCCCATAGAAATGCCAGAAAATTATTTTCTTAATTTGGAATTTTGTAAAAACTTGCCAGGTACGTTGAAAAACAAAATATTCAGAAGACTTGACTAATAACAGGCCTATGCTGTTAACAGAAGGTGGATGCAATGCATCTTTCTGTTCCTCGTATCCTCTATTCACACAGAAACAAGTAGCCTCAGCTTACATTAAACTAATCTATGAATCTAAGTTGTAGCAGATAAAGTCATACCCTTACAAATGCTCTGCTGATTGGTGGGCACTGAAGAGCACTGCTGGCCAGTCCTTTCCTCTCTCATGAGATGCTTTTCTCTGCTGGGGACTGCATGTACTAACTCATTTTTCTGGACACAAATCAGAAATTGTCTTTCATCTATGCATCACTTAGCCGATACAAAGATAAATATGCTAAAAGCTAGGACCTGTGACCAGAAGCTTATTTGTTAAACAACAACAACAAAAAGGACAAAAAACAAGCCCACCTTTCTTTGTCCTTAACCACAAATTAAGTAAGTGACACGACCCCGTGCTCTGAAATGTCATCCATCAAAAGTTTGTAACATTTTTTGAAGCAGTAATGATCGAACCTGCTGTGACATCTTCATTGCCTTTAGGGTGCCAGAAATTCTGCTGCTTTCCCAAACTGACAATCATAGAACTATTTAGAAACTCTCCAGGGAGGTCAGCATTAAAACAGGATGGAAGGAGCCAAAGTAGGATATTCTTGAATTGAAAAATCTGTTCAAACCAGTGTATGCATAAAATCCTTATTTTCAGTGTGTAAAAACAATTATTCTTAGCCATAGTGTATTAATAGTACTACTCAGTTGGTCAGCTGAGAGTGTGTTTAGTAGGCAAAGGATGAGTCCACAGTCTTCCTCTTGGTCACTGGGCAGTCACCGGGCAAAGAGTTTGCAGTGCAATACATGACGCTCAGGTTTCAGTGGCTTGTTAACGCTTAGTGAAACTCAAATGTTTGTCCCTCAGTGGAAACAGTTAATTCTTAGGAACACATGGATCATCTTAGGAACACATGGAAAAATATTCTGAATTCCTCAAACAGCTTGGTAGGTACATGTAAACAACTTCATAAGGACAATAGTCTGGTCTGAATTCTTCAGACCACTTGACTTGATGATATGCTAGTTGACAGTTCATCTCTCAGTCTAATTTTCACATGCAACTAAAAGTTTTTAGTTCCATGAAAGTTTTAAGTAAGAGACCATTTTTTAAAAATTGCTTTCAGCTTTTTTTAAAGGTGAACCTTGGACAATACATTGATCAGCACCTTTTCTTACATTATTGTTGTATTTGAAATACACCTTTTTATATTTTTTAAGTTAATTCAAGATGGTTTGCCTATGAATCCAACCTGTTTTGTCATTTTGCCCTCTTTATTTTAAAGAGATAGTGATGTTAAAAAGACGGACTTCTGGAGCAAAGAGGTGCGTTTACCACAGCCCAGCTCTATATAAGCCAGTGGAGGTCTTTTGTAAGACACTAGCAATTTCTGTTTGACTTTGATGGATCAACACCAAGAGCAAATGTTTTTACTAGAAACTATCCAGGCAGAAGAGCCTATCAAAGTACTAACAGCAGGATGCGTGCATTTCTTTTCTCTCCTACAGAATTCAAGAGCAAACTTCAACACGGCCTTGTTCTGAAGAGCAGTTGCTGATGTCTTCCAAAGGCTGGAACAAGTAAACAACAAGACACTATCATACGGTATAGCTGCATTACTGTAGTTATCTGTGACGGCAGAAAAAGCAGTAATATATCTAATCAGATTTTCTGTACTTCTACAATATCATTTTCTATGCTTAGGCAGATGTATCAGAACAAAAGAGACAGGCAGCAACTGCAAAATAAAACTCAAATTCTTCTCATACTTGTGCCTGATTGACTGCTACACACTGACTTATCAGAGGAACCAGACAAAGATGTGTCACATATATACATCCCATTCTGAAAAGCAGTCAGTTGTGATAGATAAATAGAAATGAAACATCAGGGGCAAGAGCTGCGTGAAAACTCACACTCAAATTAATAGGATCATGCTATGCTGTTGTTACACACTAACCTTGGAAAGGCCAGCTGGGAGATTCTGGGAACGTCATAAACTTCGGTCAGCACAAGCTCAGTGATGATGGTGCTCCATCCGAAAAGCTCTCTTTGGAAGACAGTCACAGCCCTCCACACTACAGGCTGGGGAGAAGTTTTACCACCCCGCGCTACAGCCAAGGGAGGTACAACCAGCAGCAGCAGCAGCAGCAGCGTAAATTCCTACGGGAAGGGATTACCTGCAGCTTGCTCTCTGGCAAAAACAAAAGTTAGGTAAGCTGGTGACCGAAACTAGGGAAGGAAGGGGCTGGGGAGTGAAGGAGCAATAGCCTGGGGTGCAGGCATGAATGCGAGTCAGGAGTAGCAGGAGGAAGGGGGAGGAAAGGGCAGTTGCATGGGAGGGAGGAAGAGGCCAGGAGGAGAGCAGGCTGGGGCAGAGTGGAATTGCAGGAGCGGGGTCGGGGGAACAGCTAAGTGCAGGCTAAGGGTGGCATTCTCACAGGGCTGAGGACTGTGTAACGGCTACGGGGGAAGTATGGACCATGAACTAGATGACTGGGTGTGTTAGCAGAGAGCTAGAGTCATAGAGAATAGGGAGAGGGTAGGTAAAACCTATGTGAAGATGAGAATGAGGTTAGGGAGGAGAGCACCTAGACATTTTTGGGTTAAGAGTGGGATGGGATCAATGTTATGCGGCAGAAAGACATGGACGGCATGTCAAAATCATCAAAAAAAGGTGAGGAAATCCTCCTGAGGTTAGGGAGAACGGAGCACAAGAAGGTGTGGTGTGTGATGTTCTCAGGCCTACAGGAGTTACAAAATGTGTCATATCCCACAAAAACAAGTGTGTCTGATTTTTCGTTGCCCAGACAGCTCCAATCTGCTCTCGTCTTGCACGTACTACTCACTTCAAAATCACAATATCTCCAGAAGTGCAGATGGCCCTGTAAGTAATTGAGGATCCCTGCAGAGTGAATGCTAATGGAAAAATACCCCACTTTTATCCTTTATCTTAAGCCATGCAAAGTATTTTTTACCACCTAATCCTGCTCTCATCTGTTACTTAAAGTAATATCGCAGTAAAACCTATACGACTGGAGACCATTTGACTGTCAGGTTACATTTAACAAGTTTAATGAAAATTTAATGTTCCTTCAATTGATTTTTCTCTCGGTGGCACTGAATTACTTATGAATAACCTCATCTTTACTTAAACAAAACATGCTCCTCTAATGAGGTACAGCTAAACGGGGATCAAAATGATCTGTAATATAGCATCTAACTGGCAACACTCTGAACCAAGCTCCTTCATATTCTGGGGACATGCAAACTCCAGAAGAGGTGGACAAGGGAGAAGAAAGATGAAAGCGGCTCCACTCTGGAGGGTGGAAAAAAGAAGCGGCTGGGCTTGAAAGGAAAGCGTTGGCAAGAGCTCATGCTGGAACTGGGGACTGCTTTCACTTGTGCTTCTTCTTCCCTTCTCCCACTTGCATTTTCTTTTCTCCAGGGCCCTTTACTTTCTCTTAAGTTTCTTTCTTATCCCTGAATAGTCATGGAATGAATGAAAGAGTCAAAGCATGGGCTCCGTTCCTTTGGAAAGAGAGGATGTACCTGTTCCCATGCCTTCCATTCACAAATTGTTCTTTACATGACTGTGCTGTAGAATGGACTTATTTCATAGGGTGGAAGGGTCATCCAACAAATATATACTGAAGGATGGGATATCCTGACTTGCACTGATAAATAGCTTGTGTTCTCAGCCCTTTACAGGCGAAAGGGACCCCTCCCCACCCCCCACCCCCCACTTCCTAAGGGCTTTAAATCTCTTACTGGGATGGCTTCTACATCCTCAGGGGGTTTGGAGGCACCAAGGACAAGTTAGTATTGATTCCATTAAAATTCCTTCCTAGACATGGTTTCTGTTAGAAAGCTGCCTTAATCTAAGGATATGTAACAATGAAGAAATAAATTGCTCTTTGAGTCTTCCCTGAGGCTGTTGATTCCCGCCACTGGAAGCTGCCACTTCCTTGCCATACTGCATACTCATGGGAGGACCACTCCAGGCCAGTAGGAAAGTAGTCATTCTGGAGAGTACTAGATAGATGTCAATTGGTTAAAAGTACTAAAATGGAAGTTTACTTTAAGGCAGATTATTATGAAACACCAATCTGAATGCTAAAGATGAAGAGGGAACAAAAATTAGAAATCAAGTGTTTATACTAAAAAATAAGATAAAGCTAAGTCAATCAGACAATAAGCATCATTAGGGCAGAAGTTAGTATGCACACAGAGTGCTTGGACAGAGTTGTTTACATTTTTCATAACGAACCAGTTTCAGAAGATGAAGCGCATCTTTCACTGCTAGATAAATTAGGGTTCACTTTACATAGGAACGTGAAAGCCAGCAGTTATTGTAATACACCCAGAGTACCAGCATTCACTAAGCAAAATCCTCCCCTGAGACAGAACAACCCATTCTCTGTTAGTGTCGTTGATCATTCATGATGCACAAAGTAGGACAACTGTGCCAACCACTTCAGAAGTGGCTGAAATAACTCAGGTTTCAGTCAAGTACTCAATTGTCTAACAAATAATGAGAAAAAGGAAGAGTGATGAAGTAAAGAATTAGTTTATCAAAAAGAAATTTAATGAAAAAGTTTTATAAAAATTGTCTTTCCCATTTAAAGCAGGACAGCACTGCATCATATTTTTCAGAACCATCAGGCTTAAATTCTGATATCTGAAGGTAAAATTCTGAACTGTGATTTCTGCACCAGTGAATATCAATCCATTATATAATGACTAATGAAACTTCCTGGCACTTAGGTCCTGGTGACAGGCTTATTAAACAATAATTTGCTGAAGTGTGATGCTTTATGGATCATCAAAGATAAAAACAGCTCTTTAAAGTATTGTTCTAACAGCTGATTACAGAAACAGAAGACAAAGAGATAGGAATTCCATTGAAGAAGATGAAGTCAAAGGGTTTTCCAGGACAGCTATGCTGACCTTTTTAATATATCAATACACATTTTATAATTGCATTATTGTGCAAAATAAAACAATTTAATATTAATATTATAAATATAGAATTGATTCAAATTTTGATTATAAAATTTATCCTACTATCACAGATTAAACATAGAATGGAGAATGTAAAATAAGAAAAAAGGAATGAAAGAACAGTATTTTTTTGAAATTTGTCTATTGAAACATATTGTATTAGAAAATGATAGTATGGACAAAACAGCAGAATAATTGTACCAGAAAAATCCTTACTGCAAATTAAACACATCTGTGGTACCACCTACTCACACTTTTAGTTCAGAATGACATCTCCGAGAAACAAAACTTCTGTAGTAGCTTAGCATAACAAAAATATTTGCTGTATCTACTGTGTTTTGCCTGCAAGACCTTAAGAAATATTAAATGTTCACCAAAATACCAAAAAAGTAGTTATTAGACTACCTCAAACACTCTCATCACCTCCAAAAGGCAAGATAAGAAGTCAAGCTCTGAATTGCAATTATTGAAGAAAAGTTGCATAATTTGATGTTAAAGGAGAAAATAGAAGAATGTGAGAACGAATCAGTCCCTCACTGACACCTTTACTGCTATGATCTAACTCTAGCTGAAGGACATTTAGTTTAAAAATATGACAGTGTGCGTACATTTTCAGGAAGTATCACAACAGACACTACTGGAATTGAAAGCTTTCCAAGAACTGGGACATGTATTGTTCATGAAAATGCAGGTGTGTTTGACTCAGCTTGATGCCAATAGTTACACATGATCTACATATTAACTACTACTGTCTGAAGAAAGGTTGTTTTGATGTTCTACTGCTAAAAAGAACGAAATTCCCTATTGCAAACTTAAGACCTAACTAAAGAATTATTAAAAGTAACTCAGAAAGTTCTTCCAGAATTGAGAAAGGATAACATCTGTAAATAATAAAAGAAGTTGCATTACAGCCTATTTTGTGAATGCACCGTATTCAAATGTGTATAAAAAGTCATATGACCAGGTCACGCTATCAATTAGCTCTTCAGTTCTTATTACAACATCATCAGTGTTGCTGCTCAGAATTAGAAGTATATCAGTTTCCTTGGCTGATGTGCAAATTAATGAAATCTCAATGAAACTGCACAGGTTTTAACACAGTTCCAAAAAGAGGTTTGCAATAGTTTGTAAAACTGGCGATTCTATACAGAATGAGCAGCAACCTCTAAAGTTTATCAAGGATCTTAAAAAAAGCTCATGCTGGAAACATAAATTTCCAGTAGAATGAATTTCAAGCATGTTTTTAAGAAAACCACATTTAAAAATGCTGTATATGCTAGTTGTTGCTCTGAATTCTGAGACCTGCTCTGATCCAAAACTACATTATTTTTTTAAAATATTATTAAGTCTATATTGATGCAATTTTCCCAACCTTCTCTCTAGAACTTTGCTATTGAATTATTTACTCTTATGCTATATTATGCCAGTTAAAGCTAGAATATTACTTCTAAATTGAACACTTGTGAATATTTGGCATAGTCAGTCAGGGACACAACAGCTTTCCACTGGAGAGTGGGAACTGTGCAAACCAGGGGACTTCTCCAACACAACGGCCCCATATATTCAGTTCAATTATTCAAACTGATACTCTGTGGTCTGAACAGTAGCAGAGTCTGAAAACACGTTAGAAACCAAAACTTTATTAAGGCAGTAGGAAAGATGACCAGCAATGAGCCCATAAGGCAACTCACCCAATCACCGATAACAAACACAGGACCATGAGTAATGCCATGGCTCCAGTGGAGAGCCAGGGACATTTGGTGTCTGGGTCATCTGGCAGCATCTTCCAGTAGAGCAAATGGCTTTTGAATGCAGATAAGAGTTGCAACGCAACGCCCCTTGGCTCCACTGGTGGTAGTGTAATTTGAAGGAATCATATCGTACATGAATATGCTGAAGCTGGTCAAGGTCAGGGCACTGGCAGTCTGTCTATGCTGCCTATATTGGTCAAGGGACAGGGTGTCAGTATGCAGGGTGTCATACTCCTGTCAGAATGTCTTCCACAATTTCCTTGGATAACCATCTGGGCAAAGACAGACATTGCTGCCAAAATCACTAACAAGCTACTACCCATGATTTCAGATAGTAACTTTTAATGAAAAATCTCTATTGCAGAAGCGTAAAGTGAATTTATATGCTACACTAAAATACTGCATTATTTCTAATACTAATCTGGAAACTGTAAAGAGAGTTTTGACTTCCTCTTCTGCAAAAACTTTGTATATCATCTCAGGGACAAGTAGTGTTTCTCCGTGATGTGGACGTCTCAGTCCTCAGCTGTAAAACTGAAGCACTATGCATCAGCACTCTGAAACACACGCATTTAATAGTGTAAGAAATTACACACAACACAAAGGAAGAAGGACAGGTCGCTCATGTGAACACTTTAGAAAAACACAGGCTTAACTCATTCTATCTATAGTCTCATTATTATTTTTACAAGAGGAAATTCAATTCATACCATGTAAAGTTACCAGATAAAGTACAAGATCAGAATTTTAATGCTCTAGTGAAGGATGAGGAACTTTAAAGATTGTTCGCCGAGTCATAACTAAAAAAACAGAAATGAAGTAAATTTGGGCTATTAAGAAAATGCTTAATAATGAGGCCTATTGGACCACAGAGGTGTGTCCTATGAGAAATGAAAGCTCTGTGCACCAATATGTTTCAAAATGACATGAAATAATATGGAAGAAAAAAAAGATTGCTTTTTGTTAGCATGAAAATATGGGGTGGATGAGGTTGTTCAGATTTGACTTCTGTTTTCAGAATGCTGTCTTCCCAATAAGCATTGACAAGAACCACAAAGAGACGTTGGAGAATAAAGAAAATGATCAAAGCTGTTTAATTTTGTGAAAGGGTGGTTGCCAGAATAGAATCTAGAAGAGATGAAGCATTCTTCAAAACTGTCACAGAGAGTCAGAATTTTGTTATGGACAGTTCTGAAGACAGCCACACATGCGTGGGAGACTATCACCAACTGTACTTTTCAGTACATCTCTTCTGTAGTATGTAGTAGCAGGAGGGAACGCTAATTTCCTTTAATTAGACAATTAAAAGTTTTAGGCAGACTTTTTCTGTATTTCAAGAAAGCCGACAGGAATGCGCTGTGCTGTTCGTTGACTGTAACCAACCCATCTTTATACACATATGCAACTCTCTATATAATAGAAAGCAGTAGGAGACTGGAGTTAATTCAGGAGTGCTCCTTGTGGAAGCTAAAGCAAAAGCTTGAGAGTGAGCATCTTCTCCCTCTAACAGCAAAGAGCAGAAAGGCATCAGCCAGCCTTATAAAGAATCATACAAAGTATGTAAGTCTTTCTCCTCATTGTAGAGTGGTAACAGACTAAAACCATTTTTTTTTCTCTTGTTTGTTTCTTTTTATGGAAAGGTCATTTTCACTTCATGGACAAAACTTTTCGTCCAGGTCCCAGAATAAAAACACTCCTGCTTCACATGCAAATTGGATAATCCTAGACACCAGTTTAACAAAACCACAGTGTTAAGTTGATCAGGAAATGGGTTTATAGTTCTGAGGTCATTGTTCAAATGAAAGATTTCCCTAATGCAAGAAGAGAAGAAATTTTGGGATAAGTATATGTT
This sequence comes from Astur gentilis, assembly GCF_929443795.1. Taxonomy (NCBI): domain Eukaryota; kingdom Metazoa; phylum Chordata; class Aves; order Accipitriformes; family Accipitridae; genus Astur; species Astur gentilis. The sequence continues at coordinate 35,501,130 of NC_064883.1, read as the reverse complement.
ATACAATGATGCCCTAATACACAACCACAGATTTTTCTGAGAGCTACAGCTTGTGCAAACATCAACAGCCTTGCAGTTGCATTCTCTGTGAACAACCTCTATGTGTACAAAACACTGTTCTCTCCGTTGCTGTAATGTGCAAACATCAACAATTTGACAAACAAAGCTCTTAATTATGAAAAATCAGAGCATTTGGTATCATAAGCAGAACTACAGAATTCCTCTTCATATGATGAAAACAGAAATTAAGCAAACATTATGCAATAAATAGTAGTTTCTGGATGCAAAATTTTCATTTAATAAGAAGGGCTTTAAAGTTGAATGCCTGGGAATTTGTCATTCTAGACTGAGTGATGCCATGCAATTTTTTTCCCCTCTAGAAACACAGCATGGGAATCATCTTGCAAAGGGATGAAGTACAGAAGGATAAATTATACAGCATTAGACTAAAGAATGAATGGGGCCAGCAGCCATCACTTTTTTGCTTAGGAAGTAACTCCTATTACGCACCTTGTTTCCTTCCTTCATTTCCTTCCTCCATTGATTCTTACCTACTCAAAAATAGGTCCTTATCCTGTAAGGTTTAGTTCTTATGCTGTTAAAAGCAGAGTGAATAATCAAAAAACATGGAACAGAACAGGGACATTTGAAAGGACTCACCTTTTAGGTAATGTATTCTGGCAGCAACTGTGCCTGCCACCGCTGTCCTACGTACGCTCTGCAGCTTGCAGTCAGCCTTACAGAATGGCTGGCACGGCTCTGCAAACAGTCTGAGCCAGTCCTGAGGCCACTGGGGTCTGCAGTTGGTCAGGTAGTCATGGGACGGAAATGTTAAACAGCTCTTCTACTTCTTGGGCCACAGAAATGAGACACCAAATTAACATTTTACTCTTCTCCTTACAGCAATGACCTCTCTCATCTCCTGTTTTCTTCATCCTGCCCTATAAAGGAAACTGCTGATATGCTCCAAAAGGACTACCTTTTTCTTATATTTTTTTTGTTTTTCCTCAGTTATCATTGTATGTATTAATAGACTCGCCAGAAGAACAACATCATTTTTGCTCCCAGTGTCTGGCAAAGATGGACTGAGTGGCTACGAAAGGAATGGTGAAAAACCTTGGTCTTCCTTCATGGCTTAGGAAGCTGTCAAGTTCTCAGGCTGCCCCAGTGGGACAGAAATATATCACATGGTAGCTGAAACCTGTAATGCAAGAGAAAATTGGGAAATTTTACCAAGCCATTCACCAGTGAGGACGAAAAGACCCAAGGGAGAGAGTTCTTTCAGATTTAATACAGAAGTTGTTCACATTTTACAGCAAGTGTTCACTGAAACTCCTACTAAGCCTCAAGTTAAAACTGTAATGTGAAAGCAGCCACAAAACCCAGCTTCTTCCCTTTTGTCTTTTTGTTACAACACAAGAAGTCCCTTGCTATAGTCAGTGAGGTTGTGTCATTACAGCTTTTCCTGGACTCAAAGGACACTCTCCATATCCCCCATTTCAGAAGAGTTTTGTTATGGGGAGTGAAAGGGACCACAAACAACAGGCAAGACTTGTGAGCAGACATTGTTTTGTGCTGGGTAGCCATGCTAGGACTGGATTTTACAGCCTAGCACTGCACCTTCTTTTAGTAAAAATGTCTCAATGCACCAGCAGTGGTATGGAAGGAGCAGTTTCATCGCTTGGTATGCACAACTCATTTGTAGCCTTGAGTGTCCTTGCAACTTTGGGAAGTCAGGTTCCTTCTGGTTAGCAGAGCCTAAGGTGGCATGTGGTTTATAAAATAATAATGACTGTAAGCGTGAAAGGGTGCCAGACCAGTATTGCCTGGGCTGGTAGGCCTGGTCTTCTTTGTCTCAGCTTCTTTCTCTCCTGGGGAAGGAACACAGTCTGGAAACTCAGCATTGAAAACGCTAGAAAGCAACATCAGTCCTGAGTAAAAGGCTGCAGTGAAGTTGAACAGAAAAAAGCAGGGGAGAAACCATCATATGAAAAAGAAATAATGGAAAACAATCTCCACAGAACAATGTCAAGATGGAGAAAAGGCAAGAGATGCAGAAGCTTCAGGACTCAGTCAAAGCTTAATCTAGGGGGTTGTACAGCAGGCTGCAATGGGAAATCCAACTGATACTCCTTCATGTGATGCCCACATATCGGTAATGAGGACAGTTTTGCAGAATAACTAATGGTAACTAGCACCAGTCAAGCAAAGTCTGGCCGTCCTTGGTCTGACTGGACAAATATACAAATCTGGGCTACCTGACACGTGCAAATTTTTATTGGCCGTGTAAGTCTTGCATTTTAAAGGCTAAAGCTCCAAATTAAATTTAGGAAAGCAAGCATAATTACATGACTTGAGATGAAGAGTCAGGGTAGAAAATCATAGTTGATAAATTTTTCTGACTTCATGTGGCTGAAACCATGACTAGTTTAAACACAGGATGGGAGATTTCTAGCTCCTCTGACTTCTCTTGCCAGTTTTGATTTAACCACATATTGTGTCCTATAAGAATAAAATCTGGGGGCACTGGGACAGTGACTGTCATGTCAGGGATGAGGCAACGCTCACAATTATGTTTGTCTGCACGTTGTCCTGATAGGCTTCTTGTAATAATAGCAGTAATAAAGCTAATGGGTAGCTCATAGATTTTTGTCATTTTCAGAGTCAGTTTCCAGACAACAGAAGAAAATGAAAGGCTTTCCCACTTTTATGACATTTTATTTTTTCCCATCAAAGATCCATTTCCTTGTGTCCAAAGAAGGATTTAAAAATAGTTGCTTTCACAACTTTTCCTTCACTAGTCACTTTCCCCATTAGAAGAAGGGTTCATACATTCTCCAAAAAAAGCTGTCGCAGAAAACCATCAAGGGGGGGTGACTGAGGACCAGCACCAATCAGTGTGTGTTGGTCCTGAACACAACTGGTTTCTTGGAACTACAACTTCCCCATGGGCCGCTTGTTTTAGTTCAGGCTTCATGGCCGTGTCACCGAGCTGCAAAAATCAACATCTCTGATGCATAAGGGGCTTCACCTTGCATCCACATGAAACGGCATCTACATGAAGTTATTCCAGCAGAGGAAATCTTGGCCCCTAAACTCCCTGAATATGGCATTCCACAGCTGAATCTGAGATTTTCCTGCAGGAGAATACCAAAACCAGAATATTTTTCATAATTTAACAAGGGACTGTTTTTTCCTGTGTCCAGATTCCACTGGCATGAGAACCATAGACACAGGATGTATCTTCCTTTTCTGAGAGAGCTGAATACACTATATATTTTAATAGGTTCTGCAAAGTGGCTAATTTTTCATTTGGAAAGTTCTCAGTGGCTGCCAATATTTGCTAATTAGGGCTGTCACTTTGTCAATTGCATCAGCAATTTCTGAACTGCTGTTGGGGTTTAACCCCAGTTGGCAACTAAGCACCATGCAGCCACTTGCTCACTCCTCCCCCTCCTCTGGTGGGATGAGGATGAGAATCAAAAAAAGGTAAAACTTGTGGGTAGAGACAAGACCAGTTTAATAATGGAAATAAAATATAATATAATAATAATAGTAATAATAAATAATAGTAATGAAAAGGAAGATAACAAAAAGAGAGAGAAATAAACCCCAAGAAATAAACAAGAGATGCACAATGCAATTACTCACCACCCACTGTGGTGATGCCCAGCTAGTCTCCAAGCAGCGATCAGCACCTCCCAGCCAACTCCCCCCAGTTTATATACTGAGCATGATGTCCTATGGTGTGGAATATCCCTTTGGCTAGTTCGAGTCAGCTGTCCTGGCCATGCTCCTTCCCAGCTTCTTGTGCACCTCCTCATTGGCAGAGCATGGAAAACTGAAAAATCCTTGACTTAGGATAACCACTACTCAGCAACAAGTAAAACATCAGTGTGTTATCAACATTGTTCTCATACTAAATCCAAAATACAGCACTGTACCAGCTACTAGGAAGAAAATTAACTCTGTCCTAGCCAAAACCAGGACAACTGCATGAACTGCTTCAATCTGAACGCTGTAGATGGGAATTTTAACAGAAATCTTTTCTGGAATGACACAGAGGGTTATAAGCCAAACCAACAATAAGCCACATACTTCTTCCCAAATGATGCCTGTCCCGCCTGCCTGAGCCCTGCGCCGGTGCACCTCTGGGACACCACTGTACACCAAATGCCACTTTCTTGAGCAGAGCAGGAAGGATAGAGGAAAACTGGATGTGGTTGTGAGCTGGAGAATTTTAGACTGTGGTGACAATAAACTCACAGCTCTTGGTGCAAACTATCCTTGTAATGCAAATTCACCAGATGCTTACAAAATGAGAGACTTCTGCTGTATAGTCAAAATCCAAAACTGAAATTGAAAAATGCTCTTAAGATGCATGTACATAAATATGGGGAATATGTTCAAATAAAAATTGCGCAAATGCCAGAGAGGTTTTTATTTCATCAATAATTCATGAATTTGTAAATTCATCATTTGTAATACTTAAATGTTTCCTTGAAACTAAGTAGCTTTCATGTCTCTAGTTAAATATAGTGAGTGCAGGTTATTGCAAAGCTCTCTGGGATTCTATATTGACCCTTATTTCTTTATAATTGCTGCATATTTATAGAAGAACAGCAGAACTACATCTTTCAATTTTGATTTGAAGCTTTGGAGCCACAGTAACAGCTTTTGGATTTGAATCCTCAGATGATGCCCATAATATAGTGGGTGAAATGTCAGGGGGAAATGAAAAACTTATGACAGAATAAGGGATTTGCTAAACAATCGGAAAGGATAAAATATGCCACATGGTTAAGAATGAGGCCCTTGTCTTCTGCAAATTGAAGTTGGCTGGAGAAAGGCAATTAATAAAAGAGCAAACCGGAATCTTTTGAGCAATGCCTAACTTGTCTCTGAATGATACCAGAAAAAGGAAGAGCAGTCCCAGGAATCTAGCTGGCATCAGATGGTGCTGCTGACTGTGAAAGCCTGAAAGCTCTACGAGCCTTTTGGTGATGTGACAACACCAGAAATATCCTGCCAGTCATTTTTATATAGCTTGTAGTTTTGCCTTTCTGTCAGCTGCGATGACCTGTTTGATTTTGTTCTTAATATGAATTTTGCATTTCCAACAGAAAAAGGGATCAATCCTGCAGGCATTTTGGCCAAAATATTGTAAAATCCTAAAGGAGGAGGTAAGCCTAAAGCTAAGCAGGCATGTAAGCCTGGGCTGGCATAAAGTCAAATGCTAAAGCACCTGGTTGGGTTGGCTTCACAGAGGAATAGAGCCTACATGACACAGATCTGCAGTAACAGGGCTTGTGTCAGACTCAATTGCCTTCAGCTTCCCTATTACTCTCCTTGTGTCATCTGACAAGGTCAGATCTTCAGCTGGTGAAAGTTGCTCCATCTCCCATGAAGTTAATGGAGCAACTTCATCAACTTCTACTGAACTATGGATTATAATTTTGGTTGTTGTCCTCAGCTGGAGAGAAGAAGAGACACAAATAAATGAACAATTTCCATTTTAAAAATCCTTTCACTGAAGATTTCAGTGGAACACAACCATATAGTGACCATGTAATGGTATGTTTAGAATTTGCTAGCCCGCAGGTATGCTGTGAACACACCTGCAGTGGAAAATTGCTATTAAGAAGTTATTCTCATAAAATTGTGTAATTCTTTTCTGCATCTTAGTCCATACAAATCTCTTTTATTTAGAGGATGGTGATGTAGTTAAGAAAGGTTCAGATACTTGGAGTTGCACTGATGACACCATGCACTGATGTAGTCCTGCACATTTCGCAAGGCACTGGGGGATGTGAATGGATGTTCTTAATTCTGGGAAAGTACTTCTTGTTGAGTTAGTTTCAGTCATCTATCTCCCTACTCAAAATATATATCAGCCTGGAGAAGAGAAGTCTCTGGGGAGATCTTATAGCAACCTTCCAGTACCTAAAGGGGGACTACAAGAAAGCTTTTTTACAAGAGCATGTAGTCACAGGACAAGGGGTAATGGCTTTAAACCGAAAGAGGGTAGATTTAGATCAGATATGAGGAAGAAGTTCTTCCCTGTGAGGGTGGTGAGGCACTGGAAGAGGTTGCCCAGAGAGGTGGTGGCTGCCCCATCCCTGGCAGTGTTCAAGGCCAGGTTGGATGGGGCTTTGAGCAACCTGGTCTAGTGGAAGGTGTCCCTGCCCATGGCAGGGGGTTGGAACTAGATGATCTTTAAAGTTCCTTCCAACCCAAACCATTCTATGATTCTGATTCTATGAGAATTCAAGAGGCCTCTTTCGTATTTCTGGATCAGCTTTGGAATATTATACTTACAAAAAAGAAAATTAAGAATTTAATTTTTTTTTAATGACTAAAAATTAACTTCTGCGAATATTTCAGTGTCCTTGCTTCTCTGAGTTTTTGTCAGATCAAGACTGGTGTTACTGACTGTAGTAAGTCCTCAGGGTGACAGATCACTCAGTTTTATTTCATAGTTTTCATGCTTTAAGAACATAAGATTTTTAATCTGACAAGAGACACTGAAGCACATCTAAAGAGTTAGAAGAAATTTTTGCAAATCCAGAAATATTTAATCTGTCACTTTGCTTTTTGGCAGCAATTCAGCAGCATATGCAAAAAACTCCCAAACCCCCAAAACAAAAACTCTAGCAAATTTGCTCTAATTTTTCTCTAATTGTTTTTTTATAGTGTACTACTTTCAGCTTTTGGAGATTAACAATAATGTATGTATTGGTTGTCTTAGAATGAACAGGAGATTTGTTTGCTATATGCACATATGTGCATAATTTATTTCCCAAGAAAGTGGGAGATGTGGTGTCAACTCATCATTCCCATCGTTGTGACTAGTATCTTAGACTGCCTTTGCATTCATTTATTTTCTGGTAAAATGTTCCGAACAGAAAGTAGGTATTTTGTTCCAAGATGAAAAATAGGCATGACACCAAGTTTGTTTGTTTTTTATTTTTACTTTTGATACAGAAAATTCACAGACCTTTCATATTGGTTTTGATAAACATATTAGCAATATATTCAACAATATCATAGAATACATGCAAGTGGTTACGCAAGAAGAAGACTTAAGACACTTTGTCATACTTGCTTTTTTTGCATCAATTCTCTAGTCTCTAATAAGAATTGCATTCTTACTGCAGGATTTCAAGCACTGAAGGACTCTCTTTCTTTTCTCTCCCCAATTTCAAAGAGATTTTAGGGGCTTAACATCACCGAGATTTTTTTTATATTCAATCACAATTGTATAAAAAATATGGGAGGAAAGAGCGACAAATTGTCAACATAATGAAATAGTCTTTATTCCTCCAGAAGCCAGATTAAAACCAAAATCAGCCAAACAGAGAATTCAGAGACAAAATTGTAACAGAAAGTCAAAGTTTCAGCATCTATGCAGCAGAAATAAAGATCACTCCTCTAATTTACCCACCCTAGCAAAAAGAATTTTATTCCAATAGTGGTTTTGCCATTGTTACTCACTCACACTTATTGGATCTTTGTATAAATTAATTTGACTAATTCTCCAGTGAGACCACATCTGACATTTTTTCACTAATGTGTTTCCTGCTGAGCAGGAAGACAAGCACATTAAAACTATCAAGAAAAGAATATGTTTTAAACTCCAGCCCATGACTGACAGTATTTCAGATTTCTGCCTGAATGCAAAATGGAGTGGCATTCTTAGAGTACTTAATTATTTGATATCTTTGCCTCTTGCTTCAGTGACCATTACCTTCTTTCTTTCTTAAGTCTCTCATTTATTTTGATTGGAAAATATGATCTTTTAAAATGCATTTTAGTATGCCTCACAGCCTAGAATAGCTGCTGCCGAGTATTGGCTTCATTTCAATCTGGGATGGGCTCCAGTTGAGCCGATCACCCCAAATCCCCTTATGGTCACTGAAGATCTGGTCGATATAGTTAAAGGAAGGTAAGTGAGATTCACCCTTTGCTAAAGTGGGTCAGATGATTCACACCTTAAAAAGTGTATCTATTGTATCTATCTATCTATCTCTTTCATAACAGTAACATTCGATGGTGATTTGTAACGTTTCTAAGTGTCTTTAATGCAATTACCTAAAATTAGGTGAGAGGACTTCTAATGTCTTAAGCCACTCTAAGAATGCCTTGGATGGTTTAAGTTAATCCATTTCCATGGTGCTTTAATCCAGAAAACATAATTCTTACCATGAGTTATGTATTTCAACACAGATGAGGAATTTTTCTCAAAATGCAAAATTTAGCACTTTCTCTGTCAATTTCCTTATGCTGATAAGCAATTAGGGTAATCTCACTACAGATATACAATTTGGCTATTAAATCTAGGTTTTTGGAGACCTTCAAGCTAATGACATCATGTCTGTTTTAAAATTAGATGGTCTAAAGTCTTAAGATGATATGTGATATATATAGTTTCTCACACTTGAATTAGATATCAAATTCTATCAAAAAAACCACCTTTAAGACATCATACAGGATGGTCCTAATAGAAGGAATCTGTACTTTTCAGTAGTGCCAGCTTCACAGTCACAACGGAGACTGGCAGGTTATCTTTATGCCAACTTGGAACCCGCAGATAGGTTTTCTATGAAGAGAAATCCTGGAAAACCTAGACACATGTATTTCTCTCTCAAGACTGTTTTTCCTACATTCTTCTCAAGTTGCTCTTATCTCACTATCATAGGATGTAGTGGGTGCAGAGGGCATAAACAGGTTTTTTACAGTTATCAAAACGTGGGTTTTATGAGAACAGATTTGTTGAAAAGAATTTGACTGTTTATGTTACTGAGTAAATACACAAAATGTAACAAAATGGCAGATGAAATTCTGCGTTCATTAATGCAAAGTAGTACATTTGGCAAAAAACAATATTATAAATAAACACAGATAGTCTCTGTATTGCAGATTGTGATGTGGGAAAAATGTCAGAGTTATAGTTGACAGATTTATGAAAATAACACCTCCATACTGAACTGCAGTCAAATGAGCAAAATAAATGTTAGGAATCATTAAGAACCACCAAACAATCATGACCACCACACAAACCAGAAAATATTATTATGCCACATTGCAGCTCAATGGTTTGCCCACTCTTTGAGTATCTGAGTAGAGTTTTGGTGTTCCTTATCACTAAAAACACATAGGGAACCAAAAAGAGTAGAAGAAAAGGCAAATAGTGACATCAAAGGTAAGGAATGGCTTATGTTGATTAGAGTTCTCTGTATAGGAAAAAAGATGATTAAGACAGAGATCTATAAAATCATGAATTATTCATAAGGCATGTGAACAGGAAACATTTATTCATTGTTTCATGAAAGATTTAAAGGGGCTCCGAATGTAATGATCAGGTAGCAAGCTTAAAGCAAACAAAAAGAAGTACTTTTTCATAGTGCGTAATCAATCCATGGAATCATTGCCGTAGGTTGTCATAGAATCAGCCAGGTTGGAAGGGACCTTGAAAGATCACCTGGTCCAACCTTTTGTGGGAAAGGGAACCTACATGAGATTATCTGGCACCCTGTCCAATGGCATCTTGAAAACCTCCTGTGATGGGGATTCTATCACATCCCTGGGGAGGTTGTTCCAGTGAATGATTGTTCTCACTGTAAAGCCCCCTTTTTTATATTGAGACGAAACCTCTCCCAGTGCAACTTGTCTTCTCCATGTGGCTCCTTGTGAAGAGAGATCCTCCATCCTCTTTGTAGACACCCTTTGAGTACTGGAATACAGGGATGACGTGCCCCCTGAGCCTTCTCTTTTCCAGGGAGAAAAGACCTAACTCCTTCAGTCTTTCCTCATATGGCAGGTTGTCCAGCTCTTTGATCATCTTTGTGGCCCTCATTTGGACCCTCTCCAGACTGTTGTCATGGTTTAACCCCAGCCAGCAACGAAGCACACGCAGCCACTCACTCCCCCCCCCCCCCCCCCCCGCCACAGTGGGGTGGGGGGGCAAATCAGGAGAAGAAGTAAAACTTGTGGGTTGAGTTAATTAATGACAATACTAATAAAGTGACAGCAGTAATGATAAAAGGATTGGAATATAGAAATGATGCACAGTGCAATTCTCACTACCAGCCGATCGACACCCAGCTAGTCCCTGAGCAGCGATCCCCACCCCCACTCCCCCCAGTTTCTATACTAGATGTGACACCACATGTTGTGGAATACCCTTCTGACCAGTTTGGGTCAGGTGCCCTGGTTGTGTCCTGTGCCAACTTCTTGTGCCCCTCCAGCCTTCTCGCTGGCTGGGCATGAGAAGCTGAAAAATCCTTGACTTTAGACTAAACACTACTGAGCAACAACTGAAAACATCAGTGTGTTATCAACATTCTTCTCATACTGAACTCAAAACAGCACTGTACCAGCTACTAGGAAGACAATTAACTCTATCCCAGCTGAAACCAGGACACTGTCCATGTCTTTCTTGACTTCTGGGGACTAGAACTGAACACAGTACTCCAGGTGTGGCCTGACAACGCTGAGTAGATTGGGTTGATCACAACTCTATCTCTGCTATTAATGCCCCTGCAGATGCAGCTCACGATCCGATTTGTCTTTGTTGCTGCTATGTTTAATACTAAAGGCAAAAATGGGTTAAAGAAGTTGTGGGACATATTCAAGAAAGAAAAAAATCCATTAAACAAATTCCTTCGTTAGCACAACTTTGTGACTTGCTGATAGGTGGAATGGGGGCACTTCTTGTAGGAATTTCATTGCACACTTCTCAGCTCTTTCTGCTTTTTCCTAAGAAACCCCTGTGAGAAACAGGGTTTTTACCCTGGGGGTAGCTAGCTGGGGGTTGGTGTGATTGTGGTCGTTCTTGTGGTCATTTTCTTATTTCTAAAATAGCAGCCATCATGGTAAAGTTAGTAAAGCAATTTGCAGCAGACATTTACATTTAAGACAAGGCTTTGTCTCCTTTCTATAGGTTCTCCTTCCCAGATCTATACCAGTTTATAAATAAAGATTCATATGTACAGCAGCCATGTGCAAAAGAAGCTTCTGCAGGCTGCATATAGGAGCAGTAAGTAGTCAATCCACCAACCATAGATCAACATAATCTTGATTTCCAAAGCTTGAACAAGTGATGTGCTTCTTACCCCAGGGAGCCTGAAAAGAGCTGACACTGTCCCTCCAAAGCATGACTCCTCCCCATGGAGGAGGGGGCTGGCAGGCAGAGGAGCCTCACACTGCTGGCTTTGATTAGCCAGCATCCCCAGGTGCTGATCCTGCTCTCCTCCCGTAAGTTCTCCATTACATTCATTTTTAAGATGAATGCTATGAATATTCATATTTCAGAAAAGTCAACCATCAAGTGAAGAACTCTTATTTTTTCCTTCTGAGTAGTACCTGTTTGTTTTGCCTCACCTGTAACCCTCCAAATTCTCCAAAGAAGCTTCACTTTACTTACAGTGCCTCCGCTGAAGATGAGGAATCCTGTGCTATATCTGTCTGTGCCCTTTTTTCCCAACTGACTGACTGATTTTGCAAATGAAGGACCTTTCAAATGTTAAGTGCCCTCCATTCCAATGGAGGTCTGTGGGAACTGAGGCATTCAATCAGTCAACTTTAGACCCTTGAGGAGTAAAATTCTTAAGGACATACAGCTGAGTATGCTCATTACTACTGTATAAAATACCTAATAGCTAGAACAAGTAGAAATGCATAAATGTCCTTCTGGCATCTTCTTCTTTTACGTGTAGAGTTAAATTGTACTGGTACACCTACTACTCTTTCCTAAGTATCTACATCACTCTGTTTGCAATTTGCACACTAATTTTGAAATTCACCCATCCGCTGCACTGAGTTTTGGAATATGTCCAGCATAAGTTATCTTTTAAACATCTCTATATCATTCCTGAATTACCCTTTTCAATACTGTTGAACCCTTCCACTACACCTCCCCAATTTCCCTCCCTCTCTGTCTTCTCAAAACTCTATCTCCTTTCACAGTAATCTCCCCATTCTTATTATTTTCTATCCCAGTTAGGCTATTCCCACAATATTACAAGTTCCAAATATGTGTATGCCGTCAACCTCTTATCTTTGCTGCTAAGCTCTTTCCATTTGTATATAAGCACTTTAATAACCCTCTTTTTTTTTTTTTTTTTTTTTTGTATTAGTGCTCATAAATCTCACAGTTAATCTGACCTTCCTTTAACTCTTTTTGTATAAACATGATATTTTTCTTCCCTTTCTATTTATCATCTTATGTTCCCAGTTTTATTTTCTTTTCATTCTGGCTCCTCTTCTGCAACCTAGTTTTCTCTCATCCCTCCTTCAGCTTTACATTATATTTATACTGGGAGATCAGTGATTGACAGGGTGACTACAATAACAATTGGAGCTTTCCAGCACTTGCTCATTCAAATCTCTCTAATTTTGGAATTTCCTGAAAACGGTGTTTCTTGGATGACTGTTCAGTGCTCTGCACTCAGTATTTTGGTATTCCCAATATGGTTCCTGCATTATAGGTAACAAAAGGCAAGAGAGCAGCATTATGAGCTGTTATGAGTGAAGATGACCTTTACACTTATGTTAGAACAGCAGAGAAGACACATACTGAAACTTTGTCTTCCAGCTCAAACAATCATCTTGTCTCTTGCCATCAAAATTAAAAGATATTGAAAAGAAATGCCAAAAAATCAAAGAAGTTATGGGGTACATGAAAACCACACAGGGATTAAGCGCTCAATAGTATATGGGCTACTGTATTGATTGCTAAAAGGTACTGAATCCCTAAGTGAAAAATCTACTCAAATTGTACAAAAATGCTTCAGTTTGATGGAAAAAAAACCCCAGACTCACAGATGGTGAGAGATGACAAATGCTTAGGCAGGAATGAATACAGAGTGCACAGCAGATTCCCTTTTCTTTCCCTTGGTGTCAGTTTGTCTGGCTTTAATTACCAAGGACTACTCTACCTCAGCACATTTTCCAATGCAAAGACTCCCTTACACTGTCCTGAATCCTTGGAAGTTCACTTCCTTTACTGTGCTGGTAAAAAAAGGATTTGGATCTGGACTTGGTGTTATTTCCAGGAAACATGAGCCCAAGACAGTTTTTCAGCCGTGCCAGCAGCATAAACCGCTGGGAGTCTCTTGCCCATTGACAGTAGCAGGGCTGGTAAGAGACAGAAGAGGTCCCTTTGCCTTCAAAGAGAGATTTGTGAGGCCCTGGGACCATTTTGGGGCCTCAACTTTCTGAAGCAGTGGAAAAGACCTTTACCTTCATGCCACGTAACAAAGTGGGGCATTTTCATTGCCTAGCTTTACAGCACAAGTAATACCTTCCTCACAGGCGCGCTAAATGTCATCCACATGTACTGGTTCCTGCTACAGGACAGTTACTGCGGTTACTGTTAAGCATGCCTTAGAGAGTTTATGCTCATGAGGACTTGAATGGACTTGCTTTTTCTTAAAATATCCTGCAGCACTGGACACCACAATGAAGACCATCAATGCAAAGAACTTGTACTGTTAAACAAAACCTAGTCATGGAGAGTCGTGCTCTGGGGATAAGGGCTGGGTGCTAAGGGGTACATGGTGTTAACTGTCTTACACTTAGCCTCTCTGTCTGAAGTAATGAAAATGGTGGCTAAAACCAGCACTTACATGGTCCTCAGGGAGAACATTGTACAGACATAGAACTTCATATCCAGTTATAAGATCTCATCAAGGTTTTAAAAGTTGGGAAGCTGGGTGAAAGGGATCACTGTGAAAGATCCCACAGCCCCTCACACCAAGTTCAGATAGATAGCTTTCTTTTGTCCGAGTAAAAATAATCTATTTCAACAATTTTTTTCTGAAGAAAATTGAAAAAGAACTGTTACCCCATGCTCCCAAGGCTTTTCATTTTCATTTATTTTGCCTATAAGAGTTCCAGGATTTGGTTGTTTTTCAGGTTTTAGAGATCTCCTGTTAAACTAATTATCTCAGCTAGAAATTGATATTTTATTATAGCTGTTTTCAACAAAACACTTTCTGGTGTTCTTGCTGAGATTGACGGGAAATAATTTCTCTAGCTATAGTATCTCATCTCAGTACTTACCCGTCCCTCTTTCATACTATTCAGGAAATTGCTGCCAGGAGTAAAAGGACAGAAGCCTACACTGCTCTCACCTCTTATGCAGAAAAGCAAGTTTAGCTGAATGCAGTATCTGTAATACTGATAGATCTTAGAATCAAGGCAAACAAAAAATTATACTGGTAAGAAAACTCAATAGTTTCTTTTAACATATCTGGATTAAGTATGTGTTTTTGAATTACTTCAGGCTTCATATTGCTATGTCTTGTTTGAAGAAGCATAACTGCAAAAATATTTAGCCTTATGTTTATTTATTATAATCTTGTTTTCTTTGCACGCTTTATACTACTTCATTGTGTGTGAGCATTAGAATTGCCATATGAGAGGTGTGGAATCAGTATTGCATAGCTGTAAGAAAAGGAAATTCATGAAAGAAATTGCAGTTTAATGTACAATTCACAATGGAAAATATCTGAGGGACATTTGTCAAAGAAAATTAGTAATGCTCTTATCACCCTACATTAGCCACCTTTCCTGGTAAGCCCTAATAAACATCATAAACAAAAGCTCCATGGTCTGTGTCAGACAAAGAGCTCTTTTCCAGCCAAAGATATAATTTCACATTAAACACTAGCATCAGAATGGTGATGCAGTTTTTTTTGTCCTCGGGCACTTAGCTGGGGATTGCACCTGGACTGACCATTTTTAATAGCACTGTCAGAGTTTCAAGCAACAACGTTGTCATCCTTCATCTAAACTTATAGCAATCCAGTTAATACAGAGGCACCTTCCCATTCATCTATCTTTTTTTAGGCAACACCTTAAATCTAGTCTATTTCTAAAGAGGTTGCATTCATAAAGTGGTGCTCTACTGAACTTAAAACCCCCTCTTGTCCCTCACGAGGGTCTCCAATGCAGAGAGCTCATTAGCAGCATTAGACATAACCCCTGACCTTAGCCTAGCAATGCTGCAGTGCACAAAACATCTTCCTAAGCTCACAGAGATCACTCACATTTTATACAGGAAGCAAAAAATCAGGCACAAAACACATTTTACACACTTCTACGGCTTCCAGCCATTTCCACTGATCTCTGGAGGCCTATCTAGAGCATGGGCTGCCTCACTCCCTGCTCCTGCAAACAGAAAGTAACGTTCAAAGTGCAATATATAAATAACTACAGAGATCTGAACTGTTGACATTTTCTTAAGTCAACTTCAAGAAAAGTCAAGAAAGATCCAGTCTTTGCTGCCAGATCCTACATTTAACATTAGTTTTACTATATTATGAATAACTCCAGTGCATCCTTTAGCATATAGTCCTCTTAAAACAGTCCTAAAAACTTGTGAAGACCAACATTTTTTTTATACCTTGTAAAAACTCTTGTCTCCTCTGAACACTTCTGCCTATATTTCTTCATATTAATTTTATTGTAACTTGCCATTGCACAAATAGAGCCACGGCAGATAATTGAGTTCCCTCTAATTTGATCCTCTGCTATTACAAGCTGGCAGAGCTCTGTTCATTCCTTCTGTGCTGATGACATTGGATTAGTTTATGTCCTTCCTTTCAACTGATCCCACTCTGAGGACAACAGCTTTGACACACGGGGACAGCCTCCCATCTCACAGGCGAATGTGGCATATTCGGGCAGGGGCAAGGCTAAAACTGAATTTCCTAATAACTACAACAGAATATATTCATTCTGGAAACATTGAGAATGTCGTATTTTTAATCTAGCCCTTTCTTTTTTTCCTGCACATTTACCTAGTACAATTTTTACAGGCAGGTTCATACATAGTACTAAGACAATTCTTTATATCATTGATGAGTGTGCCTTTGAGCATAAAAATTGTTATGTCACCTGTGCAAACTGCATTACCTCCAGAAATAAGTAAGGGTAAATGCCTCCTACTGTGTTTCTACCGATAGGAAGTATTATAATGGAATGAGCAATAAGTTGTGGTTTTTTTTAACTTTCTGCTCCCTAAACTTAAACACTGTCAAAGTAAATCTTTCATATATGTTGCTTTTAAAGGCATGATGCTGTACTCCGTATCTTTTACTAATTACTGTCTATCTTGTTTCACCAGTAGAGTAAAACCAGAAAGATTTATTAAAAAAATGTTTTAAACATTTTTTTTTGTTTATCAGGACAAGGTTATAGAAGAGCTCTTTTACATAAATGAAATGCTGCAGGCCTAACTTGTTCTATTTCTCTCCTTCCATTTTACATTATTGATGGCATAATTTTTCATTATGCATTTTCCAACACTTCATAGAAATTCATAAAACACTTCTTATCTGAAAGAAACAATATGTTCTTCGCACTACTTCCACTTATATTTTTCCCCTCAATCTACATAACTAAATGCTGAGTAAACCCGTAAAAAAATGTGTCCTTATTTCTAAGTTTATTCTCCTAACTGTTCTGGGAGGTCTTGCATTATAACCTCAAATTTGAAGAATACATTAAAATAGTTGCTCTTCATTTGCTTGGGTTTCTGGTCTGCAAGTTGAGAATCAGTGCACACTATGGATTTCAGCACAATATGAAGGTTTAGGTATAATCCTGCCTCTTCTACTCTCTCTCTAGGATCCACATGAGCTCTGTTTAGCATTTACTTGGCATTTGCTAGTAAGCCAAGTACTCACTTGCCTGCTGTAGTTTCATTATCTTTTACTGCTAAAACCTAATGTAATTTTTTTATTGCTTGTTAGTAACAGGAAAAATGAAGGCTTTACATCTTTTCCTACACTTTCATTAACAAATTATGAATTAGACCCGGAATCACTAACTCCCTCTGTTTGCTGCTGTATTGGTAGAATGTGTATATCATACATACGGTCATCTCACTTAATTAGTCATCTAAAAGTTCACTGGCTAGTCCGAATTAGCTTTCCCTGCGAGAGGCAGAAGAGCAATTCAGCCCCCAAATCTTACATGCCTACCTTCAAGTGGGATATATGGTCCTTTGCATATGCCTGCCCGTCTGCATGAATTCAGAGAAACGAGCTACTAGGGAAGGTAGGATGCATTCTGGGCTGGTTATCATCCTGCTTTCTCTTCATCTCTATTAAGGAAATGCAGCTGGAGCACACTGCATGATTTTTCTAGAATACATGATCCTTGATTTTTTTTTATGCTTTGTAAACAGTGTTTAAAAATTTGATTTTCACTGTAAAAGCTTTAAAGACTTGACATTGGCCTAGTCATGAATGTGCTTCTTAATATAAACACAATAACATTACGATAAGATGAGCTTCTGAAACTTGGCTTTAAAATAAGGAATGGGTACATACATTT
Organism: Astur gentilis; assembly: GCF_929443795.1. Classification (NCBI taxonomy): domain Eukaryota; kingdom Metazoa; phylum Chordata; class Aves; order Accipitriformes; family Accipitridae; genus Astur; species Astur gentilis. The sequence goes on along the minus strand of NC_064883.1, from coordinate 35,483,784 downwards.
TTTTCAAAAAGAATTCTTACTTTAGGGAAATACTGCAATGTTTTGACTTTTAAGAAATAAATATTAACAGTGGTTATGCAGTTATTATTTTCTTCTGTTCTTTTGTTTGTTTCCTGCCCCCTCTATATCTCTAATCTTTGGGCCCTGAGAAACTCTTTGGATCCTAATCCAAAGGAAATTACTTAATCTTTCAGTCCCTGAACATAAGGAAGCTGGAATTTGTCCTCTGTTATCAACCTACCATCACCTCTGAAGTAAATTCTACATTGTAAATCCTAACTTTCCTTGGTAATAGCTCACAGGCAGCACTTACCCATTTAATTTACCCTACTTCAGGTAAATTTATCCATTTATCCTAGTTGAGATATGTGATGCTTTAGAAAGAATACATGCATCTGATGTAGGACTAAAAGGGGAGAAAGACCACAAAATAACTCATTTTTAAGGACAAAATAGGTATTAAAGACCACTGTAACAAGTTACTTGGTCTCAGCTCATAAGGTAATGCTTCACTTAGGCTCCTGTGGAACTTGACCTACATCCAGGCATTGCCTGCCTGTCACCAGTGATGTGTATTCATGTACTTTGGCCTTTTGGTAGGTTATCAGCACATTTTGCCCCACTGTGGGCACATGCCGGTAGAGCGTTTAAAGTATTTTGCTGTCAACCTGAGGTGCAAGTTTCAGTCTTGTTTAGGGCATGTGCTATGGACATGTGCTGTGGACACATGCTATGAGCATGCTACCCCATGGCTGTCAAGTATGGTTTACTGCTCTCTGTGGAGCTGCCAGTCATGTAAATAGGAATGGCTTAACTTCAGTGGTCTAACCTAACTTTGAATTATATGGACAAAGTCTTTGTCTTTTTTTTTTTTTTTTTTTTTTGAATCTCTGGATATTTGCCTTTGCTAAGAACAGTTCTGTGTATGCAGGAGCTGGTGTAGAAGGCAAGTGTGGAAGGAGTAAAGTTCTTTCTACTTAAAAAAAAAAAGAAAACTTCAGACCAGTTTAATACTGTAGGTTTTACTTTAGTTGCTTGTATGACTGCAGTATCCACTCAAACACTCTAATTTCTTGCAGACTTGTTTTTTCTTACTCTCAGTTCAGTTTTCCCTCTCTTAAAAGCTTATGTAGCAATTTCTCTAATGTTTTTGATCTGCCAAAGGAATTTTTAAATCTCTCTGTTGTTCTGTTCGTCCTCTTCTCAGTCCTCATTTATGCCATTTTACTTTTAAAATACAGTGGCCAGATACAGAAGTGTTTTGCTTGTGGTCACATCGCACTGTTTGAATAATTTCTTCACATTTACATTTGCATTTGACACCTCTGTGTGCATATGGGAATTTTATTTGCCTGTATAAATTGCCATTAAGTACTCTGGCAGAGGGCTTTTAGCTACCACAACTCTCATTCAGTCACTATTTTGTTGATGAGTGCTTTGTGTCTTTTGCAGTTCGAAAGTGTATTTCCTTTTCATTATTATTTTTCCCTCTTAGCTTCCTACCTAGGTATGTCTGAACTTTTAACTGCTGCTGCAATTTTACTTAATAATAGAAATTAGATGTGGAAATAACTTTGTGTGACTAAGTCTAATATCTGGTCTACTCAAGTTACTCTGAACAATTTTACTTATGCATTCTGCACAGATGATATATTTTGATGCATCATGAAGACAACCAGTATGTTTTCAGTGGAGATAATCAGGATCGTATAGATATCAGAATGTGATGCCTTATGTTAACAGGGTTGTTTTTTCTTAGGTGCTACATCCCGGGACTACACATCAGAACAGAAGTACAATCTAAAGTAAATTAAAAAATGTTTCCATTTATACGCACAAATTTCCAGGAGATGTGGTCTCTACTTCACTGCTGTTAACTAAGAATGGATGTTCATAAAACCATACATGTGTTGTCAAAATCAGTAGATGGTTCCTTTCTCAAGACTATATATGTAAGGAAAAACAGAGTGATTGTCACACACACAATATCTCAAAATACATGTTCCTGAAACAGAAAGTCATATACTGATCAATAAACCACTGCCTTGACACACCTGGATACAGAAGATTTTACCTCTTGTGGCAAAAAAAAGCCACATCAGCAGGCAATACCATTGATGTGTGACAAGTCTTTATCTTGCTTAGGGCATCTTTAGATAGTGACAGTGTTATTGTTTATAGTGTCTACATTTGCTGCTAGTATATCACTGAGGTAAGATCAAAGCTTTGTGCTCTAAGTTATAGAAATATCTTATATATGCCAGGGGAGGGGAACCTCAATACATCTGACTCCTACCAGTTTGATGCCACTGCCAGCAGCAGATGTCCAGAGCCTGGAGAAGGATCACAGGTCAGTCAGCAGGAGAGCACCTGAAGAGCAGTACAAAGGAATTCCAGCCACTTCAGCTTCATAGGGGGGCCCAACTTAAATGCCTTTATGCAAATACACATAACATGGGGAATAAACAAGAGGAGCTAGAGACATGCGCACGCCTGCAGGACTATGATCCCATTGGCATCGTGGGGATGTGGTGGGATGGCTTCTGTGGGTGGAGTGTTGCAATGGAAGGATACAGGCTCTTTAGGACAGGAGGGGAGATGAGGAGGAGCTGTTGCCCTCTATGTCAATGACCAGCTGGAGCGCATGGAGCTCTGCCTGGGGATGGATGAGAAGATGACCGAGGCTTATGGGTCAGGATTAAGGGAGGGCAGGGACAGGTGACATTATAGTGGGGGTCTGCTACAGGCCAACTGACCAGGAAGGCTGAGCAGATGAGTCCCTCTAAAGACAGGAGAAGGAGCAGCCTCACTCATGTTCACAAGCCCTGGTCATCAAGGAGGACTTCAATTACCCTGATATCTGTTGGAGGGACAACACAGCAGGGCATAAAAAGTCCAGGAGGTTCCTGGAATGCGTTGATGACAAGTTCTGTCTCCAAGTGGTGGAGGAGCCAATGAGGAGAGGTGCTATGCTGGAGCTTGTTCTCATCAGCAAGGAGGGCCTGGTGGGGAATGTGAAGCTCAAGGGAAGCCTGGGCTGCAGTGACCATGAAATGGTGGAGTTCAAGATCCTTAGGGCAGCGAGGAGGGTGCACAGCAAGCTCGCTACCCTGGACTTCAGGAGAGCAGACTTTGGCCTCTTCAGGGATCTGCTTGGTGGAGTACCATGGGATAAAGCCCTGGAGGGAAGAGGGGCCCAAGAAAGCTGGTTAATATTCAAGGATCACCTCCTCCAATCTCAGGTGCGATGCATCCCAGCAAAGAGGAAGTCAGGCAAAAACACCAGGAGGCCTGCATGCATGAACAAGGAGCTCCTGGACAAACTCAAACCCAAAAGGGAAGCATACAAAGGGTGGAAGCAAGGACAGGTAGCCTGGGAGGAATACAGAGAAATTGTCCGAGCAGCCAGGGATCAGGTTAGGAAAGTTAAGGCCCTGATAGATGTGGCCAAGGACGTCAAGGACAAAAAAGAGCTTCTATAGGTACCTCGGTGATAAAAGGAAGACTAGGGAAAATGTGGGCCCTCTCTGGAAGGAAACGGGAGACCTGGTTACCTGGGACATGGAGAAGGCTGAGGTACTCAGTGACTTTTTTGTCTCAGTCTTCACTGGCAAGTGCTCCAGCCACACCGCCCAAGTCACAGAGGGCAAAGGCTGGGACTGGGAGAATGAAGAACTGCCCACTGTAGGAGAAGATCAGGTGTGAGAACATCTGAGGAACCTGAAGGTGCACAAGTCCATGGGACCTGATGAGATGTATCCCTGGGTCCTGAGGGACCTGGCTGATGAAGTGGCTAAGCTGCTACCCATCGTATTTGAGAAGTCATGACAGTCGGGTGAAGTTCCCACTGGCTGGAAAAGGGGAAACATAACCGCCATTTTTAAAGAGGGAAAAAAGGAAGACCTGGGCAACTACAGGCCAGTCAGTCTCACTTCTGTGCCAGGCAATACCATGGAGCGGATTGTCCTGGAGACCATGCTAAGGCACATGGAAAATGAGGAGGTGATTGGTGACAGCCAACATGGCTTCACTAAGGGCAAATCATGCCCGACAAATTTGGTGGCCTTCTACGTTGGGTTTAGAGCATTGGTGGATAAGGGAAGAGCAACTGACATCATCTACCTGGACTTGTGCAAAGCATTTGACACTGTCCTGCATGACATCCTTGTCTCTAAATTGGGGAGACATGGATTTGATGGATGGACCACTCAGTGGATAAAGAACTGGCTGCATGGTTACGCTCAAAGAGTAGTGGTCAACAGCTCTATGTCTGAGTGGAGACAAGGGATGAGTGACATTCCTCAGGTGTTAGTATTGCGACTGGCACCGTTTAACATCTTTGTTGTCCACATGGACAGTGGGACTGAGTGCACCCTCAGCAAGTTTGGCGACAACACCAAACTGTGTGGTGCAGTCAAGATGCTGGAAGGAAGGGATGCCATCCAGAGGGACCTTGACAGGCTTGAGAGGTGGGCCTGTGTGAACCTCGTGAAGTTCAACAAGACTGCAGATGGGTCAGGGCAAGCCCAAGCACAAATACAGGCTGGGTGATGAGTGGATTGAGATCAGCCCTGAGGAGAAGGACTTGGGGGTGTTGGTTGATGAGAAGCTCAACGTCATCTGTCAATGTGCACTTGCAGCCCAGAAAGCCAACTGTATACTGGGCTACATCAAAAGAAGCATGAACAGCAGGTCAAGGGAGGTGAGTCTGTCCCTCTACTCTGCTCTTGTGAGGCCTCACCTGGAGTACTGGTCTGGTCCCTCCAAAATGAGAAAGGCATGGACCTGTTGGAGCAAGCCCAGAGGAGGGCCATGAAGATGATCAGAGGGTTGGAGCACCTCTCCTATGAAGACAGGCTGAGAGAGTTGGGGTTGTTCAGCCTGCAGAAGAGAAGGGTCCGTGGGACCTTATAGCAACCTTCCAGAACCTAAAGGGAGACTACAAGAAATCTTTTTTACAAGGGCATGTAGTCACAGGACAAGGGGTCATGGCTTTAAACTGAAACAGGGTAGATTTAGATCAGCTGTAAGGACGAACTTCACTGTGAGGGTGGTGAGGCACTGGAAGAGGTTGCCCAGAGAGGTTGTGGCTGCCCCATCCCTGGCAGTGCTCAAGGCCAGGTTGGATGGGGCTTTGAGCAACCTGGTCTAGTAGAAGGTGTCCTTGCCCATGGCAGGGGCTTGGAACTAGATGATCTTTAAAGTCCCTTCCAACCCAAACCATTCTATGATTCTATATACAGAAATATATATAGAAATATAACACTTGTTCTTACTTGTGCCCTGCTCTGTTGTAAACCAAATAGTCATCACAGTAGTAAATCCCCCCACAGACCAGAAATGGGTTGGGGGCTAGATCCTAAATACACTGTTAATGGTCTGATTATCCTGTTGATGCTGGGTGTGATCTTTACCCATTATACGTGTGACTTGTACTTCTTAGAGCCCCTAACCTTCAGCAGTATAGCTGTGAGCTTGTTCAGAGTACTTGGGATGTGGATTGCTGCTTCTTTGCTGTCTTGACTAAAAAATGCGTAGATGTAGCCAAAGAGAGCAGGACATGAAATATCAATAGTGCTTGGAAATCTCTCATCTAAGTTTCAGTTAGTTTCAATATAAATAAAAATGCCTGCAATGTGTATTCTTGATCTCACCTTAGGCTATCGTTCTTGCCAATGGAGATGAAAGGCAATTTTGGGGTGTTATACATGTGACCTATTTTAGATGTTTATTTTAGGATAAGATGAATTGCACCCTAGCAGTGCTTATTTCTAGCCATTCACTATAATAGGAAAAGACACAACTAGCTCAGATACTGATCTCAGCCATTAGTTCTACACAGTGTTTACATGATGTTGTAAGCCTATATGGAGAGGCCAGACTGAGGCAAATGTTGTGGGATTTATTGCTGGGATATTCAAAGTGCTGAAATTGTCTCTTCTAAATGAACCACTAAAAAGATGTGTGCAGCATATATATCTCCCTAATACGTGACACTAATGTGGTCACGTGCCTGTAACAGTGTGCCATTTAGACAGAGCGGTGGCCCAAACCATGGCATGCCACCATGGTTTCTGCAGTGATGCGGTGTGCAATTCTGCTTTTGAAAATTGTGAGCTTTTCTGGTTTAGGTACAACCATTAATAATACAGTAATGCTATACACTAGATATTGCTTTTTTTTAATAATAAATTTAAGGTACTTCATCCTGGTATTCTGCTTCAGTACTCTTGCTTACATTTTAAGCTTTGTTAGAAGGAGAAGTAAGTGTTGATAACTAACAATTTGCCACCAATAAAGATAATCTAGATGAATAGTGCTAAAACCTCCTATTTTGAACAGGATAAGAGTTAATTAAGTTCAGGTATTCCTATCAGGCATTCATTAGACAGTGGTTTATACATTGGCTTGGTGTAAATGTACTGAAGCCCTATATTGTTACCAACTTAATTGACCATTCATACTCTTTATTATTCAGATGGACTGTGAAACTGCAAGGAGTTACCCCTGATGCTCAGCAATGCAAAGGATCAAGTTGTTATATTACCTGTTTTTTTCCTTGTTGATGAAGATTATGCTAAAATTTGACTTTCAGTGGAAGCCTAGAATGTCTCCAGATACATCTTGTAGGCTAATACTGGACAGATGCCCCTTTCAAGGACTTTCTGTCTCTGCTGATGCCTCAGATGTTCTTTTAAATAAAAGGACTATCCTGTGAGCAGTACATTTATTCTATTAGTGTGATTATTCTACCTTTAAGTGAGTTTCAGTGTAATGGATACAGGGCTGTTCATAGACTGATAAGTGGATATTAATCCGTTACAACATACTGCAATAGTAAATTATAAATTCATCTAACATAAATACCATTATATAAAGCTGCAATTATGCAATTAACATACCTACTCTTTTCACCAATATGCTGAAAGCTTTGAGTGCTATCTGTTCAGAGTTACATGGCTGTGGACTGTATGCATTATGTATTATGTGTAAAGAACTGCAGTTTCTTTTTTGAAATGTCCTTTCTGAAGGTCACCTTGCTAAAATGATGGTTCCTATTATTTCCTTTTTATATTATTTTAATAAATCCTGTAAATGGGGATGAAGGCTTAGTAGCAGCCTTTGCCTCAAGGTGCTTGTCTTTTTAAAGACTTTTTTGCTGTCATAACACATGGACCAATTCTATTGGAGTCAGTAGGAAATAAGATAGGTCCTTTAGAATCTCTTCAATTTAGATTAAGCTATATTATATGTAAAAAAATCATGAGTCTCATCAGCATTTTCATAAGTATAATCACTCAGAAGTTGATGCTTCTTGTGAGGGACAGGAACAAGTGGCCACAATTTTGCATGTTCTTCAAGCTTATCACTAACTGTAATGCTGTTTGCAGCCTCTCAGCTCAAACTGGGTGTCTCTATCCTGTGTGACAGCTATGGTCAGTATGTTCCACTGTGCAGGTCCTCTGACCATCTGAATTTCAGACCTTGTTGGAGGGTAGAGCTGCTCCCTGTCTCCTAAGGAAACTAGAGGACACAGTAAGATCATGTATGTTAATATGGTCATGACAGGACATTCGTCTGATGACTCAGCCTGGGGATGCATATATCCTAGGGCAGGTATTAACCACTTAAAGCTAGGAATTTGCTGAAGTACATTGTTGATTCAGGACCAATGTGTGTGAAGGAAATAATATTTGGCCTCCAGTGTGTCACTGTTTTCTGAGAGAGTAAACTGTTAGCAATACACTTCACATTGTCTTTCCTGACCTCTGCCTTCTTGATATAGCAATAAATACATGGGGAGCTGTAAAAGGATGCTGCTGGTAGCTAAACTGTTCTATGGCAAATCCACAGGTTTCCACACCACAATTCTTCCAAAGGATTTCATGGTCTAACACAAATATTTAGAAGCACCAGCATTGCTGTTCTTCAAGTTTCTTGATCTATAACACACTCTTCTTTTTTGATCAGGAGCAAGTAATTATTCAAGAAGACACAGACCATTCCTGCCTTCCTGCCTTCCTTATTCCGACAGGAAGAGTAAATTGCAATTTTTCATTCAAATTCGAAATCCAGAAAACATGCAGACAAAACAGCTCTAATGCTCCTAGGGAGTGTTACTCCTCTATCTTAAGGTGGGAATTTGTTATTACAGTACTATGAATGATGTTTTATGAAAGATATTTGTAGATCAGGCTTACTTGCAAATGGAGAGCTCATGTTATTAGTTGTTATTAGTAGCACGAATATTTTAAGTCTAATTTTCTATTCAACTCCTTTAGTTACCTAGTGCCACTCTTTTTTTCTGGACATTTCTATTTGAATCAGTACAGTGCCCTTGCAGAAGCACTTTGCTTTTCAAAGGGATGAGTATCATATCTCATATAAAGCATAAGGAATTTGAAAGGCTAGGGTTTCTTTTAATACAGCAGTTCATTTGAAGTTTTACATTGATTTACATTTCTAGAGATTACTCAGTGCTCTAGATAGGGTACAACACTGAAGAAAGGATGATTAATCAAATGCAGCAAAACCGATCCACTGTGATCTTTCCTGTGCTGAAGGACTTATTATAATTACTAAAGATTATTGTGACAGTTATTATGATGGCCATGGATAGAATTAATTTCTCCAAGCTTTAGACATAAAAAATTTGGTGTCTGGGCCAAGGCTGTTTCACAGGCTTCCCCAATAGTCGAGAGGGAGAGAGAGAAACCTTCAGGCATATTTGTCTTAGGATAGTTGTCCATTGCCAGTTCTTACCAGAGATAATGTAGAAGCTTAACCTTTACACAGCTGAAGTTGAATAAGATAAAACCCAGCTCAAAACCCTATTTCTGCCTGACTGAATGTTTTCCATTTCCAGGACATCAGAGATTCTCCCATTAGCTTTTCTTTCTCACACACAATTTGGTGAAAGGTTACTGAGTTCCAGTTTTGGAGGATCAAGTGTGGAGAACTGAATGAAAAAAACCCAAGGACAGACTAAGTACACTGCTCAAGTAGAGTATATGTATTAAGAATATGCCTTAACTTCCCATGGACTATGTCAGAACCAAGTTTGTGGATTCGTAGGAAAACTGAGTTCATTCCTTCAGTGAGCTCTATCTGAGCAGGTTTAGGAAGGTTCGTATTTCCATGGATACCAAAGAAATTAATAGATATTTATATAAATGAAGTCCTTAAAATTTGGACACTTATGTGCAACACCTGCCTGGACTACAGTATGAAGACTGCACCAATGAAGCTTGCCTCTTACATTTTTGCCATCTATGTAGCTCCTCGCTTTAAATGCGCTGCTTCTAATACAAAGCTGATGACTAGAAACATATGTGCTGTCATATAGAAGGAAGCTGACATAACTTGGGAGCTTGAAAATTGGGCTGAGGATCAAGTATGAGGGTCAAGTATGAGGATCAAATATGGTGCTTCTTGCCCAGCTCATCTTTATTCTGTTTTATGCATATGGGTTTGGCCGAGTCCAGTGAGGATGTGGCAGATTTTGATAAAGATAGCAGGATGATGTCAGGACAACACTGTTGAAAAAACTCACAACCAGCAACACCCCCCAAACATTCCTATTTGATGGCATGAGCAATCACATCCTGGCAATGAATTTCAAGCTTCTAAGGTTTCTTTATTTCATCTATTGGTGGTTTCACAACTATAAACCTTATGTTCTAGTTCACCTTCAAATGATCATGTTAAAAAAGTTTGCTATGAATTGCTAAATGAATGCTTTGGCCTTGCACCATTTCTAAATGTTATTACCTACAGTAGGAATAATAAAATTGTTTTGCACTACCCATATACTTATAATAGAGTATAATTTTAATAAAGAAAAAGGAATGAGCAAACAGGAATTAAAGGTCTCAGGTTTCAATACTTGCCCAGGGCTAAACTTAGTATGCTTTTTTCCTGAGTCAGCTGATCTGGGCAGGATCAGGTAAATCCATATTTGAGGTGTATTGCATGTGGTCTAATAAACCCAGCCAGCCCTGACCTGGGTCTGTCTATATGCAACCTGCACTCTCGTGCAACATTTATATACCCTTAGCATTAGTGTACTCAGTCAACTGACTATACAGCATTTCCAGGGACTAGAAAAAATAGTTTGTGAGCCAGATCTGGCTCTGTTTTAAGGTAAATATTTCAGGTTATGACTCTTGCATTGAATGAGTGTTTATTAAATCACCAGGAAAACAAAAAACTGGTGTTAACAAAGAACAGATCAAACAGGATATTTCAACAGGTCTCCATTTTGTCTTTCATGATGATAGTCTCATTGAAACACCAGCCATCATTGTGGACCAGACTCTGCACTGCCTTGCCTGTGGAATGCATTCTGGATGGCTATTCTTCCCATTCTCTTTGCATGGGTTTTAATGACTACATAATACAACAAGAAAATCCAGATCCAGAATTGGGTAGGGATCACAAGATAGAGCTTTACAGTGTAAAATAACTAAGGATAACAACCAAACAAGGACAGGGAGGTATCACTCACCAGTTACGGTGACGGGCAAAAAACCAGACTCAATTGGGAGAAAAAAACCCAAATCAATTTAATTTGTTACCAATCAAATCAGAGAAGGATAATGAGAAGTAAAACCAAATCTTAAAACCACCTTCCCCACACCCATCCCTTCTTCCCGGGCTCCACTCCACTCACAGTTTTCTCTCCCTCCTCCTCCCCAGCGGCGCAGGGGGATGGGGAATGGGGTTTGGGGTCAGCTCCTCACACGTCTCTGCCGCTGCTTCCTCCTCAGGGGCAGGACTCCTCACTTGTCCCCTGCTCCAGCGTGGGGTCCCTCCCACAGGAGACAGTCCTTCACGAACTTCTCCAACGTGAGTCCTTCCCATGGGCTGCAGTTCTTCACGAACTTTCCTGGCATGGGTCCTTTCCACGGGCTGATCTTCAGTCACACATTGCTCCAGCGCGGGCTTTCCCATGGAGTCACGGCCATCTTGGGGGGCCTCCGCTCCACTGTTCTCCTCCCTGGGCTGGGGGGGCACAGCCTGCCGCCTCACCACGGGCTGCGGGGGCATCCCCTCCTCCCCCGCTCCTCCTCCCCTCCTTCCTCACTGACCTCAGTATCTGCACAGAGGGTTCCTCTGCCATCCCAATCCCCCGGCTCACTGCAGGTTCCCCTTCTTAACACTGTTCTCCCAGAGGCGATACCGCCATCGCTGACGGGCTCGGCCTGGGCCAGAGCCGGGTCCCATTCGGAGCCGGGGAAGCTTCCAGCAGCTTCTCACAGGAGCCGGCCCTGCGGCCCCTTCCCTGCTACCAAAACCCCGCCACACAACCCCAAACACAAGCAATGCGCAGTAGAAACACAAGCCCCACGTGTATTTCCTCTGGAAACATTTATAGTATCTCAGTTTGAGGTGTTTCTAGAAAGATTCAGGGCTATCTGTTTTCATGCAAAAAATATCAAAGGGACTGAATTCTTGCATCTTTATGATGAAAACAACTAGACCCTAAGTACAGTGTGCAGGCCTGTGTGGAACTTCGATCTCACCATTGTAGTCATTCTCGTAGACTTACACTTCATGTAAAGAGGAGTGTATTAAACAAACCTCTTCCAATACACTGTTTACTTGTCCAGATGAGTAAGATACTTAGAATTCAGACTGAAAGGGGGGAAAGAAAAAAAGAATTAGAAATTTTTGATTCCAAGACATTTAAACAAGATGATCAACTGATTTCATTACTTACATCTAATGTACATTCCTGATTGTTCCAGATCTTTAGAGCTAGACTTTAGAGTCAAAGAAGTATGTCTTTTTGGTAAGAAGAGTACTGCCCTGCTAATCTGTGACCATTATCCCTTTCCCTCCAACCAGATGGCTACTGCAGATGCCTGCACACAGAGGTTATACACTCTAAAGAGAATAGAAGTGGAAGGGATGAACTTTCACCACTGACAGGAAAATAAACAAAACAAAAACCCAAAGCAACAGGAAGGCCGAATCCAGAAAATAACAATTTTCTACAGAGAAAACTTTATAAGTCAAACTAAGGAACAAATGCATAAAATACTAGAAAGTCCTTCCAAGCAGATGCAAAAAGAATTCTTTATTTTGCTAGAACTACTTAGGGAGGTCCTGGAAAAGAGTATGTAACACTTTTATCTGATTCAAAGAAAAAACCTTCATGTAGTACCCAGTCTGTTAACTCAAACCCATCATTTGACTTGATTCTATATAGATAGTGACAAAATTACTGACTTAAAGGAAATTATTTTTAAAATAGACAGAAAACCAAATAATGACTTTAATGTTGGCTAGCAGATCGGCTGTCATCTTATCATGAATCTTCTGTCAACTAAATTCATGCAGCAGGAGAGTGGTAGTGCTAGGTTTCTCAAAGCATCCTGCTTGAGGAACTTAATTTGCATGACCTCTGTACCATGACAAGGCTGGGAAATCCTTTCTCTCCTTGTTAACACTGACAAAAAGTGCATGTACAACTAGTTGTGATGGTAATTTTGGACCATACTGGAATGAAGTTTTTGATGTATTTTACTTAGACTAAATAACAGCATATTGAAGCATGACAGTTTCCAAGAAATTCAGTCTGCTCTGAATTCAAACAAGCTTGCTGGAGGAAGTGCTAAGCCAACCAGTCTCCTAGACAGAAATTACATTTTCACTGCACATATTCAGAAAATATTTAGGTATAATTATGTGATCAGTACTGTCCCTGATTTAAATTGCTTAACTGTCCCTTTAAAATGTGTGCAATGAGAACATACGGATGAAATGCTGTCATTTCACACATTGGATGATTGAAACTTTGAAGAACATTTCAGTCTTGCAGCCTGTCTCTGGCTGCAGTACCGCGAGTGCGTCTCTGCTGGGCTTGGATTATGCCATTAGCATTTTGCGAATGAAGACATTTTGGTTTCTTGTACTTGATAGGGCAGCATAAGTGAGGTTATCTCTTTTGCGCTTAAGATCTAGCATCAGGAGGAATGCTGTAGCATCAGGAGAAATGATTGACTTTGGCATAAATCTTTATGCTGTCTTTCGTGGGGAGTGTTAGCTACTGAAACAGCTGTTCAGTTATCCACACGTACTGCAGGAGGTGTGCTACAGGGGTCAGAATTATTCTGGTTTCAGCATGTACCTTCATCTTCCTTGGTGATCAGTTTCATAGTCAGGGAATATTTTCTGGCACTTTCATGCTTCCAGTGGCATATTATATAACTTATAAAATGCAGACATCCTGTCCTGTCCTAGCCTAGCCTAGCCTAGCCTAGCCAATCCGAGCCTAGCCTATCTGAAATCTGAGAGAATCATCCACTAATTTTAGACACAATTTCAGCTTCTACATTGGTTAATTTTTTTCCCCTTTGCTTAACTGGAAAGGTCACCCTTTCTAATTTAAAATCCACTGGGCACTTGGTAATATTTCATGCCATTCCTCTTTTCAAGCCAGGGGTTAATACTTTTGCTTTCTAGCGTTTTTGTTTCTCAGCTTCCTGGTGTAAACACAAAGTGAAAAGAATGCAATGAGTGCCATAGGTAAAGTTTCAAACTGCTTCTCAGTTCATCTGTATTTGTACCACTGTCCTAATCGAAGAGCACTTCAGAGCCATATAGCAGGGACAAACATCATGCTTTACTGCTGGAATGACCAGCGTTAACTTTATAAGAACTCCCACTGTTTTCACTGGCCCAAACTGTAGCTTGTGGCCAAAAGTTGACCTCACACTGCCTTTCAGGGTCGGGGCAATGGAAACCAACATTTTAAATGCCAAAATTATCTGTTCCAAAGCAAAATCCAAGTACAAAAATTCATATTCAGGAGCTGTTCAGTGTATAATTTCACTTCATAAGAGTAGAATATTGAGCACCCCCATGGTGAGGTGATGACACTATCAAAGGATAAATGCAAAAAAGGGAGATATATTCCTCTATTCCTATAAAAATTGTCTCAAGCAACCAGTCCTCCTGCATTCCTTCTTCCTTGCACTAAGCTCTTCTTCAGAAATTTGCACTAAAGCCTTACTCCTTGTCCCTCGACAAGGACTAACACCATTGCCATGGGTGAGGGAAAGGAGAATGAGGAAAGACAAATGGAGGTGTTAATGGACTGGTGAGCAGCACAAAGCCAGTTCACATTTGACTTGTGCCTCTCACCAGTGATGTCTGAAAACTTATCTTGTTCTTCTGTAACCTCTTGAAACAACACACTTCTGTAGCCAAATAACCTCACATCTCCTTTTATAATTAGTGCTATTACATAGAACCTAAGCTTACACAAATGTCCCTAGTGACATGATTAACTTCAGAGATACTAGTCAGCAGGAGTAAGTCACAAAGCATAAACTAATTAATGTTTGAGGACAAGTATAGGACAAGAGAGGTCATCCATCTGACGTGCTTTTGAGGTTTGCCAAGTAAAAACGGAAAGGAAGCATAACACATCATCTTCAGGGAGTTATTTCAGCAGTAACTGGAGAATCTGTGATTGCTTTCCTGAGTGCTTCTGTGTTCTTGGTTTTCTCTTCCTTGATCGTATATTAAATGTGGCAAAAAAAAAGAAAAGTACAGATGGGAGAATGTAACTGAAATCTTTATACAGACCATTTCAGCTGACCAAGAAATGTATCTAAGAAAATAAATTTACATAAGGCACCAAATTTACAAAAGCACACCAAAATTAGATGGTGTGTCTGATATGCTGGTATTCAGTTATGACCTGGTGTTGTGTAATACAAGAATGAATCTGATATTTTTGTGTCTTCAGATTTCTTTTATTTTTGAACAGCAGACTACTTTTCTTCTTAGGCCCAGATGCTTCATCCTAATTCTATTATGGTAAGCATTTAAATATGCTCTTATATGCTGACCTCTGTGAGAATTAAAGTAAAACATCTGCTGAATACTTTGCTGAATAAATATAGATGATTAATAAATGCTTAAGTGCCCTGATGAAATGGGGGCTGTGTTGGCAATGTTCTCATTTCATACACAAGGATGGGAAGTTTGGAAATATAAAATAATGGAGCTGTGCTGATTTTTATTAACTGAAAATCCTGTCTAGTCTGGTTGATTTCACCTCTGCACCTACCAAAGAACTTGTGTTTTTACAATTCTCCACTTAAATGTACTGCAGTCACCTCTGATTCACTACGGCGAACTCATCTTGCTGCTCATGCCTGGGTAGGAACCTGGAACACCCTGGTGCGAAAGCCCAGCAGCAGCAGTAGGTCAGCAACAAGTCATTTACCCTTGCACCCAGGCAGCAGTGAAAGCAGGGCAGAGGAAGCAAATGGAGACAGTGTGGTCAGAGGGAGGTCAGGAGGTGTGAATGGGCTGGAAAAAGAGTCAGGAAACAACAGCTGGTCCATGGGAAGGACACTGGTGAGATGAGGGTACAAATCCTGGGCTATGAGTGCGAGTGCTGGAGGCTCTCAAAAGATCCATGGGCAGACTGTGATCAGGACTGCTTTGAGGCAGATTCAGGCTATAAGTCTGGCAAGACATTAGACTGGAATAAGATAAATGGGGAGGGTAGAAAGGTGGAATTACTTCTTTCAGTGCCAGCTTTAAGAATTTATCAGTTTGCTCCATTGCGTTCAAATAGGACATCCATGTGAGAGGTGGTGTCACCTGAGCAATGAACTGAGGTAGCAGGCACTGGAGAGGTGAGACAACGCAAGAGCAAAGAGAAGTTGGAAGGGGTAAGGGTAGCACAGATCCAATATCATGAAGATGGGAAGTGAATGATGCCAGGAGAGGCACAGAGGGTCTGTGACCCAGAGGCCGCTCTCCCAGGAGTTGGGGCAGCTGTATAACCAAGTATCTCTATTTCATGCTGTAACTCTCAGACTAATCCAGACTAAAGAGGCAGTCCATTCAGAAGATAACTGACATTATCCTTTCCTCCACTGACTTATATGACAGATGTTGGGTGGTAAATTTAAAAACTACATCACTTTTGATCCATATCATCATCAATATTTCACATATAGGGTTTTTTTCATGAAAAGTAAGAAGAATCTTCCCATTCACACTTCGACAAATAAGGACCAATAAAGAACATCCAAATTGCCCAGTCAAGATGTAGGAAGCTCTGAAAAATGAGAATTGAGTTTGTCTAGGCCATCTTAGTTTGATCTCAGTGTGCATATATATGCCTGCAAACAGTAGTTTTTTCCAGTCACAATTTATACAGAAAAGCATCAACTGTTTAACTTCTTTTATCTCTCCTTCCTGAGTTGTTCTGTGGAAGAACAAGAATTCTTTCAAGTGTTGTTCTGGAGTTCAGTCTACATCTCTCTTTCCTCTGTATTCTCCCTGCTGCAAGAAAAGAACTATAGGCAGACTGAAATCTTGACACAGAGATTTTGCTCTAAGCAAATGTGACCTTATAGTTCAATGGCTCCATTGGCTTCTATATTTCCAAAAATACATAATGGGCAGGATGTTTATACAACAATTCTGTCCATTAAATGGAATTGTTCTACTTTGTCCTTAGGCTCTTGGCTAAGAGAAAAACTAATAGATGCACATTTGGTAAGAGACAGGCAATGAATTTGAACGATCCTCTAAGCACAAACTTCTCACTGAAGTTCTACTTGAGGTGCAAAAGTTGGTATTTTTGGCAGTGTCTAAAAAGGAGACAAATTCATATTGGATAAAGTTGTTGAAAGGCCAGTGAGCTGTAGAGATTTTTTTGACAGTCATACAGGCATTTCTGTTTATTTAATTAGAAGTGACATTGGACAACGTTCTGATATAGGAAAAAACAATATCCCTTTCAGCCTTAAAGTAACAGTACAGGAACAGTCTGAGAATTCAGTGGAGCTATAGGATTTCATTCTCACTCTCCTTCCCTAGTGCTCACCTGCTCTTATTCTTAAGGCATAGAAAGAGGCAAAAAGTAGATGCTACGCTAGTGTGCTCTTGTGTGTATAATTTATTGGGAAAAATTACCTCCCTTTAAGCAGGAAGGACTGTCACTAATATTTATTCTAATAAATATAACAATGGATGAGGCTTCTGTCTTTCACATCTTCTCAAAACATTATGTCTAGAGCATTACCTCATTACTTGAAGCCCAAACCTTGGTACATCAGTGCAGGCTGCTAGAAGACACAGTCCCTGGGTCAGATCGTTAGAGAAGCTTTAATCCTTTAGAACAATTTTTCAATACTGTTTACACCAGGGACTTCCTTGTACAAATCCTCTTTACACAAGACAAGAATAACACAGGAAGAAACTATTTGTCTGTGATCTCTGCAAAGAAGGAGAGCAAGCCTAAGTCCTCAGGGGGCTTTCTATCACTTAAACTAACCAGGAGGGGATTAATCAAAGATATCTTTGCTGCATGATGTACAGCCAGCTTCAAAGCTACAATCACATTGATCAGTGTACAACAGAACAACACTCACAGCATCTTCTGTTTTAAGTTGAGGTAGAGCAGAGACTGAAATGCCCAGTTTGTTTCATCATTCCTTCTTTCCCATCAAAACAGCAGCAGGGTACCGTGATGTCCTGGAATCCAAAGTGCGCTGGTCAGGTGTTTGCATAGGAACTCAGCCCTGCACTGTAATGAAGAGCAAGCACTGGACCCTTCATGGTGATTTTATGTATTAGTTCCTTGCAAGAAAATCTATCCTCCTTTTACATGGCCTTTTAAAACTGTCTTCTATGCAAAAAAGTTTCCTCCATTGATGGGAGGTTGATTATTCCTGCACAACTCCATTTTTATAATTGCATAAATAGTGTTATTTCCATCCTATCACAGCAGCACACCACTGAAATACTGTAGTGGTGAAGTAACTGTATTGCCATCAATGAGAAAAAACTAGTAACATTTTAGATACAAGTCCTGAATGAAGGATTGCCCTGGATAATTTGTAAATAGAATAATAGATGTAAAGTTCATTAATAAAATGAAAGAAATATTTCTGAGGGAAAAATTACAAATTTTTTTTTCATAAATCTCAATTTGAAAAAAAAATAAATTTTGCTAAAATGTTTTTATTTTAGTTCTCTATTTTTGTTGAAAGTGAGTAACTTCTGCTATATTTGAAGAAAATATATGCATTGCAAAAAAGTTTCTCTCATGAAACACTTGTCCTTTTTCATCAGTTACCTTTACATAAAACCCAGCTTTTTCCACAGCTGGTTAGAAATTTTTCAATAAAGAGTCTTGCCATTAAAACTTTCAGAAAAAAAATAATGTTTTCAAAATGTAGCATCTTCTAGGTAATGCATATAAATTTTTTTGGCATCAAGGAAGTATTTTTGGGGAGACCTTCACACAGGACAACCATGCACTGGTAACTACAAGATCCAGTTGGATCTTACAGATAGATCAAGTCTCTGATTTACATAATTAAGGAAAGGGACTTTTCCATAAGAATCTGGCAGCCTAGCAAAGGCCCTTTATCATCAGCCCATTGATAACTAAATCTCCACCTTTCTAATGCAGTGAATGTTTAAGTATTTACACAAAAAGATGAAAGAAGAGTTCATATCCCTAAGTGACCTAGGTAACTAGGCTGTTGGCTGTATTTCCATCTCTATTTGCTTCTTCCTTTTTTTTTTTTCCTCATTGAAAAACTTCAAAATATTTTGGTTCTATGCCAATACTGTACAAAACCAAATGTCAACAAGAGAAAATGTTCCAGTTGAATGGAGTTGTTTTTCTACAGATAATGAAGCTATTTCTGAACTCTCAGAAGAATGAAAAGGTAAAGATGAGAACAGTGTTGCAGACTTTTTGTGTGCTTTTGCTAAAAATGATACCATTTCTTCTTTTTGAGATATGTCCATTTCCTCTGCTGCTGGTGTCATAGGATGGCAGAACAAACCTCAGTAGAGTAACAGCTCCAGCTCAGGTTGCCATATCCCTTGAGGTGCAATTGCTCTCTCCTGCTCCAAAGGATGTCTATTGCCCAGGCAGCCAGGAAGACACAGAGAGGAAGATCGCAAGGGAAAAGACAGTGCTTGTTATTTAGGCTCATTAGCTGCCATGTTTGGTTCTCTTTCTAACAAGTCTGATATTTCTTAGTAGGCCCCAGCCAGTTCTGGATTCTCCACAGATGTTCTTGTCCCTTCTTCTCTATGTCTTGTCTCTTGCTACCCCTCACTTCATGGGAAACTCCCTCTTTAGGATGTTTTTGTCTGTGATAATTGAAAGAAAATGACCTATTGCGAAGAAAGGATGACTTAAATTTTTCTGCACCTTAAGAACGCCTTCATGAAGTGGAGCCAGTCTCTGCTATCTCCCTGTTCTCTGTGGCTGCTGAGCCAAACACTGGAACAGGACTAAAATCAACTGAGCTACACCCTGAATAGAAGAAAGGAGTTGTTCAAGGCCCCAGCAGAGTTAAACCCCTTGGGAAATGTGGAGGACAACTGGAGGAAGTTTAAAAGGAACTACAAGCCATGGGCAGCAGCAAAAAGGAAGACAGAAGGCAGCCTTGTTTCTGACAGTAGGTGGTTTTGAACTACTTGATGTTTTAATGGTTTTCAGTAGCTCAAGCAGAGAGGCTAACTCTGAAAGTGCAGTACAAAATTGAAGGAGTACTTCACACTTCACATAAAAATGAAGCATGTGAACAATTTTTAGACAGACTCAGAAAAAAGGTTTGCAAGAATTTGTACAATTTCAAGTTGTACAAAGCTATCTTTCAGTTTTGGAATTAACTCAGTCCTTAACATCTGACTAAATTATGAGACCATCTAAGGCAAAGGACTCCAAAAGAGGCTACTAAAAGGTTCAGAACTCACCATTGACAAATTAATTTTTTCCAGGCCAAATAAATTGTCTTCTGACAATTGTCTGCTGAGTCGTGGTAAGTGTTTGCACTTACTAGATGTGATGGGAGATCTGAAGCACTGCAAGGATGGATACCTGAGGCATGAAGACATGTGGAGCAGTTCACAATTAAGAGCACAATGGTGGTTCACAGGAGATGGAAACGTGCAAAAACTACTTCGGTGAATTATGTCAGTATGTAAGAGTTTGTAAGCGCCAACAAAGGAAGCACAGCTCAGACAAGGAAGATAATGGTGACATTTTTAGGTCACAGGAACTCTTTCTAGGAAAAATCAGCAGAACCACAAAGGGAGATAAATGTACTGTAATTTTGAAATCATATGGAAAATGTATAGATAGAAATTCAGACAGAGATGTGTAAGTCAAAGCAATGAGAGAAACAAAGTAATAACCAGCACCTAAGGGTAAATGGATGGAGTTCAGTGCTTAGTAGTGAATGAGGCTCTGGTTTATTTTGTCTACTTTTAGACAAATAAGCAGAATGTCTAAATGGGGAGTACAGCCTTCTCTCTGCAAAGGGCTTTCCCAGTCTGTAGTCAGTGGAGAGAGAAAATCACCTGCAGAGAATCATGTAAGGTCAATCTATGAGGGTCTCCCTCTCTGTCTCACTCCCTCTGACTGTGAAGGGAACCTTGGGTGACTAGGCACTTGACACAGGTCTTTCTTTTAAGTTTTGGGAGTGAAGTCACATGGAATAAATCTGAGTCCAGAGAAATATGCAAACAATAGACTGGAAAAGATATGTTTACTTTCTACTTTGCAAAGAAAAGAAAATCCAGTGCAGGTGAAAAACAGGCAGGGATCATTAGGTGGTGAACTGAATGGAAGAGCACAGATCCCAAATCATTAAAGACGACTAGAAGGTGCCTTCTGGTTGTAGGAAAACTGTCAATAGAGCTTCAGAAACCATCCTTCTTTCCAAATTTGAATCTTTAAGTCAAAGCCAATGGACACATTTTTCTGAAAATTGCAGAATAAGTAGAAGAAATGGAATGAAAAAAAAAAATTGGTCATTGCAGAAAAAAAGGTGGAACATGTCACTTCTTAAGCAGAGCTGAAGAGTTAAAATATGCAAAATGGGAATGCTCTTCACTATCTGCAAGGACAGAAACTTTTTGAGTGATGGTGACACCAGATTGTTTTTCTATGCTTCTTGTATCTGCTGCCTTCCAAGATTAGATGAGGCTGTACGCTGGTCAGAGAAATGTTAATTTATTTCTCTGACTCCAAAACTATTTAAACCAGAGTACAGACCACTAATTTTACTGCCAGAAGTGACTCCCTGTGCCTCCCACAAACACACAGGGATCACTTTTAAGCTTAACTTAATTGAAGACAAAACAGATTTTTTTCTCTTAAAATGCACACTCTGTATCATTTGGCTAAAGTATGCTGAGTCAGTTCTAGAGCTGAAGTATATATTTGCCTTCTTACGAAAGGAAAATGTTCTTTCTCAGCTGAAAAGTGAACTGAGATTGCCAAGGACAACATCTTACACAGAGAATGGATCTATTAACACAATATTGCTGGGGCAAGATGTTTCAAGGCCATATTTTCAGTCTGAAGTGTATCCCAATATTATGCAGGTCTTTTAAAAAAGATGTCAAAAAAAGTAATTCCAATGGGATTAACAAGAAAAATACACACATCACATGAGGATTGCAAAATGTGAGGAAAGCACCAGAAATGCTTTATACTGATCTCAAGTGAATAGCAGCATTGAAGACTATGTTAAACCTTGTTGTTTAGCAAAACACATTGGTCAAATTAAACAAAAATACAAGGGTGGAAGAATAAGAAAAAACTGGTCTCAGAACAAACAAAGCAGAACTGCTTACATTGCAAGAGAGCAAACAAACAAACAAACAAGCCCTTGCCTGTTGCTCTAGCTTTCCCGGGACTGTCTTCCTGGAAATTAAACTGCTGTATTCATGCACATCAACATTCTTCAACAGACAGGATAATCTGGCATAGCAATGTCAGTGGGATGATAAACACAAGTCTAAGCAGTTTGCAAGGAAATTATGGGTTTAGACATTTCACCATTTGTCTTTGCTGTCCAGAACCCTAGAGGCTGGTACAGAGCAGTGTTGAAATAATTTTAACTTTTTCTTAAAAAGCAGTTAGGTCACACTCTGATCTGTCAATTTACAAAACAGCAGGAGGGAAGTATAGGTTGTTCCCTGCTGAGTTTTCTGCACATCAGAAAAACAACAAAAGTCTGCAGTATTAGAAACTCATGATAGAAATTGGTGGAGCAAATGAGTTTGCTATGTATTAATAAGAGGAAGGGCAAAAATCAGAAACTGAATAAATGAGAAGGAATGAGCACTCCCTTTTGCTGCTGCCCAGGAGCCCTGCCCTAGTGCTTCCCAGGGAATACTTTTCTTCTCTCAAGCATCTCCTCAGCTCCTAGAACTCTCAGCAAATAATGAATCTTAAAGGAATGCATTCCCTTAAACTGATTTGTTTGTTTGCTTCTTTGTCGCAATGGTTGGAATACCAGTAAAACCTCTGTTAGAAGTTATTTTGATACAATTTTCAGGTTTTAGAGCCCTTGTCATCCAGACTACACAGAGGACCGATTGCTGTGGGGAGCATAGGTGATAGGAAGTAGCTTCATTGTCTTCCTGATGGCACTTACCACGGTTTTCACTGAATTTTGCCAGAAAAATTGTCAACTACTTTATACCAGAAGGTAACTGATGTGTCAAAACACATGACCACACAGTCTAATTTATTAGGAAAAGTCTTAAGTTATCCAGGCAATTATTATCTATTTTAAGTAAAAATTCCTGGGCTGTCAAAAGTTACAGATGGCAAAAGCAGTCTTTGCCCTACTTGGCCAGTTCTCCTGATAATGATGTGTGCCATACATACCCTACATATATTTAGTACTTTAGAATAAAGCTTTTGTATACCCTTCATTTCAGCTGATTGAATACAAATTCTGTCATAAAATATGGTAATACATAAACTATACATCCTTGTGTGTTGTATGCAGTTTTTGTATTAAACAGATGTGAAAGCATAATAAATCCTAATACATGTGGCTGGAAAAATGAAATGTAGGAAAACTGCACCCAAGACTGGAGAGTTCTCCTTCAAAAATAGCCCTGGAGGTAGAGTATGGCCCTCAGGCTGAGAGCAGTTAATGACTGCAGACTAAAGTGCAATCCATAGCTTACAAGCTGGATTTGAATTTGAGCTTCTGAGTTTGTAACTATAAAATTAACTACCCTGCTAACAACCCACAGAGACCAGATGGACCTGTAATTAATTGGAAATATTTGTATTCATGCATTTCCAGGGTGTTATTGCTCATAGACATTTATGTATGTGTGCATGTACCTATCTAATTGTATACAAACAATAATGATTTTTATTGAAAGATGGGGCAATTTCTGAAGTTTCTTTGAGCTTTTA